>NC_056737.1:14050831-14246447 GCF_019279795.1 Protopterus annectens
TCTTCAGCCTCCTCGAAATCCTCGCTGCTGTCACATGCAGACATGGACAGGATGGTGCAGAGTTTTCTCAAAGCCCAGATTCAGTTGGGGATTTTGCCATCTCCAACCCATGATGCATCAGTGAAAGCGCCAACTCCAGTTCCTCAATCTCCTCTCCCTATCCAACCTCCAGTTTCAACTTCAGGATCTGAATTTCATGAGTGGGCTGTCATCAGAGCATAGAATTTGTCTTTCTTTCAACTCCAGTAGTGTCCCAGACCAACTCGGCTCAGATGCCTTCTGAGCGGAGTGGGTGCCACACCAGAGACATCGGTTCAGACTCTTTAGTAGTCATCCCTGCCCCTACGGGCTTTGGCCCTTTACCATTCAGGCCCAGTGCTTTCTGGGGGCATCGAATCTGGGATGGCTTCCTCTTCCTCCCCTTTGGTAGCCCTGGCTCCTAGGGAGAGAGGGGTGGGCTTCTCCGGTTTTGTCGGCTTTCCAGGCAGCAGAGAGGGCTTTCTCCAGTTTTGAGAAATTGGGTAGGATGTGGGGGATAAGGGTTCCTCTCCCTCTGATCCTAGCTTTCTGCCTATCCATCCTGTCTGTACTCAATCCCTCCAGGAGAGCCTCCATTTCTACACCCAGCGAGGGGTCCCACTGTCTTCTGAGTCCTCCCCTGAGTATCCTGCAGGGAGGTTTATCAGATGAGACAGTGCAAGAGGAAGTACCTAGATGCCCCTCTGGAGTTGTTGATAGAGGACACTGTCTTTGATGAAGGAGAAGGGTCCCCCTGATCTCCACCTGATATCTCCTTTGGTAATTATTTTGGAAATACTGAAACAAAAGGGTGGCTGGTCATCCCATTCCCTTTCCTCCGAGGAGTCATTGTTTCTGGAGGCCTTCGGGACGGGCTTATCTCCATCCTGAGTAATCCCACCTATGGACAAGTTCTTCAACCTGATCACACACCGGACGTGGAAGGAGCCAGACACTGTGAAGTCCATTATTAAGCATGCAGACAGATATCAGTTCCAGTAGTCCTCAGCCATTCTGCAGTAAAGGTGTCCCAGTTGATGCCATTGTGGTGTCAGCAGCAACTAATTAGGAGCTAGCTGAACAGAGCTCCTCTGTTCATCCCCATAACCAAGAGTCTCGGGATTTGGATAGGCACGGGAAGCATGTGTATGCTTCAGCTACCTTTACACTGAGAGCTTTAAATTATTTAGCACATTTTATGCATCTCTAGAGGAATCTGGTCAAGGAGCTCACCAACTCTGTGGCTGGCAGTCATTGTCCGAGGAAACCCTCAAGAAGTTAGCTCCCCAACTGATCAAGGTCATCCATTGAGGATTCCCTCAATGAGATTAATTTCTTACGCCACAGAAGGAACCTCTTGAGCAACTGGTTCAGGCAAAGCTCTTGGGAGACCTTCCTGGATGAGGCTTTGTGGGTTTGCGGACCCCTTTAAGGCATCATCCGTAAGTGTCCCTTTTCATGGTTCTTCCTTGTTTGGACAGTCAGTTAAATTAATTCCTTACCTGCAGCAAACAGGAGGGAAAGACCTTATCTGCCATAGGGATCAAATTGTTTCCCCCCTACAGACCTTTTCTAGGAACCAGTGGAGTGGGAAGATGATGTGGTTCTGTAAATCCCAGGGATGTTTCCCTGAATTGCAAGATGAATCACCTTCTTAAGGAAGAGGGATTTAATGGTAGAGACCGCCCCAGAGGGAGAAGGGACCCACAGAAACAGGGCTGTTGATAACCTTTCTCCGACAGGCTCTACCAGTGCTCCTGAAGCATTGCCCTGCTGTCCTAAACTGGAAGCAGTCGGGGCAGACTCCTTGCATCCAGACGACTGGGCAAACATAAATGACAACTGGGTATTTTATTTCCAGAGGTTACTATATTCTCTTTTTTCCCTTTGTCCTTCCAGTTCTGGGAGACATCTCCCTGATGTACCACCCAGTCAGAGGGGAGAATGCCATCATAGAGATTCAGAAACTTCTAAGAGTCATCTAGGAGGTCCCAGCCGAACATCAAGGATGCGGAATTTGTGCTTCTTTTTGGTGCCAAAGAAAACAGGGGACCTTCGACCAATCTTAGGAGCCAACCATTACCAGTTCAGAGTACTGCCATTTGGTCTCACCATCACCCCCTGGATGTTCACCAAATGCATGGCACTGCTTGCAGCCCACCTTCATCTGGAAGATTTCGAGATTTTTCCATACTTTGATGATTGGCTGCTAACTGCACCTACAAGCCATCAACTACTTCAGACCATCCAGGTTTTGCTACAATTCTTCGATTGCCTGGGAATTACTGAATTTAGCAAAATCAAATATGATCCCTGTGCAGGACATAAGGGACGCAATTGAACACTGGCACACAGATAGCTGCCTTACCTCCATGGAAAATAAGATCCTTGAGACAACAGATGCAACTGATTCCCCACACCCGCCAGCTCACCTAGTTCTGATGTGGCTCTAGGATCTATGTCAACTGTCATCCTTGTGGTACTGTTATCAAGGTTCTTCATGCGAGTTCTCCAGTGGACCCTAGTGGTGGAATGGTCTATCCTCTTTACCATCCCTTGTCAGCTCCCATCAGACTCTGATCTGCAAGCGTCATCTGCAGTGGTGGATGCTTGCAGACAATTTCCATCTCAGCAGACCCTCTACTCCCCCCTCCACCTATAGCCACAATGACCACGATGCGTCTCTACTGGGGTGGGGGGCATTATCAGGGAAGAATGGTCCAAGGCACACGTGGTCCACGACAGAGACCAAATTGCACATAAATTTCCCAGAGATGAGAACAGTACTTATTTGTTGCGAGTGTTTCAGGACATTCTCATTGCAATGCACATCCTGAGAGAGTCTAACGTTCTAGACTGAGCAGGTCCATTTTGAGTCCTCATAAGTTGTCCCTGAATAAGGCGGTAGTGAATGAGATTTTCAGCTTTTGGGGCCAACCTTGCTGTGACCTCTTTGCCTCTCCCCTGAACAACAAGTGCAGCAAGTACCTCACTTTGATCCCCCCCATGGTGGGAGTCACCCAGGGATGCTCTAGTCTGTGATTGCCCCCCCCCCCCCCGAGTCTCCTTTATGCTTATTCACCAATTCCCCTGATCCCCAAGGTTCTGCAGAAAGCCAGAAGGTTGAAGAGCACTCTGATCTTCATTGTACCCTTCTGGCCTCGTCAGGTATGATTCTTCTTCCTGTGATCTCACAGCCAGTATCCCCCATGGCTAGATCCCAGGCAGGATCTAATTTTCCATCCGTTGGAATGTTAGGCCTCCAATCTTTGATTCTCAGACTAACCGCTTGGTTTCTCTACTTCAGTGATTCTTCGCAAGTCCAAGCTAGCATCCTGTGTTCGGGATATTATACTGGCTTCTCAGAAGCCTTCCACCAAAAAAGTGTACAACAGTAAATGGAAGAGATTTTCCATTTGGGCATTGGAACAGGACATTGATCCTTTTTTCTGCCCCCATTTCGGATATTCTTATGTTTCTCTGCTTACTTTTGCAACAAGGGGCTAGTTTCTTCACCATAAAGTTAAAGCTAGCAACTATTGTGAATTTTAATGTAGAGAAGGGCAACAGTTTTTCCTCTTCTCTCTCAACATCAAGGTTTATGTAGGGCTTTCCTGAGCGCAGTTATTCAACTTAGACATCCTATAAAATATCAGTCTCCTCCTTAAGATCTCACTGTTGTGCTTTAAGGCCTAGCACAGAAACCTTTTAAGCCTGCAAGCTCATGTGACATAAAAACTGTCTTGGAAGACTATTTTCCTAGTGGCCATTACTTCAGCAAGAAGAGTGTTGGAATTACAAGCCTCATCTTCCCAGCCTCCTTACATTACATTTTTCAAGGACAGCCTCTCCCTCAGAACAAACCCTTCCTTTTATACCCAAGGTTGCCACAGAGATGAAAATCAACCAAGCCATTCATTTGCCAGTTTTCTTCCCAAATTATTCCAACAAGGGTAAATATATGCTGCATTTGCTGGATATGCACAGATAATTGCATTTCTATCTACATAGAATGAAACTGCATAAAAAAATTTGAGCAATTGTTCATCTCCTTTTCACCAAATAGATTGGGTCAGGCTGTATCCAAAACTGTCTATTTTTTGAAATGGCCTACAACTTCCCCATCTCCCTAGAACTCATTCTACCATGTCTGCCTCGTGTGCCTTTTTGGCTAGAACTTCTATTGATGAAATTTGTACAGCAGTGACATAAGTTGGACAGTATCTCTAGAAACAGAGCATTCTTTGTCTCTGTGGTGCTCAGGCATATCCTTCCTTGAGGGCCACCCAGGGTTCACGTAGCTGGGGACTCTGACACAGTAGTGAGGCATAATGAAATGGACAACATCAAATTAGAAGTTATGTACTTACCATAACTTGGCATCTCTGTTGTCCAACTTCGTTATGCCTCACGTCCCACCCAGCCATCCCCCATCCTGAAACACAACTTCTATTTTTGACAGACCGGCCTAATGCCCTTCATCTTGGCAATTACGAGTCCAACAGTCCACACCAGTAACTCATTACTATAGTGAAATAGTAGACTGGCAGGCAGTAAAATAAGAGCATTAGCAGCAGAAAGGCAGGCATATATTCAGACAAGAGGGACTATGAATGAGAAATTTAAGCAGTTTTACATTTGTAGCTCAGCAGCAATGATGGAGCCTTTGTTCTCCAAGTACTACTTTATTTCAAGCGAGTTAGAATTCTTGTGCAGTTAAGGTCTTATCAGCTAGTGCCATGTGATTGTTTTCTGTGTTGTAAAGGGAAAAGGCGATGACCTTTATGCTGTTGTAAATTTAGGTATAAGACACAATAGTTCAGTAAAACTTAAATGTGCCCTGCTTCATAAATTTTGTTACACATGTCAGTTGATCTGCAGTGGGTGCTTATTTACCCTTCTTTCATCCTGTTATGCCTGGCTGGTCTTTCCATCCTGTGTCTGTGGATGTATTTTCTGGCAAGTATTTTTATATTCCTGCATGCTGTGCTTTTTCCTTTCTGCCTAGCAGTTGTGATCTTTTACTAAATGTGGGGTTTGAACTGATTGACAAAGGGGATGGGCACACTCCCTTCATACCTCTCAACTGTCTACATTTTGCAGAATGTCCATGCCTCTTATTTCTGTTCTACTCCTCATAGAATTTGTGGTTTTCTGGCAAATCACCAAGGATTGAAGTCAGTAATGACAATTATGTGATTTTGACACTTAATCTTCAGAAAATGCATGCCAGCACAAAAACTATTACTCCAGCAACTTTGTAAGTTAATAAGAGCGATACTTAAAAATCTGTCCCAATTTTTTTGCCCTTTGTTGCACTATTAAGGCTTTGTCCAGATTTCTGGCACTAAGAAGTTGAAAGGTAGGACTCCATTTGCCTCATGTTATACCACTGAGTGTCCAATAGTTCATGTTTGTGCCATGGATGTGGGAATGATAAAGAAAATGTTTGGAATTGCAGAAGAGGAACTCATAAGATCCACTACAGAAAATGCCCTCTCAGATTTATAAAGCAATTCATTATAGTGAGTACATGTGTTTGCACACACAAAATGAAAAATAAGTACACTGTTTTGTATTTTATTTAGATCTTACTGCTGGGAACACCGTCCAGTTCAGAAAGCTGCAAAACGTAGGAGAGGCAGTGGACCAGCTCTTTGTACGATATGCTTGGAACATGTTGATACCATCCCTTCCTTTAGTATATTAAAAAGTCCATGTTGTAAAAATACTTGGTTTCATAGAGACTGCCTACAGGTGAGTTAAATTTGTTGTAAGATTAAAACTTGAAAATGTTATCCAATCACATTGCTGTCCATTGCCACTTGTCTTGAGTGCTAATGCAGAGAGATATGTAGCTAAGGTGTTCATTTACAGTTTGGAACATCCATTGACAGAAGTACCCAGTAAAATTTATGGGAAAGTGCATGACAAAGAGGCCTTTAAAGTGAGTGCTGGATCGTGTGACTACTTCTGTCTGGGATTTGGTTTAAGGTGTGAAGTATCTTTGTAGTTGTGTGACTTTACATTCATTGCAGTTGCTGTAGCCCTTTATGAATTCTTGACCACAGCTTTTGTACTCTGCACTAGTACTGCCTTAGCTTTGTGGTCTGTGAAAAGTGGATAAGATAACCCAAGATAAGTCATTAATCCTTGATTGCTGGAATATTTAACCCAGTGGCGAGCACTCATGACCAATAGAGAGACTGAATATCTTGAGATGGATAAAGTCCAGCCTTGTTAAAGTTTTTGCACCCTTATTACTCTTGTTTTGTTGGCCTCTGCATTATTTTGCTCCCCATCTTACACCTCCCTCCTGAATGCGCCCCTAATGAGAAGTTGTATGGTTATGAGGAGGCCGTGTGAGAGCCATTGCTGTTGCTAATTAAGACTTTGGAATTAACCACCAGCTGAGAGTTGCCATATTGTGAAATACTGACTGAATTTGTGGAATATTTGACTGAAAATAAGTGTGGCATTGAATTCACTGTCAAGTATGATCTCACCAGTATAGTTTATTTGGATGTGGTAGTCACTAAAAAGAATGAGGGTACTTTGGACAGTAGTGTCTGAAAAATATCTCCGATTGAATACTCTTGTTACATGCCACTAGTTGTCATCCCAGACGTATCATATGTAATATACCTAAATCCCAGTTTTCACGGATTCGAAGAATTTGCTCATCTGATGAGGATCAGGTTAAAGAACAATTTGATATGGTCAATAGATTTTGTAATGAGGATATAATAAGAAAGATATTCATCACACATGTAATATGGTAAAAAATTGATGAGTCTCAATTATTACAATATAAATATGGGGAAGTTCCAGTTCAAAATGCTGTAAGGTTTAACTACAAGCTTTGGTTGAAATACTTTATTTAGTAGTTTGATACAAAAACATTGGATTTTTTATTGCCTGATAATAGGTTGTGAAATTATACCTTTGAGATGTTTGTTTTCATACCGTAGAGAAAAACATTGGGTGGTGCATTTAATCATTATAAAAAGTCTTCTCAGAGGTTTGATCAACAGATGACCATTGGGTGGCATCCTTATTGGATGTCAACCCTGTGGTCTTTTTTCCTCATTTAAATTTGTAGTAAAAAGTAAAGAATTTAACACCAGTAATTACCTCTCATGTTTTTGATATTTGTATATTTGGTAATTGTAGTTCTGATTGTGTGGGTTATATATCTTCCACATGCACATGTTTTGCATTTTTATGTAGGACAGACATCACGTCCATTCAGGACATGCATTTCTGAGCATATGAGTGATATTAGAAATAAACGTATATCTAATAAATTATTTAAACATTCTAAAAGACGACCTACTGCACAATATATATTTACCATCATTGATAAAATTCAAGATAATAAAAGTATTAAAGCAGGTTAGCATAATATTTTGAACAGGAAAGAAAAGTCTTGGGATTATTCTGCCTTGTGAAGTGGAAGCCTCCCAAATGAAGTATGAAATGGGGTAAATTTGTGGCTATTATAATGGATCTGGCTTGGGATTTTGATATAGGATAGGCGATGACATCAGGCGATATTTGTAGGTATTCGCTGGAGGTGATAGGTATGATAGGATTTCGGGTTGGGATTTTTAATAGTTTCGTTAGAATGTAGGTAAAACTGGTTTGTAATTTAAAGGAGAGAAGCTGGAAGCTGTGTCAGGTTAAGGAGGGAAGGGAAGGAGTAGATAGATGATTGGCTAGGGATTGGATGGCTAAAAAAAAAAAAAAGTCATTGGAAGAGTGCTAACTACTTGGGTTCTTGACCAGTAGAGATTCTCAGGGGTTGGGGGTTGATTTTTACCAGGGGAGGGGGTTTGTTAAACCAGCCCAGAACTTTTTGGGTTAGTCTGATGTTTGTCCTGGAGGTGACAAGTACTGTTTTTATCTCGAGGTTTATGTCAGTTTTTGGAGGTTTCTAAGCTGCTGAAATATTATACGGTCTAGGGAGTTTTGGTAAGCTCTCCATTTGTGCCAAAAGCCTGGTCACGGAGTTTAATCTTTAGTGTATAGTTGATTGGATCTTTATTGGTGAGAATCCAGTCAATAGTGGGAGATTAGGAGAGAAGCCATGTAAGGTTGATGATTAGGATTTGACTTGGCAGACAGTGTGGACCAGTCAATGTGAAAGTCCCCCTAGAACTATGGTTTCTTGGGGCATACAAGATTTTTTGGGTGTGGGTGTTAATACAAATCTTTAGTATAAGTTCTATGTCATGTTAGAGACCTGGGGGGAATGCATGGGTTCATATGTGAGTTGAACATGTTCTTAAACATGATAGCTATCCTCCACCTCTTTTGGTTGTTCGATCCTTCTTAAGATATTATAGCCAGGTGGAAGAATTTCTTCATCCTTTGGTTGGGGGATGCTATAGTGTCTGGGAAAAGTGTGTGTGTGTGGTGTAGTGTGAGCCTTGGGAGGGGAGATCTAAGAGTGATTGTTGTGTTCATCTTGTTTTGAGCACGGGATAAGAAGAAGTAAAGTTAGTGAACCATGACGGTGAAAGAGGGTGGGATGGGATGATAGGAGGGGGGTTCTAAATTTTTTTGGGAGTTGTCTAGGAGTGGGATGGGCTAGATATCACTATAAATTAAACTGGGGGCTTTGTTTCTGCCGTGTCTTAATGAGCATCTATGATGCACCAATAGCAGCAGGTTTAACTACATTTGTTTTACTTGTAAATGATAGTGTTTCAGTGGTATCGTACACTGATGAAGGCTTGCTGTGCCAAAGCCAGTCTGTTTCGTCCCATTTTTTCGATGGTATATGTGAACATTGTAAAATAAAACATCAGAACTTTAATTGGACTTTGTGTGCTGGTCTTTTTTTCATTTTGCATTTTGAATTTTCATGTTTTGGCCCTTGCACCTTGTATGTGCGGAAGTTGTTTCTGGAGTGCAGGTGTTTTCCATTTCTTCCCAGAACTTACTGGATTTCAAAACCTACAAAGCAGAAAAAAATTATTGGAAGATTGCTTTCTGACCACCTCAAATTTGTAGATTTTGTAGGCAGTACTCTTTTGGGAAAGAACTCTTCGTGTCTGTTTTCCTACATTTATCGTTGACAGTGTAAATTATCTTTCATATCAAAAGTGAATAAAACAAGAAAGGCATTCATAGGTGTGTACTAGGCTAATGGCCCTGGAGCCTTTACAAGCTTAGCCCATAGGATTATCCTGGCATCGTGCCACCTGACCTTAGTTCCCAGTGCCTCTGTCGAGTAGAGCCACTGGAGTGATCCCCAGGGTGAATTTTCTATTTCCCAACCACTCCTCAAGATCTCTCTTGGAGGACCATTGAGGTGCTCTGTTTGACATGTATGGGAAGTCTATTCCATAGCATGGGCAGTCTCTGGGTTATGAACCTGTCCCTCCGGCTTGTTCTGTTGATTGTGGTAATGAGGTTGAGGTCTCTGGAGCGTGTGGTGCGGAGGGATTGGGATTTCTTTAGATGTAGCATTTCTAACAGAGCTGGGTCAGATGTGGCTTTAAGTCAAGCAGAGATCGCCTCTAAGCAGGCGATAACGAGACAGAGAATAGTTGGATTTTTTTTTCTGTCCATATAGGACAAGTGTTTAAGGCCTAGGATCCTCTTTGTGAATTCAAGTCCACTGCTGTAAGAATGGTGGTGCCCCTGTAATGTCTGAGATGTCTTGGGGTGAAATTTTCTTTTCCAAAATATTAAGCTTTTTAGTCCCCTAATCTGTAAATTTCCAGTGATATCCTTTTTTTTGGCTGTTGTAATGAGCCCTGCATCCTCTGGGTGACAGCAACTGGCTGTATACAAGGGAGTCTGGTAGCTTTGTCCACAGCAGCAGTCTTAGCCACTTTGTGCATTTGCATGCCTTTGTCAGGGCTGCAGTTGCCATTCCTTTAAATCCTGTTTCTGTGGTCAGCAATACGCGTATACAGTTTTAAATATATTGTGTTTTGTTGTATAGCACTTTGAGGGAACAAAAAGAACAAATATTTTAGAATTTTAGCTTTATTACTTATTACAGGTAACCACGTCAGAGCAACTGCGGTGGTGGTGCTGCGGTAGCGTTGTCGCCTCACAGTAAGACGTTGTCCTGTTCGATTCTCAGCTAGAGCATCTTCTGTGTGGAGACATGCGTGAATGGGCGTACCTTTGTTGAAGGTTGTGCGTCAGTGCCGGCAACTCGGCACTTAAAAATCTACTGCCAATCATTAGCGGACCGGAATTCCGCTGTGGCGACCCCTAACTGGGAAAAGCTGAAAGACACAACAACAACAGGCAACAACTTCAGAGTTGTGTAAGGCACTTTGCGATGGAAATTTAGTGTTTTTATTTGAGTTTAATCTGTTTGTTTCCTTGCCAATAGTATCCATTTTTATGGATTGTGTGTATATGTGTGAGCGAGAGGGAGAGGGTGTTATAAAGTTTTGGAACATATTCTTTTTAACAGCTTTTTTTCAGCTTACAGTAAGCTAATTTTTCAGCATGCAAGTGCAAACTTGAGACTGTTAACTTGACAATTTCGGTATCTTTTTTTTGTACCACAACATGGTCTGAAAGGGCAGAGAAATTTAAAATGTGTGAAGTAAAAGCTTTCTTTTTTCTTGGAAATTCTCTAAAAGAAAGTATTGTGGAAAATATTAATTTTTCAAATTGCATTTTTCTTAATGGTGGAAACAAACCATGTGTGGAAAGGTCATTTTTCATCCGAAACTATTAACCTTACAGATTCCCCAGGAATAACCAAGGAGAATTTTCCTAGTAATCATTCTTTTAAGTTTGATTACAATAGATTTGTGGATATTTTCATAAGAACAGATGCTTCTTTTCTGTGCAAACGTATTTTCTCAGAAACAGTAGTGTCCTACCTTGTTTCCAGTTCTGATAAAGAAGAGAATGAGATTAAACCAGCTTTGTGGTGTAGAGGGATAAAGCCCTAAATAAGGCTCTGGTGACGTGGGTTTGATTGGTAACTTGGGCAGATGAAGCAGGGGCAGGAAGAGTTGGTCATTTGTCTAGATGTTCCCTTTGGGGAGGTGTGGCTCATAGAGGAGAGTTAGCCCTCTGATGTAACAGGTGAATACAGGGGAGGAAGGAATCAAGGAGTAGGCCATAAATGAAAAAAATCCCTTTCTGGAAGCTGTCAGTAGTACCCCCGGGAGGATGCCCTTGTGGGTTACATGCCTGTCCCAGTCTTAAAATGGCGATAGTCTGAGGGTTGTAGGGGAGAGACGGATAAACCTAGTGATGAACAAGGGTAAGCCGTAAACAATGAAGCATGAGGAACCTCAAAAAATGACTTGTGATGGTGAATTTAAACAAGGAGTGGGTAATACTGAATTGGATGACCGTCTTCAAAGGCTTTCAGTTAATTACACAGGTTTTGTCAGACCTTTTTAACTCAAGTCCTCCTTTATATGAAGTGACATGATATCTTTGACTATATAAGTAGATATGATATATTTGGCTGTATAAGTAGATGTGTTTTCACCTAGAACTTTCACACTTGAGTAGAGTGTATAAGATTTTGGAAGAAGCTGTTTCAGTTTTCCTTTAGTGCAGGATACATTTTTTCATAGGTAAGTACTAGGCTAGCTGCCTTTCTGGTCCATTTTAAGCATTGTAATTTCCCTTTCTGTGCTTGAATTAACCTATTCCATCTGGTTAATGATTGGTTTTACCCATCCCAGGGTGATGATTATTTATTAATAATTTATTATTAATATATATCCCATTCTCTTCTGCTGAGTGTGGCAAAGCAGCCTGTTCTAAGTTTGATTGAAGAAAGTTTTTGAGAGTCTTTTTTCCCTCTGTGTGCCGAGAGCCTTTAGCTCTCACACTGAACACTTTAATACCTGTCAAAACACTTTTTTGACTGTTGACATGCTATATCTGAAAGAAGAGAGAGAAAACTTCTAGTTCAACTCCTTGAAATCTGGACATGTGTGCTACTTTGCTAAATTCTTTGAGAATGTTACACAAGCTGTGAACAGTGGTCAATGCTGTTCATACAGCATACCACAGCCTTGCTAAAGCATCTGATACTATACCACATGTTAACATAATTATCAAGTTAACTGAACTCCAAATTGATCCCAATGTAGTTGGATGGATAGCAATTTGGCTGAGGGACAGAACCCATATAGCGTGACTGGCAGGTGCCTCCTGAGAGAGCATGAGAGTGAACTGTGGAGTTCCTCGAGGATCCACGCTGAGACCTCTGCTATTTTGCATCTACTTGGCAGATCTTCATATTGGGAGCTGGGATCTCTGGCTATCAGAGTGTGAACTTCACTGTAATTGGGGAGTCTTATTCAAGTCCCCCCTCTGATATGCAGAAAGCTGCGACTTCAACTTATACATTTTAGTAACTTGGTCATAAAATGCATGCTAAATTTAAATGCTGATAAGTGTCATGTTGCATTCTGTAAACAATCCCGCCATCTAGCTTATAGTAGACAACACTCATCTATAAAAACTAAAATGTTGAGACACATTGGAAATGGGTAGGTTCCTTTTTCATTGACCATCATGTTACAAAAAGTGGTCAGGAAAACATTCTACATAATGTAGCTGATTGCAAATATTTCATCTAGAGCCAAAGAAATTCTTATTCTTCTATAGTGTGCATTAGACTTTTCATTTAATACAGTGCACATTTGGGGATGTGTCTTGACGTATCAAACAACTGGAAGGACCCAGAGGTTCCTAACTAAGAAGATTACAGGCTTTAAAGACCTGAGCTACCAGGAGAGATTTGAAGTACTGTCCTTGTATTCTTTGTCTTGTAGACTTTTTAGGGTTATCTGTAATTTGCCTTTTGGGCCAGTAGGGATCCAATAGCCCAGGACGTCTGATCTCCAAAAGTCAATCAATTCCACAAACATTAGGGCCAAGGGATCTTAACTTACTTCAGCAAATAAACCAAGTTTTGTGAAGAGAGCTTCATTGTACATTGATGATCCCTTCTCTGGAACAAACTGCCACTCCAAATTAAGCAGTGGGTATACACACTTACTTCCCACAGAAAGGAGTTACATTTAGCTAGGTATATATAAATTCACCACTGTCATTATTGGGGTGCCATTCCTTGAAAAAGGAGATGGGGTCTAATGGTTGGTACTGACAAGGTGTAAATGAACACAGAGGGGCTAGTTGCCTTGTACTTTGTATGATATATACTCATCAGTAAATGGGCTTCCATTGAATTATGAAAGTATATATATTCATCAGTAGACAGATTTCCCCTTACGAATATAACAAATATACTTACTACCACAGTTAAGCATTAAAATTCTACAAGCAGTACACATGCATACCTTAAACCTAAAGGGACGCATGCATTAATATGTGGTGCATGTGTACTGCTTTATCTGGTGTTGGTTCCGTAGATGTTAATACTTTTATAAATCTGTCTCAGCAATGTCCTACTTGTGTGTCTGTGCAGAATTGATGTTTACACATTGAGTAATATAGCTAGTTATAAATGAAAACTGTAATGTCCAATTACCTTTTATTACTCTATTTTGATTAGAAACCTTAGTGGAATGGCACCGGTTTGTTTCCCAGCCAAGCTTTGTTTGAACAGTGACCATGTGATCTCTGGCAGTCAGGCAGACAGTTGTGTCTCTGCAGCCTGATTCTGTGTGGAAATATGTCTAATTTGCAATTAGAGGCTTGTGACTGTTCAGTTCTTAGGTTAAGAACAGTATTTGTGGTGCATTTCCCTCACTCTGCATCATAAAAGAGAAATCCACCACAGAGATTGCTTTTAAAAAAAGGATCTAGTCATTTTCCCCAGCAGATCTATAGCAGCACACTTGCATTCTTGGGCAACATCAGTCTTTCCCACTGTGGACTTGCCTCAGCCTCAAGATGCAGTTTTGGTGTTCAGAACTTGAACCATCTCAGGCAGCATTTAGATCTTCTGACTTTTGTCCTGTGCCCAACCGGCATTGAACTCCTGCTGTGCCCTTTACCACAGAGTAAGTTGAACTCCTGCTTACTGCTTTTCCTAATCACAGATTGTGTACCAATATACCATACTACACAGGAAGTGTCCTGTTTTGTATGTAGCTATACGCATTGCTGTAAACTAGCAGCAATACTGTACAATGATATGCATAGCTATCATTTTATGTGTGGAGGCAGGATGCAGTTGTGCTTATTGTTGCCATTATTGCTGTAAGGGTTCCTCTGTTTGCATATTGTCTCCTATATATGCTGTGAATAGACCTGTGTGGTTATGTTTAGGGGTGTCCTAGTGCCATGTTTCTTATTTATGCTGTTTCACTAGAGACCAGATGGCTTAGTGGTTAAGGTATTTGCCTCCCATGCACAAGGTTCGATCCTGACCTCCGGCCTGTTTGGAGTTTGCATGTGTCTCCGTGGGGTTTCTCCCATGTCTGAAAACCATGCTGAGCATTTCCATTTCAAACTCACCAATGAATGAAGCTGTGGGCAGCAGCACAGACTCTACATGGTGCTCTGTAGGGGGAAGAGTTGTACAGACAGCTTTGGGCATAACTGTGGTGTGCAGTATCCTCAAGATAGGAGAACACAGATCACAGACTGCGCGCCGTGGCAGAACTAGCCACTCGACAGTGTAAAATATGGCTCTAGGTGATTCAGTCATGTTGATTAATGTCGCCAGAAATGGACATGAGTAGTTACCGGTGATAAGTGGGTTGAGGACCCGGGCTACTCTGACCCACGTCTGGGACCCATGCTAATGGTGGGAGGGATATATGTGCCCCTTTTGGCCAGTATTTGCCTGCCATAAAGTCCAGCAGCCCTAGGTTAACAAGTTACTGGCTGGCTGATGTCTAGTTGCCCAGCCTGGGTTACCTGGGATAGCTCTGAGTGAAAGTTGGACGTAAAACCAACCTGCCAAACATGAACTGAGAATTGCCACACTTAATTGTAGGTTCACTGACAGGACGCAGCTTGGAAGTGGATGACATGATGATACGGAGGAGGCTGGACATCCTATGTATCCAAGAGATGAGATGGAAGGGCAGTGCAGCAAAGCCACTTGGCTTGGGATCCAGAGTCTACTACTCAGATAGAGGGCAGACTAGAAATGGTGTAGGAAGTGTGGTGAAGGGCTTCAGAAGGCAGTAAGGGATATAATCAGAATTAATGACAGACTCATGGCAGTCAAGACTCCAGTGTAATGATAGGGCAGTATTCATAATCTCAGCCTGTGCCCCACAGCAGGGTTGTGATAGTGAGGAAAAGAGTACATTCAGACAGCAGCTGCAGGACCTACTAGATAAAATAGGACAACATGAAGTGGTGTTGATGGGTGGCATCAATGCACATATTAGGACAGACAAGGATATGAGGACTGCCTGGGTCCACTGGGTGGGTCAACAGGAATAAAGGAGAAGCCATTCTAGACTTCTGTCTGGCAAATGGCTTGATAGTAGCCAACACATGGTTCAGAAAGACACAGTCACAAGATCACAAAAGTAGTCAACATGCAACTCGGGTAAACTTCCTCCTAGTAAGGAAAAGGCACTGGGGCAGAATCCATGATTGCAAAGTCATCCCCAGTGAAACAGTAGGCCCACAGCATAAACCACTAGTTGCTACAATCAGCTGCAAGCAGTGGTCATAGAAGGCTCTAAGGTCAACAGAGACCAGGCTGAAGACCTGGAAGGTGACTGGAGAGAAAGTACAGCAGTTCAATGAATTAATCAGGGCTCTAGCACCCCAAGAAGAGTAGGAAATAGGTGAAGTTGAAGAATGGCGGCGCCTAAAAACAGTATGTGTTAGGACTACAGAAAAGATATGTGGCCAAGCCAGGTATGGAAATAAGGTTCATTAGGAAAGCTGGTGGTGGAATGCCAAAGTCCAGGAAGTCATCAAAAGAAGTGGAGACGGAAAAGACTGACCAGGCTAGGAAGGACTACTGGTTGGCTAACAAAGAAGTTGCAATAGCAAAGAATAGGGCATCGGAAGCACTGTACAAACCCTTGGAAAGTGACTCAGTAAGGGGCACCAAGATACTATATCGGGTTGCACGGCAAAGACAGAAAGATAAAGCTAGCCAAACACCCTTCATAAGAGATGCCAGCAACAACCTGCTCACCAGCCCAGAGGACATCAAAGGCAGATGGAAGGAGCATTTCCAGCAGCTTCTGAATGAAGAAAACCCCACAGAATCTGTACTGACCCAGAAACAGCCTACGATGAGAGAAGAGGAGCCCACCATCGAAGAAGTAAGAACAGCACTAAGGAAGATGGTCAGGGAAAGCAGCAGGCTCAGATGACGTCACATCACATATGATAAAGAATACTGGGTGAGATCGGGGAGAAATGGCTCCTGAGGGTACTAATAGCAGTGTGGAGAGAAAGGCGTATCCCAGATGACGAGAGAATAAGCATACTTGTGCCAGTATGCAAGAACAAAGGGGACATCCACAACTGTGGGCAGTACAGAGGCATCAAACTCCTGTCGCATTGCATGAAAGTTCTGAAAAGGGTGATTGATAAATGGATATGCAGAGTAGTAGAATGTAAGGTGGGAGATGAACAGTTTGGATTCAGATCAGGGTGCAGCACAACTGTCCTGATGTTTGCATTGAGACAGATACTTGAGAAGAAGTTAAGGATAAGGAGAGTCTAACTGGGCATTCCTAGACTTGGGGAAAGCATATGACAAAGTCCCAAGAAAGCTGATTTTGGAAGTACTGCAGTGGGTTGAAAGCCTGCACTATTTCTACCAATGTTTCTGCGACATGTGCAAGGACCCAGTGACTCTCACAGAGGGGTTCCCATTGGGTGTGGGTGTACATCAGAGTTCAGCTCTGAGCCCACTGCTGTTCATATTGGTGATGGACTACATTAGCAAACAGGTTGGAGGGGACAGATCAACAAAGCTGCTGTATGCAGACAATGTGGCAGTACAGACAGACTTTGAGCTTAGAACTTCAGCAAAGGATAGGGGAATGGAATGCAAATCTGAAGGCACATGGGATGAAACTAAGCACAGATAAGACGGTGGTAATGGTAGCAAATTGGGGAAATCAGAAGAAGCTGAGAATAGAGATAGAACAGAAGATAGTGGAACAGGTAAACAGCTTCAAGTATCTGGGAAGAGTAGCTGAGGCAAAGGGTAGTGTAGCTTGAATCAGAGGGGCTGCAGCCAACTGGCATAGAGTATCAGATGTAGTCTTGACAGAAGAATGCCAAAGAAGCTGAAAAGTAAGGTGTACAAGACAGCGGTGCGACCAGTACTACTGTATGGTACAGAAACCTGGGCAGTAAAGGCAGAACAGTTGAAGCTAGAGGTGATGGAAATGAAGTTCATAGGTTGGTACTAGGCTATCGGCCCTCGGGCCTATCCAAACCTAGCCATAACAATTCCCTGGATATTTCTTCCCACAATATTTATTTCCCTGGACCCCTGTCTAGCAGGGCGACTGCCATGATCCCCGGGATGAATTTCCTCTCTCCCATCCAATCGTCAAGGTTCCTTTTGAAGAGGGCCAAGGAGGTGCTCTGCTTGACATGTATGGGCAAGTCTATTCCAGAGTATGGGGAGTCTCTGGGTCAGGAACCTATCCCTCCAGCATGTTTTGTTCATTGTGATGACAAGGTTTAGATCCCTAGAGCATGTGGCTCTGAGAGATTAGGATTTCTTTAAATGGAACATGTTCAGCAGCTCAGGGTTTGACATGGCTTTGTATGTTGAGCAGAGATTGCCTCTGTGTAGACGATATGCCACAGAGTATAGTTTGAGTTTTTTTTTAAATGGTCATAGGGCATCTGCTTTAGACCTGTGATTCTTTTAGTGAGGTATTTCTGCGGCCTTTCCAGCTGTTGCAGATGTCTTGTGAGGTACGTACCAAATGGGGCGTTGTACTCTATAATGGGTCTAATGAGGGATGAGTACAGTGGAACAATGACCTCCTTTTTTTCTGGATGAAAAGCCCTTAGTGATGAGGTGTGCCACATAGAAGATGAAGGTTATGGCGATGTGGTTATCGAAGGTGAAGGTGTACCCTAGTCTCTCATCATACTTTCGGTGTTTAGTGTACTGCCACCTCTGTGGTAATTCATGGGTACATGTTTTTTTCCCAAAGGGAATAACTATACATTTCTTGGCATTAAGATTGAGCCCATGGCTCTGGCACCAAGCATCTGTTTCTTTAAGACCCTTTTGTAGAATATCCACATCATTTGGGGATTCAATGATGGCTCCTAGTTTGCAGTCATCTGCAAACTTTGTTAGCCAGCATCCCTTAGTGTTGGCCTGTACTTCAGAGAAGTAGATGCCAAACAAGAGCGGTCCCAGGACTGAACCCTGAGGTACTCCACTTGTCACTTGTCTGGAGCTGGATTTGGAGTCTGCTACTTTTACAGTCTGGGTTCTGTCAGTAAGCAGTTGGCAACCCATCGAGTGACTTAGGGATTTATGCCCCGCTTAGTAAGTTTATCAATGATTCCAGAATGGGGGATGGTGTTTAAGGCCTTGGCGAGGTCCAGATAGGCTGTGTGGACCACCTTACCCTCGTTCACAGCTCTGGAGACTTGGAATCAATCCGGTTCAGGAGACAAGATCGGCCCTTCACAAACCCTAACTGGGTGGGGTCCAGTGTTTGAAGGTTGCCAATGTCTTTGTTTATAAGTTCCATGATAATGCGTTCCATGCCCTTGCAGATCAGGCTCGTCAGATTGATGGGATGGTAGTTCCAGGATCCAAGGTGGATCCCCCCTTGTGGAGTGGGATAACTGTAGCTGTGCACCACTCAGTGACCACGAAGCCTGAGGTGAGGCTATGATTAAACATGACACTTGGTGAGGTGCCAGTTCATTTTGTAGTTCATGTAGTACACAGCCCGGGATGTCATCTGGTCCCATGGATGCTGTATTTTTAGCTTTGGAGAGTGCGGTTTTTAACTTTGTGGCCGTGCTTACTGAAATTTGGCAATCTTTTGGTATTGAGATGGGCTTTTTAGGGGGTGAGAGGGGGGTGAAGTTGGCACTAAATCTGTCTGCCAGGATATTGACGATATCCTTGGGATCAGTACATTTAATGCCATTCTGTTATAGCTTAGAGCAGATCTGAGCATTGCCATTTAGATTCTTGACATAACTGTGCCTTGTGGTTGTCTTTGGAATCCTTGGCAATTTTATATTCGTAACTAGCTTTGGAGGATTTTATGAGGGATCTGAGCTTACTGAGGCTGGTAAGGGAGTTTTTTGAATCCTGACATTTTCCTCTCTTCTGCAACAGTTTCTTCGTTCTGTTGTATAGTTTGTTTATGGCAGGAGACCACCAGATTGGCTTCCATGTTTTGGAGGAGAGCGTCTTGGTTTTATTTGGGATGACATGATTTATGCACGAGTGGATGTGCTCGTACAGTGCCTTAGTGTAGGCTTCAGCAGTCGAACTTTCAGCTCATGTCTGCATGGGTGTCATGAAGTTTGTCACTTCTGACTTGTAGCATGAAGTTGGCTTAGGAGAAGTTTTTTTACGGAGGTTTCCTTGTCAAGGGTGATTTGCTTATGGTCAGACCTGACCAATGAGGGGATGACCACTGGTGTGGAGCATCTGTCTCCCATGTTGGTAATGACCAGGTCTAGGATATTGGAGCCCCTGGTGGGACAATGGATTAAGTTGATCCAGGGTGTTAGAATTTATGAATTCCAAGAATCGTTGGGAAAAGGTGTTGGTACCAGAGTAGTTTTTCCAGTTAATGGCAGGGTAGTTGAAATCACCCAGTATTAGGGTGTTTGGTGGTATCTTAATATTTTCCAGTATGTTTAGAAAGGTGTAGTGAGAATCTTGGGCATGGTAGGGGATCTGTAGCAAGCTACAGTTTGGATTGCAGTCTTGCCTAGTGTTGCACCTGGAGAATTTCTGATGCATTGTGTTGGGCAGCTAGCCTGGAGGTGTGAATATCCTTGGTGAATATGGACACTCCTCCACCTTTAGTGTTTTGGTCTTGGTTTGGTGGCCGAAAAGTGTGGTAAGAGTTGTAGCCTGGTATTGCAGGGGTGCTGCATGGAGCCTTGAACCAGGTCTCAGTTACTGCACAGATATCTATGTTCTCCATTTTGAGGAGTGCCCCGAGAGAGTGCATTTTGAGGTTTAGACTTCTAGCATTGAGTAGCATTACTTTCAGATTTTGCATGCTTGTATCTGTTATGGTGGTGGTTTTGTCCTTTGAACCTTGCCTAAAAAAGGTACTATAGGGGTGGCAAGAGCTTTAGCCAGTAACCTGAATCCCAGGGGTGATAGGTGCAGACCATCTCTGGCAAAGCATCGTGGTTTGTCGATCATGTAATCCCAGGCAGATACTGGTTCCTCTTTGAATGACACCAGAAACTTTATTTTATTTTTATTTATTTATTTCCAGTTTGATGACCGGGGAGGTTCACTGGGCTCAAAGAGCCCGTTTTCAGTGGAGGCCTGGGGAGAAAAGCTCCAATAATACATAGTACAAGCTCCATAATATGAAGTAAAATACATAGTGGAAACAGAAACAAACTAAGCAAATTTTACAAACAAAATTGCAAAAACTAAACAAAAGTTAAACGGCAGCTTTGAAAAGGATGTAAAGCATATTTACATGTTTAGTGGTTGAGAACAGTAGTACATGGTTAAATTAATATATAGGTTTAAATCATCTGAGAGTGGTATAGAGGTAGCATTAGCATGAAAGGCAGTACATAGGGTTAATCAATAGTGTGTAAGGTAGAACAAACTGTGTGTTATAAAGTATGTACGTATTAAGCAGGTTAGGTAGGTGGAGTGCAATTGCATTTCCATTTTTGGAAGAGGTAAGAATGAAGCTGGGTTTTGAAGTGTTCAGAGTTCTCAGACATTCTTGGAGATGGAGGGAGAGAATTAAATTTTTTGGCAACAGAAATGGATAGGAGAAGCTGACCAGCGGGATGGTTTGGTTTTTAAACAGAGATTAGACTTTGGTGGGTAGATCTTAGAGTTCTGTTTGGGGTGTATAATAAGATGTTTGTTAGTGCTGTGAATGGTGATGAGTTGGAGGTAGTCATGGTAGTCACGGTAGTTTAGGAGTTCTAGCCATTGCAGCTGGTGGAGAGGTTTACAGTGGTGAGTGGAGTATTTGGAAGTGGTGGCGAACTTTGAGATTTTATTGTAACAGGATTCTAGTTTAGATGAGATAAAGGAAGATAGGTTGGTTAGTAGGGGAGCACCATGCATTAGTGAAGGTAGTAGCGAGGGTTGTTGAGGGGGAGGGGAAGTGGGAGTTTCTGTACAGCATGCCAAGTTTCTGATGGGTTTTCTTTATATTTAGCTGAATATGGGTATCACATTTTAGGTGTTTGTCAATAGTAACTCCAAGAAGTTTAGCAAAAGGAACAACTTCTATTGTGGAGTTGGCAAGGCTTGTAATCTTGAGAGATTTTATCTAGGCAGATAGATTTTGAGGGAGAGAATAGAAGGATCTTTGATTTGTTAGCATTCAAAGAGAGGTGATTTTGGAGCATCCACTTCAGTAGTTGAGAAGGCAGTTTGAGTTTTTGTTTGGAGTTCAGGGAGGTTTGATACAGAGCAAACTAAAGTTGAGTCATCTGCATAATTGTACTATCTTAGTATTAGGAATGACTGCATGGAAATCATTAATGAAGATATTGAAGAGCATAGGACCAAGAATGAATCCCTGGGGTTACCCCGGTTGGGATGGGAAGGAAGGCTGAGGTGCCAGTCTTCCATTTTACTGCATGAGATCTGTCCGAGAGGTAGCTGCTGAACCAGGTAATGGTGTTTTGTGAGAGGTTAAGACTGGAAAGGTGGTGAAGAAGGCGGGTATGGGAGACTCTGTCGAAAGCCTTGGAGAGGTCAAGGAGGACTGAGGATACAAGTTCTCCAGAGTTACGGGCATGGTTTACAATGTCTAGAAAAGAGGGAAGAGCTGTTATAGTGCTATGGCCAGGATGGAACCCATGTTGTGTTGGGGTGAGAAGTTGGTTATGTGTAATGAATGGCATGAGCTGGTGGTGGATGCAATTCTCAAGAATTTTTGAAATAGGGGAGAGAATCGCTATGGGTCGGAAGTTGGAGATGTTATTGTTGCCTCCTTTATAGAGGGGTAGGGTAAAGGCTGCATGCCACAGTCTGGGGACATATGATTCTTGTATGGATCTGTTGACGAGTATGCTAATGGGGATGGCAATGCTGTCTGCTGCAATTCTTAAAAAGAGTGAGGGGATATTGTCAGGGTCATTGGAGCAAGTCTTAAGCTTAGAGAGAATTTTTTTATATATGAGGTGGGGATGGGTTTGAGGTGGAATATGGGAGGTGAGTTTGGGGTGGAAGGTTGGGCAAAGGGTTTGATTTGGGGGGAGGTGGTGGTGTTTGGGAATGTTTTAGTGAGTTCTGCTATAGAGTTAGTAAAGAAGGAGTTGAACAGAGTAGCTATTTCTGGGTCAGATTTACTAGTGTCAGGGCAAGGGTTGTTTTTGGTGCCTGGGTTGAGAAGTGAGTTGATGGATTTCCAGAATTGTTTGTGGTTAGAGGAGTGGTTAGACTGGAGTTTGCTATAGTATGCTTTTTTGTCTTGTATGCTAGCCAATTAGCCAAAAAAATTCTTGTATGTTAGCCAATTGTTGAAGTCCATCATTTTGTCCTTGTACTGTAATATCATTCTGGGCGAAGGCAGGATGCTACTCAGGGCTAGGGTCATACCTGCCTGGGCCACATGATCTGAGAGCTCTTCCATGTCTCTTTTCATGTAGTCCAGGGAGGTGTCTCAAGTCATTCACTCCAACATGGACAATGACAGAGTCGTATTTGTACTTGTTGTCGAGTGACTTGAGTGCATGCGTTATGTGGTGGATCCTGGCATCCAACAGGCAGCTGACTGTAATTTTCTCCTTGTTCAGCCTGGTGAGCGGAACATCAGTGTGCCTGACTATAGAGTCACCTATGACTGAAGTTTTGGGTACATTGTCTTGCCTTAGGGTAGCACACTGGTGTTGTGAGCTGTGTGTCACTTTGCTTGTGACTGGTGTTTGTTTGCATTTCAGCTTCGGAGGTCCTTGTTGCTTGGGCAGGTTAATGTTAAGGGCCTCTGCATTTGTGAGTTTAATGTTGCTTTGTGTGGGTGTTGAGGATTTTGAAGGGCTATGTGTTGCTTGAGGTGTAGTGCAGGTGTTAACTTTCTCCTTTTGACTGTCTAGCACAATCTTGGCTGGAGAGAGCTTTGCTTCCAGTTTGGCTATGCAGGTGCATCTCTCACAGGTTGTAGTGTTGGGTGGTAGGAGGGAGAGGGTTGTCCGTGTACATGAGGCAGTTGCTGCATTGCCCCAGTATGCCCAGATTCATCAGGTGGACAGGAGAAATAGCCGGAAGCTGACCCTTGGACGACATGCCTGTTTAAGAGCTTTTTTTTGTAAAGTACAAGAGCTGTTTTCCCTTACGTTTGCCAGTTACTTCGCAATTATAGGCTGTTTAGTGCCTATGATTAATTTCTCCTTATTAGCAAGGAGAGTTGAGTGCTTGTATCCGTTTAAGGCGTACTAGTGCTTTCCAGCAGGTTCTAAAGCAAGTGCTATTCACAGAGGTTCAGATTTTAGTGCTACTATTGAGAAAGCAGCTACTTCTAAGGGAGAATTTGAAGAGCAGACTTTTTGGCACCTGGAATAGTTTAACCGTAGCCCCGCAGTGCTGCATGATGTGAAAAATGCGCAAACACATGCATTTTTTTTTAAGCTAGAAAGTTGAAAGGGATAGAAATCCGCCCAAAAAAGCTAATAAAATTGCAATTTCAGAGCTGGAAACCACTCCTAGTATTAGTCAGTACAGTGCTCACCACTTCCACTGGTAAGCAGTAGGACTTCCCTCTACCACAGCAAGGTCTGGATAGCACTGAACACAGAAAATAAAGTCCTGAAACCAGCAAAGCCTGGGATCTGGATTACACTAGCTAGGAAAGGCAGGAAACAAGCAAACAAGATAGTATTTTTTTTTGTTAAAACAGGCTAAACAATGCATTAATACAGTAAATAAACACAGAAAAGGCTAACATACTTGAGTGTGTAGCCCTAAACAGTAAATGCAATTAAAACTCTACAAAATTAGCAATTTAAAACTTTTTAAATGAAGCAAGGCAAGCGCACAACTGAAAAACGATTTGAGGCAGTAATACAGTAGAATAAGTAGCTAGTCTATATATACAGGGACGTCTATGTATACTGACAAGCAGCTAAAACACACTAAAACAATTCAGATGCAGTGCAACCTAGAGCACTTGAGTTGTCGCAATACTAATGCAAATGCAGTTTTAATAAATGCACTAAAATATACTCTATATTTCCAAAATGTTTGAGAAGCTCAGTCAGAACATAAGGAGATTCAGGCAATTTTTTTTTTGTTAGGAAAGGGAGAAAGGAAAGAAACTAAGTGGGTTGGCCTTCTCAGATGTTCTCTCTGAATTAGGTAGAATGAGCTAATGACACTAGACTGGGAGTGTCCCAGATGAAATTTACAGCTGGGGCGGGCAACTGCAAAGCCACCAGGTATAAGAGCAAGACAGCAACAGGGCCTACACACTTTATAGATAGTAAACACTACAGAAATGTTTATCACAGCAGAAGAACAGCAGTGAGCCACAAAATGAAAGTTTTTAAACAGATAAAGGAGCAAGGACACTCTACAGAATGCTTTTAACTGTAAACAAATCTAGTATATGATACACTCCTTGGCTGGAAATCAGAACAAACAAATAGGTGCTTAACAAGTACAGAAAATTTCCCGTTAATACCTTTCACACAGTGAAACTAGCTGTAAAGCTTTACAAAAGTGTGACAGTAAAAAAACTTATTTCTCAGGCTTTGTAAGGCAGACAATTTTAGTTTAACCATGCAGATTAGTTAATAGCAGTAAAATACAGTAAAAAGTATGCAGCAGGCAATAAAAAGTGCTATATATAAATTGAAGTGCCTGAGAAAGGTGATAGGATGCACACTGTGGGACAGACAAAGAAATGAGGACGTAAGAGCAGAAGGCAAAGTAGCTCCAATTGCAGAAAAGATCAAAGAGAAGATATTACGGTTGTTTGGGCACATGTGAAGAAAAGCAGAAGACAATCTGATGAGGAAGATTTGTGACAGGAAGAAGGTAAGAGGAAGCAAGGACGTCCAGCAAAGAGGTGGATGGATTGTGTGAAAAAAGATCTGCGACAGTCCGGCATGAGTGTTGAAGAAGGCAGTAGTGTAACACTGAATCGAGAGAGTTGGCAATGGTTAACAGGATACCCCGACCCCATGTAGAAAAATGGGAAAAGGGGGGATGACAGTGATGACTAGGATTTATATGCTGCATTTGTCAAAGATGAACAGTGAAAACTAACTCTGCTTTTGGTAGAAGGAAGAAGGCCAGACTATGGCCCAGATTTCCAGGCTTTGTAGAAACTGACTGGGAAGGTGGAACATGTTCACTTGTATATTCTTGAGGGACAGGTGTATTCTGATCTCCTACAATGCTGACTGCTATGCTAATGCAGCAGTATATTATGTGCAGTAATGGACCTATAGATATGCGCTTGGTTCTGCAAGTTGCACCAAATTGTAGTGTTTTGGGAGAGACATGTATGATGTGCATGTCCCCTGTGAAGTGAAGACATAAATGTTCTTGGCATAAATTAGTATGCACATCAGCTGCCTAGGTGTCGTAATTGGCTGTCACTAGAAAACCCTGATTGCTGCCTGAATGATGGTGTCCTGTGACTGGCTTTCATGTCAAGAGGAAATGAAAGGACTGGATAATTCCTTTAGAGGGTGATAGGGTGATTGCTGGAAGGCAAAGGGAATAGAAAGTACATTAAAAAAGTCTACATTGTTGTTGTTGGGTTCTGTAGGGGCTACCGTCTCACAGTGCTTGATACAAGCAGACATGCATTTGTGGCGGGGGTGGCATAATGTCTGTCTTATTGTTCAAACTATGAAATATGTTATGGTGGTTACTGTTAATGTATCCACACCAGCTGGACATTAGTATGTCTTTTTAATTGCCTGCATTTTATTTTTGTATTGGGTGTACAGTGAAACCAAGTCAGTGGTCAACATGCTTCAGAGCTTTACTGTTTCTGGTACTACTTTCCATTACCCTTTCTGGGTTACAGTAACTATAGCACCTGGGCAGTCACTGTGCAGTTATGTATTACAGTTTATCACCAGCTGATCCGTCTTCATTTGGTCTTCAACCTGTGGGTTCCCTGATGCGTCTCGGATCCGACTCCGTCACATGTCCAGCATCAGATCCAAGCTCAAAGCTCCTCCCCATACCCACAATGCTCCTGTTTCCTTCCTCCCTTCAGATCTCGTTTGCCGCGCTTCATGTCCGCATCTCGATCTGTGCTCTCTGCTGCAAAAGTTTGTGGTAAGTGACTTTTTTGACAAAAATCTTCTCTTCACTTTTCTTGTATTTCTCTGCCTTTCTACCTGCCCTTGCGCTTTTCTGTCGGTTATATAAAAATTCCCTGTATATTTCCTGTTGTGTCTGTGGACTGTGTGTGTGCTGGGCCTTAGGTTTAGGACTATGTCTGATGCTCTTAAACTTGGCTTTAGAAAATGTACAGTGTGTGGCCACAAGCTCACCCCAGCTGATGGCCTTGCACTGTGCGTGATTTGTCTTTGGGCAGCCCATCTTCACACCTCCTGTTACGTCTGTGCCAGGTTTAATCCCTGGGCGCTGATGGACAGGAGGAACAAGCTTATCCTTAAGGGCCTTCTTCCCTTTTCATCCTCTGGGACTTAAGACTCTGCTTCCCTTGTCTGAGGACCAGGGATGGAGACAAATCATCCAAGAGAGATGGGCCAAAGAAGCGATCCCCAGATCGCTCTGCTTTGGCCGGCCCACAAGCCAAAGTTAGGTTGGCTCCAAGGCCAGAGTCTCCCCAACTCTGTTCTCTCTGGAGCTGGAGGAGCTCCGGTCCCGGTCTCCAGCTCAGGCTTCTCCTCACTACTCGTCCAGACCGGTGTTGGCCGCCTCTTCTCCCACTCCACCTGTAGCTGTAGGGAAGCGAAGATGGATAGGATGATGCAGAAGTTCATCTGCACCCAGATACAGATGAGTCTTACCTGCCCCTTCTCTCTCCAGAGCAGGGAGTATGCAGCCCTTTTTCACCCCCATCACTCGTACTCTGATCTGACCTCAGGTTTAGCCCTTAGATCTGAGGACACTCGTTGAAGGGCCAGTGCCGATAGTACCTTGTACCTCGACACTGGCCATGACCTTGAGTAGGTCAGGTCCGACAGGCTTTTGGAGCCGTAGCCGAGGTGTCAGACCAGAGGGGGTGGTGTCTGCTCAGAGTTTGTTGGAGCAGTCTCTTCCGCTTGGTATCTCTGCGCCTAGAGGTTCGGCTCTGACTACCCCGTTGAGTTGGAGGGTTGCAACTCCTGCTATTGTCCTGTCTCAGGATGTCTGTTCCCCCTTCGGCTTTTGACATGGTGGAGAAGAGTGCTCTTGATTTCTTTGAGACTCTTGACTATTTCGTCTTCGGATTCCACCCCGGGCCCCCCTCCCCTGTTTCTGGCGTGGATCTGGCCATTTTGCCATCTCAGGGACAGCCTGTCACGTCTTTCCCTCTTTGGTACAACAGGACGTTGGTGAGTCCTCCCCAGAGATCCCCACTGAGGAGGTCCCTCACAAACATACGTGCAAAAGGTGGCACTTAAGACTCCCCACCAGAGTCTCTCACCGAAGATAACCGATTTGGAGGAAGGGGAAGATTTCCCTGATCACCCCCTGAGGATGTCTCGCTTGGAGACATCATGGTACTCCTTCACCAGCATTGGGGTGTGGTCTGCCCAAAAACCTACCTCTGATGAATCAGTGTGCCTGCAGGCATTTGGCACAGGACCCTCTACATCCTGGGTGTCCCCTCCCGCAGCGGGTCTATATTAGATCAGCGAAAGCTTAAACAAGCGAACGCTGATTGATCGAACTTATTTTAGCGAATGTTCAAAATATCGAAGCAACAGAAACGCAAATTTTTTCCTAGGGAAAGAATTTGGTTGTCCGTTTCTGTTGCTTTGGTATTTTCAGTGCTGTGGTGGAAAGTTACAGGTCGGATTCAGGTAAGTGTGCGATTGTGTGGATGTGAGTGTTAGGGTGGGTTAGGTGAGTTAGGGTTAGGGCTCTGGTTAGGTATGTGTGCGATTGTGTGGATGTGAGGGTTAGGGTGGGTTTAGGTGAGTTAGGGTTAGGGAGTGGGTGAGGTGAGTGTGCGATAGTGACGGACCTTAGGGTTAGGGTTTGGGGTAAGGTAAGTGGATAGTTAGTGGTGTGTGTATAGTTTAGTGTCGGGTTAGGTGTCAGATTTTAGGTGTGTGTGTATTTCTGTTCGTTTGGTGTGCTTGTGTTGTGTGTGTTTTGGATCAGCAATTTTTTTCCCTAGGAAAAAAATTGCTGATCTGACAGTTCAAGATTGTAAGCTTTTGCTTACATAAGGTCGATCAATCAGCGTTCGCTGATCTGTATAGATCCCCCGCAGATCCCTTCGTGGAGCTCATTACATCTTGTGCATGGAAGGAATTGGACATGGTGAGCCTATTCCCAAATGCCCAGACATGGTTTTGAGCCCCCCTTCAGACAGATAATACTGGAATAAGGGATCCCCGGTTGATGCTATGGTGGTGGCAGCTGCCACTAGGAAGGGGCTCGCCCAGGAGAGCTCTATGGTCCACTGTCTTGATCCGAGAGTTAAGGATGATGGATCATTTTGGGAAGCGGGTGTAAGCTTCAGCGACCTTTTCTGTATGGATGCTGAATTACATGTTACATGTGATTCGGCTTCAGTGAGACCTGGTGAGGGAGATCGCTGAGTCGACCCCTGTGTCCATGTCGGCAGAGTACAAGAAGTTGCTTTATGCTCGTATGGCCACACTAAAATCAGTTGCAAACACTTTGATGCGTCATCTCTCCCATGTGACTGAGGGAACCGCTAGAGCTCCTGGTACAGGCGTTGCCTTCAGGCGACATGCCTGGCTCCAGCTCTGTCAGTTTTTGGAACCCTTTAAGGCGTCATTTACCAGTGCCCAGTATGACGGTTCCTCCCTTTTTGGGAAGTCTGTAC
Organism: Protopterus annectens; assembly: GCF_019279795.1. NCBI lineage: Eukaryota > Metazoa > Chordata > Ceratodontiformes > Protopteridae > Protopterus > Protopterus annectens. The sequence goes on from NC_056737.1 coordinate 14,079,916, forward strand.
GTGACACCTTAGTTAAGAGTGAGAAGGACTGGAGGGCTGTCTCTGCCATCGGGATCTGCTTTTCAGCCCCTCAACGATCCTTCTGTAGGAATCAAGAAGGGACCAAGAAGATGGGGTTCCGAAAATCTCGGAGCTTTCCCCAGAGACGCTCAAGACTCACCTCCCCCAGGAGCAGAGGGGGATTTGATAGACACTGCTCTAGAGGCAGTGGGGATCTGAGAAATTACGGGTCTCGAGAGCCTTTCTCGGGCAGAATGCGCCCAGCAACTCTGAAGGGTTGACTGGCTACTCATCTCTGGAGGCAGTCTGGGGCCATTTATCACTACACCTAACAGAGTGGGAATCCATCACAAACAATCATTGGGTGCTGCAAATTCTATCCAGAGGCTATTCATTCCCCTTTCTCAAGCCACCTCCGCCGCCCAAACACCTCCCAAATGTTCCACCTGCTCACAGGGAGGATGCAGCACTGGAAATAGCCAAACTGCTAAGAAAGCAAGTCATCTAACCCGTCCCCCTAAACCACTCCGTATAAGGCATTTATTCCAGGTTTTTTTGGTGCCAAAGAAAATGGGGGACCTAAGACCCATTTTGGATCTCTCCACCTTGAACTTGTTATTGGCCAAGACAAAGTTCCCGGATGGTCACCCTTCGATTTATCCTGCCCTTCCTGCAGGAAAACAATTGGATGTGCTTGATCGACCTCCAGGATGCATGCTATCACATCAAGATGGACAGGCACGCTCGGAGGTTTCTCCTCTTTTGGCTAGGAGCCCATCATTAGCAGTTCAGAATGCTTCCCTTTGGTCTCACAACAGCCCCCAGGGTGTTTACCAAAGTGATGTCAGTAGTAGCATCTCACCTGAGACTCCAGTGCATACAGGTATTTCCCAACCTGGACGATTGGCTCCCTTGCTGCCCCTTCCGGGCATCAACTTTGTCAAGCGAGAGATTCCTTTCTTCTTCTGGTCCAAAGGTTAGGCATTACCATCAATTTCAACATATCCTCTCTAGCCCCAGTCCAAATACTAAACTTCCTTGGCCCACGATTAGACACAATCCAAACCATAGTTTTTCTTACGCCAGACAGGATATGCACTCTGAAGCTACATGTTCTTTGCATTCTTCATACTCTGTCTCCGACAGCAGAAATAGTATTAAGGGCATTAGGGTCCATGACGGCCGTCTCTCGAGTGTGCAGGGACTCTCTTCTGTGGTGGAATCATTCCTTGGATCTTGTTCGGGGTCGTCCCTTTCTCCCACGGCCATGGTGACTACAGACTCCTCCCAGCTGAGGTGGGGCAGTGCTCAGGAAGGATAGTTCAAGGTATGTGGTCCCCTATGAGACCAGATTGCATATCAGCATCCGGGAGATGAGGGGGTTGCTTCTAGCATTGCAGGCTGTCCATGCTCATCTTCCCTCGGGAACTATTGCTATCCAGATGGACAATATGTCAGTGGTCTGGTACATCAACAAGCAGGGGGGAATCGGATCTTATTCCCTATGTCGGGAAGCCATGAGAGTATAGGAGTGGGCGATCTCCAGTGGCCATTTTCTGGTGGGAACGCACATTCCGGGGAGTTCCAACATTCTAGGCTCAGCAGATTTATTCTGATGCCTTATGAGTGGTCTCTGAATCCGTCAGTAGTGGATCAGATTTTTACAAGTGGGGTTAGCCTTACTGCAATCTCTTTGCTTCTCTTTCCATTGCAAAATGCAGTGAGTTCTTCAATTTGAACCCCCCTCCAGGGGAAGCCTTCAGAGGTGCTGTGATTCATGAAGTAGCATTTGCATTGGTTATCTTCAAGTTTTATCAGTTTGTTTTTAAAACTGTCTGCTGTGGGATGGGATTGAATATATTCTCGTAATTTATTCCACCAGGCAGGGGCAGTTTTGCTTGAAGGCTTTTTCACTGAGAGCCCAAAAGAGTGGTTATTCCTCTTCCATTAAGCAGCAGTCTCAAAGATAATCTTGGATACTGTCATTTTTCATATGGATCACTGTCACAGTAATCCCTACCATAGGGATCGCTGCTTGATGTCATACTTGAATAAGCTTAAACATGAAGCTGTTTAGGATAAAGTTTGCAGATGTAGTTATTGGGAACCATTGAGTTGTGTGTTTTTGTTTTTTTTTCTTCACAGTGAAGATAGTGTGGTTCTGGTTTAGCTATGTACACAAATCTGCAAATCGTAGTAGCTGCTGATTTGTATAATGTGAGTATTGGGCTAGAGTGAAATGTGATGATGTGTAAGACAGTATTTTAATTTTGTCAGTTAAGCATTCTTGGCAAGCAATAGATGAGGAAAAGGGGAAATCCATAATATAGTTGGTCACATCAAGGTTTTTGCTGTAGTGGTTTCTGTGAGTGTTTTAAGGATGTGGAGTGTTGTGAAGTTAGGCCCAGGTATGTGTGGATTGTTCATGATTGGATATTGTTGTTTTGAGGTTATATTACAAGGAAAGGAGTGGAGCTGTTGTGCTTTTGAGGTGTTTAGTACCGTACTACAGATTCAGTAGATTTGTATCAGTCTTTTTAAAGTAGTGCAAATTAAGTAATTCTATGAAATCAGACTGCACTTTCTGTAGTGGTGCAGATGGTGAGGAATCTGGCTTTAGCAGAATGTTATCTGCTTAATCACAGTTAAGGGCATCCGTAGTAGATTCTGTAGCACCTAAGCACAGTTGTCCTATTCTGGAGTTAATTGTCAGACCATGGGGTGGTACTGTCACCAGGTTTGCTGCCTAAAGTTTCAGTGCAGTGGTTAGCCTACCAAGTGTCTCTTCCACCTGTATACAAACCATCATTCTTATTAGTATAAAACACATTTGTTGCCATATGTAACATTCTAGTTGTACTAAAGCCACTGCAAAACCTTTGTACAGCTGATATGGGACCTACATTAATGTGAATCTCTGAGCGTACATGAGTTTTTAAAAACAATATCGGTGAGCAGAGACTGGCTATAGGTTTGATGTCTTTTTATACTGAGAGGTTAGGCGCTTTGAAAAGGAGATGGATGATGACCTGTGGAAAGCTGGACATTAGAGGTCAGTATGGGGTTGGTACTGTTTGAGGTAGACATTTTTGTTCTACTCCATCCTTTTAAAAAAATATGCCCCATATTTCTTGTCAAGATTTTTTGGAAGTCTGTCTGTTTTGGACTTTGTGTTCATGAATAAAAGGTATGGCTGATCTCAACTAGGTGTACTTCTGTGATCAGTTTGGTTACCAGTAAGAGAAACACTAGGCTGGCAGAGTGCAAGGTTTGATTAGAGCCATTTGTGAGTTTCTTATGTAAATGGTTTTATGTGCCTTAGTTTTAGTTCTGTATCCTTTATAGGTGGACCTGGTTAAGGCTCATGTCTAGGAATTTTCTTTTCCAATGTTCCCAAAGCTGCATTTATCTGTCTCATTAGGTGAGGAAATGAGTAGTGTATGTATTTGTTAGGTGGTATAAAGAAAAAAATTTAGTGAAATAGAGGTAGATGTAGAAATAGTATGAGGTGGAATTTTACCGGAGGGGGAAAAAAAAACTGTTGAGGGTAACCAATGATAGAAGTGGCAGTAAGGGCAAACTGATAGACAGAAGTGTCCGCACAAGCAAAGGGATGGAAGATGGACATGCCAGTACAGGCAAAGGGATGGAAGACGGACGTGTCAGCACAGGCAAAGGGATGGAAGACGGACGTGCAGTGATGAAGGTAGGAAATTTACATTGAGAATTTGTTTTGTTGAGGTAAATAGGGGTAATGTAGGTGTGCAAGGGCCAAGGTAATCTAGCCTGAAAAGCTGCAAGAGCAGAGCCAAGAGTTCTTAGTTTTGTTTTAGTAAGTTTTTGAATCTGGATAAGTTGCCTTATTGTCTGATGGTAGTAGAATTAAAATTAAAGTTTTTGAAGACATAATTTAAGTATAAGGACAGATCAGCAGAGTTGTGGGTTTTAGTTATGGTTAATAGAGACTTGTCTGTGGAGCATGGTGATTGTGCAGGGGTGAAAGGTTCCACCAAGTCTTGGAGAGCTGGATAGTTTTTAGGTTTGTAGATTACATTATGAACTGTTGCTAACTGGGTGATGGAGAGAGGGTGAGTGCGTGTGAAAGTTCTATCTAGTCAGTTTACCTGTTTTAAGACTAGGCAGTGTTGGGATTTAGCAGATTTCTTAGTGGCATTTTTAGCTGTCTTGTTATAGCATTGTTCAGTTTCTGCTGGAGATTGCCAAGGTTGTTGTAGATGGGGATGAAGATATGAGTATTGAAAAAGCTTTTTTCTTAGTTAAAAAGTGTTGTACAATGCTGGAGTCCAATTTTTCTGTGTTTTCCCAATAGCTTGTATGTGAATATCAAACTTTAGGTAGTTCGCTATGATATCAGTAGCTTTGTGTGAGACAGTTCAGTAGGAGCATTGTTTAATGAGGTGATGGTGGAGTTATTTTTGCATAGAATGCAGATTTTGATATGAAAAGCAATTAGTTTGGTTTTCATAGTATTTAGCAGAAGGTGAGAATTGCTGAGATGAGTTTATATAGAAGAAAAAGCTTTTGTCGGTCTTTACCTGAAGCTCTTGGAGGGACATAGCTGTATCAGTGTACAGTCTTCAGCCTATTGAATGATAGTTGTGTTATGAGAAGCATTGCAGAGGTCATTAATAAAAATGTTGAGTATGAGGACCAATGTTGAGCCTTGTGGCACTCAGGCAGAAATGATTGTTCCTTTTGTCATTTTTCTATCTGTAGCCTGTTAAAAATGTAGCTATGGAACCAGGGGAGGGAGTGTTTGCAACAAATAAGTCTGGGAAGAATGCAGTAAAACTTAAATTGTTCAAGTAACTGTCTGAATGACTAGATGCATAGCAGTAAAGTGGATAAAAAAATTCTGCAGTGCAAACCAGTCTGTTCTACCCCATCGCTGGCCACATCATCACTTTCTAAACTTTGGATAACATTTGTGTGCTGCTGCTATATGGGTTTTGTCACACTTTTGCCAAACATAAGTTGGATATCGTGTCAAGGTCCTTTGGGGGCACTGTTCGTAATGGTATCCATTAGTGATGTCGCCCAAGCTGTACTGCTAGAGGCTTTGTCCTACTGTTTCAATATATGGACTAGATCAGGTAAGATGATAAAATTATCACCTTACTGTAACAGTAGATCATCTTGATCAGTGTCCATACACCTTACCCACCTTTCCCTACCTAAAGATGGATTTCTTCAACATACTGAAGGTGATGGGTGATATTCCAAGCAGAACAAGACACGCTTGTAAATATACATTAGCCTAGTAACCTATGATCCTATATTTAGTTCACATTGTTATGAGAATAAATGACAGGGCTTTCTGGGCTCTCCTTTTCCATTTTGTAGTGGCCAAACTTGATCTGTAGAGAGCTGAGAGAGAGATTCATTATGGTAGTGGGGAAAAACTCAAGCTTGTAAGAAATTTTGAAAGTGAATTGCCTGCAGTTCCCAGTCCTGCTATTGCAGTGTACAGACATGGAACACGATTACTTATCATTTTGGGAAGTATATAACTTGTGTATAATGGAGAATGCTATTGCATTTACTCTATAAAGCTGCTCTGAGTGCAGCAGCAACAGTAGTAGTATTTCCATAGATGGGTAGTAAATTACAAGATTTTTCCTCTTGTACTTCAGGAAGGGTATCTTCTTATAACATTGGAGAGTGGGTCTATATTAGATCACCAAACGCTTAAAGCGAATGGTGATTGATCGAACTTGTGTAAGCGAAAGCTTAAAATATCGAAGCAGGAGAAACCCAAATTATTTCCTAGGGAAAGAATTCGGTTGTCCATTTCTGTTGCTTCGGTATTTTCAGTGCTGTGGTGGAACGTTACGGGTCGGGTTCAGGTAAGTGTGCGATTGTGTGGATGTGAGTGTTAGGGCGGGTTAGTTGAGTTAGGGTTAGGGCGCGGGTTAGGTATGTGTGCGATTGTGTGGATGTGAGGGTTAGGGCGGGTTAAGTGAGTTAGGGTTAGGGAGTGGGTGAGGTGAGTGTACGATGGCGACTGACCTTAGAGTTAGGTTTTGGGTTAAGGTAAGTGGATAGTTAGTGGTGTGTTTATAGTTTAGTGTAGGGTTAGGTGTCAGATTTTAGGTGTATGTGTGTGGATTGCTGTTTGTTTGGTGTGCTTGTGTTGTGTGTGTGTGTTTTGGAACAGCGACCCCCCCCCCCCCCCAGGAAAAAAATTGCCATTCTGACAGTTCGGGATTGTAAGTTCGATCAATCACCATTCGCTTTTTTAAGCATTCTGTGATCTAATATAGACCCCTGGAGAGTTACTTATCCATTTACATTTGTTAAAACTAAGCTGAGTTGCTTAGACTTCCCTTTACCTGCACTGATCTGTGCAGTCTATAACAGTTAGTGTGGGCTTAAGCTTGAACATAAGACAGTTAAGCTGATTTCCATAGCTGTACAGTTTCCCCAGCCCATTTAGATTTTCATTTACTTAATCTGTTATCATACCCCCCCCCCCCCCCGTGGCGGCCTTAAAGCATATGGAATCCGGAGGCAGTGTATGAACTGCATCGTGCTCACTGATGAGAATCCTTTCAGTTTGAATTTATCTGTGAGAAGTGGAAATACTTAACTGATGGCATACTTTTCTCAGCAGGCTACATGCAGTGAGCTTAGCACTCTTACCCCCACCCGCCTGTGTACAGCATCCACGTATTGGAAACTCTAGGCTGCCTTCTGTTGATGCCATTAAAGAAAAATCTTTACCAAAGCATAACAGGACTCAGACTAGGCATCAGCCTAAACTCTTAAGTTTGCCTTCTACACACAACTCTTCAGTAACAGGTAGTGTCCAACATACAACTTTCTTTCACACTATAGGAAATACAGGCACTACCAAGGTCATAAAACTAGCATCCTGAAGTCCTTAAACGCAGCAAGACCAAGTTAGTTCATCTGGCAATGTCCTGTTTATACGTGACTCCAAAGTTAGCTCCACTCACCCAGCTGAGCAAAGATGAAGGTTAGGTGACAGAATATTTAACATACCTAAAGCCGTCCTGTCCCATCACCCCAAGCACACCTATTATCCGATCTTTGTCCGTATGGGAGTAAATGACTTGAGATGCACTTCTTAGATCATATGAAGAAACAAAACCTTGGAAGCTCCAAACAGAACCGCACACCATGATGCAATAAAAGCAAACATTTAACATACAGTTGATTGAGCGCTTTCGTCAATTTGTATCCTAAAACTTCATCAGAATCAACTTACAATTAATCCAGTTTAAATAATGCAAAGATGTATATAATATCACCGCTTTCCAAAGAGTCCTCAGGCAAAACAAAACCACGTAATAAATCCAAGTAGAGTACCACAGGACACACCACGAGAAGTGAGGAATTCTTCTTTTATTCAAAACAGCATAAAAACAGAAAAGATAAGCGCTTTCGCGTGCTGAATGCACGCTTCTTCAGATCTCATTAAACAGTGAGTACAACCTGATTCAAATAGTAAACAGCAACCAATAAAAATGCAATTCTAATTAGCAGCTTTGATCAGTTAAGACCTGTCTAGTTTTTCAATTAGTCTGTAATTTAATCTTATTGAGTGATACCCAATGCAACCATTCACTAAAACTCTGTTATAACTCTGATAAACAACGAGTAAATGTGAAAACAAACGTTACAGAACTATATTAGGTAAACGTTCTCATTATAAAACCATTGCGTTAATATTTCATTCCTGACTGTCATTAATATACTCGTGCTGATAAACCAGTAGTGTTAGACTACTGCAAGTGCCAAATAGTGACCGAAAAAACAGAGTAAAGTGAATCAATCTACTCTTAAAAATCCTTTAAAGACTTTCCTATTGATCTTTCTAAAAGTGCTTTATTAAAGGTAAAAATCACTGTTTGTTAAAACTTAACAGTTACTCTTGAACGTAAACTTTACTGGGAAAGTTCAATAGATCTATAACTTTATGTCGCTTATATAGCCTTCTCAGTGTTGATATATTCAAATGGTATGAATACTATAAAACTGTTTTCAAATCTGAAACAGCATCAAAAATACCTTACTAGCAGATGGCGCTGAAATATCTCTCATGTGTCTAGGTGCGTCTTGCGCTTTATAAAATGTTTGTGTAGCAAATAAACTTGCTTTCGCAATAATAAAAAACTGTTAAAAGCTAAAGTCTTACATATTAACTACACTTACTTATGCAAAGGTTACATATAGGGCTAAACTTGATGTCCAAATATTGGTCCTTTGCCTGATAAAAGCTAATATAAAAAGTGTGGAGCCCAGATGGATTGTGAGACGTATGTTATTTCATTAGCTGAAAGATGAAAAATGTTCAATATAAAAACGCTCAAAGACTAAAGTATAATGGTCTGTTGTAAAAAATAAAAATTAAATGTAAATTATTTTTAAAGCAATTTAAATTCTTGCTACAATTTGCTGAATAAGCAAACAACCTAGATAAAATACTTTGAAATCATTGTTAAGCTCAATAATATTAATAGACAAAAACCGTCCAAGATGTAATATAGCTGAGCTTGCTGGTTTTACAAACCTATTGGTATGGTAGTGAACGTCATGAATAGTTACTAATGCTTGACTATGATTCAAATTCAAATATTCATTCTAATACTCAATGTTAACTTATGGGCAATCAAATAGCTAAGGGTGATCTTAACCAAACAAATAAAGTACCAATTCTCATTAACTGACCCAAAATACAAAAATATAGAAAATATAAAAAATATAAAAAATAAAAAATATAAAAATTCTTAAATCTATAATTTCATAAAATGTCTATAAAAATTTCTAACTCAAACTCTAGATGTTATTAAAAATCAACCAAATAATTGAAATTTAATTTTATAGGCTTTCTATGCTTTATGCAAAATTCAAAGTCCACTCACATTGGCTGAAAATTATCGCTTGCACAATTAAACCCTTAATGGTATAAATGTCAAATTGTGACTTGTAAAATATTCTCAACTAAAAAGTGTACTCCTTCTGCCGTAACAATGTTAAGATGTAATACCATTGATTACTGTATGTATGATATTGGTGACTACTTCTGACTAAACCAAAACTAATAAATGTATCAGTAAACTATAAACTCAAACTAAGTGTACTGGGGCTATTATTCTATAACTGAGCAGTAAGCTGTTGAAATCTAAGTCTAACAACTGTTGGACTTGAAAGCGAAAGCCAATGAATGTCATCTTAATGGATGATCTGACTAAGTTTAATATGTTGAGGGGGTGACGAAACAACCCCATGGTTTGTATGTTTTATAATTATTAAAAAATAAAATAAATTATATATATCTTAATAGAAACTATATTTTAACCTTAACTTGTTGTCTAAAAAATATGTTGCTCTATTTCAAGATGGGTTTCAGTGAGATATAATTATTGATGCCTGGATCTCTATGTGCTCCTGTCTTGAAAATCCATTTCAATTCTAGTTTGGCTAAATAGTTAGTATTATCGCCCATTCTGCTACTTTTCTCTAAAGTCTGCAGAACCCTAAACCTGAACTCATGTATAGGATATTGATTAATGTGTCTGGCAAGGGCATTTGTTTCTTTCATCCTGCGTATGTCATAAGTGTGATTGTATATGCGGTCTCTTAATCTTCTGGTAGTGAGACCGATGTAGAATGCCGGGCAAAATGTGCAATTGGCCATGTATATTAAGTTAGTACTATTGCAATCATAGTGCCCTCTTGGTTTGAATTCAAATACTCCTTGAGAGTGAGTATAGTTCTGTGTGGTTGTAATATATTTGCACATGCTGCAAGATTTGCAGGGATAAGTGCCTGGAAGTGGATGGTTAACTTGGGATTCTATGTTGGTAAAATTCCTGGAGAATATTTCTTTGAGAGTATTGCAAGTTCGAAACACAAACAATGGTTTGTTGCCAACTAGGGTTCTTATTTCTTCTGTGGCTGTTAAAATATTCCAATGCTTAACGATACTTTTCCTAATCTGTTCATTGTCATTAGAATATTTCATGACATAGACAATTCTATTCCTCTCATATCTCCCTTGTCTATGTTGTATTCCAGGATGAGAATTGTTAGAACCAAGGTTCCATGTCTCATTTGTTCCTTCTCGTTGAGTATTGTTCTCTCTACGACTATACTCATTCACATCTATCTCCCAGTTCGATGTTCTTTTTGAAGGAATAATCTTATCTCTTGCTTCTCTCACTAGCTTCATATTGTAACCTCTGGCAGAGAAAATATTCTCCATGTTGTCAGCTTCTTCCATTAGCACAAACGGATCCTGAATGATCCTAGTTAGTCTAGTAAACTGTCCTTTCACTATTCCTGCAAATACATGCCTAGGATGCATGCTGCTATATTCCAGTATGCTATTTCTCCAACAATTCTTCCTATGTAGTTTAGTTGTAATGATGCCTTCTGAATTAAAGTAAAGGTTCACATCCAAAAAATTAATACTCAACTTGGAATACTCAAAAGTGAATCTGAGGAAGTCAGGCATACTTTTCTCAGCAGGCTACATGCAGTGAGCTTAGCACTCTTACCCCCACCCGCCTGTGTACAGCATCCACGTATTGGAAACTCTAGGCTGCCTTCTGTTGATGCCATTAAAGAAAAATCTTTACCAAAGCATAACAGGACTCAGACTAGGCATCAGCCTAAACTCTCAAGTTTGCCTTCTGCACACAACTCTTCAGTAACAGGTAGTGTCCAACATACAACTTTCTTTCACACTATAGGAAATACAGGCACTACCAAGGTCATAAAACTAGCATCCTGAAGTCCTTAAACGCAGCAAGACCAAGTTAGTTCATCTGGCAATGTCCTGTTTATACGTGACTCCAAAGTTAGCTCCACTCACCCAGCTGAGCAAAGATGAAGGTTAGGTGACAGAATATTTAACATACCTAAAGCCGTCCTGTCCCATCACCCCAAGCACACCTATTATCCGATCTTTGTCCGTATGGGAGTAAATGACTTGAGATGCACTTCTTAGATCATATGAAGAAACAAAACCTTGGAAGCTCCAAACAGAACCGCACACCATGATGTAATAAAAGCAAACATTTAACATACAGTTGATTGAGCGCTTTCGTCAATTTGTATCCTAAGACTTCATCAGAATCAACTTACAATTAATCCAGTTTAAATAATGCAGTAAATCTATCACCTGATCCTATAAAACCAATCAGAGACAATACAGCTCATAAGTGTATACATTTAAAGACAAATATAAAAATATGATAAAACACACATCTTCTACTCAAAAGTGAATAAAACAAAAATATACATACATATTTCTAAAAAAAAAACTTGAAACCTATATAACATGGGACTTAAGTTTTAAAATGCTGTTGATGCTAATATAGTCATTCAGACTTGGGGAAGTGTGAGCCTGAAGTCTAATTTGCCATATAAGCTCCTTTGCTTCTAAAAGATCAGCCCAGTAACCTCCCCTAGGATCTTTAGTTAACAATTCTACACCACAAAATAAGAACTGGTGTTCAGGTTGTTGGTCAAAATGTTTGGCCAATGCATTGTCTGATATGTCTAATGTCAAAGTAAAGTAACATTTGAAAATAATCCCCATGTTTCAAGTAATTGTTGATCTACCTTTTCTAAAACCTACTTTGGGTTCCTTTCCTATGTGTTCCAAAATTCCATGAAAACAAGAAAAATATACTCCAATATTTTTCTCAGAATGTTAGTCACTTCTAACTGCTCATTGGTATAGGTAGTAATGAATGCTCAAGAAAAAGTTTGATTGACCTCTGGTTGATTCATAGAGTTTGAGTTCATATGAAGAAAAACATGATGGAGCTATAAGAATCTGGCTAGTATTGAACAGTATCTTACCATTGCCAAAGATTATAGAATACAAAGAGTAGATAATTAACAGTATCTTATCGCCAAGAAATATGACAATGCAAACAATAGAAAATTGTCTTTATTGGATTAACTACTGGTGTCATTCTTGTGGGATACAGTACATATCAGCTTTGGATGAGATGCTTGACAACCCTGGACACTTTGCTAGGGATGATCTCCATTACTTTCCTCATGGCTTCCATATATTGGCTAAGACTTTTTTCCCCATAGTGTCTTTTTTAAGGCAAGGTCATTATCCTCAAATTGCCCAAATAGCCCACAACAATCACAGTCCTATAAAACTGAAGCCTAAGGTGTACTCCTTAATGCATTCCCCTAACCCTAGAAAAAAAAAACTATATATATATATATATATATATATATATATATATATATATATATATATATATATACACATAGCGACTGAAACACTATTTCAGAACAATGAACGCACACCCACAGTGCAAGATTTTAAGCATTACCACTCCTTCAGACCCAATGCTGAATTGGATGTTGTAGCTGTTCCGGGCATATTTGTGTTCCTAAGAAACCATTTCACCTCCAGATATATAATCTAGGGCAATGACATCTACAACTCCTCCATATTCTTAAAATAAAAAAAACCCAGTGTCGTACCATAGAATCGAACTTTATCCTCTTGGGTGACTTCAACTATATCTCCATTAACAAAGGAACCTATACCACCACATACAATTATGTACAGAGATTCCTAGATTTCATTAATGCAAATTTCTTGAACTAACTATTCCAAATCCCAGTGAGGGATTCAAAAATATTAGACTTGGTTTCACAAATATAGCACTGTGCTCAGAGCCCACAGCTATCGAATCACTGGTCAAATCTGACCATCATGCAGTAACATTTACTCTAGGTGTGAGCCCAGAGTCTCCCAAAAATCTCTCCATGTTCAGAGACTACTCCGAGGGATATCTGCTTCAGCCAGCTAATAACATAACAATTTCAGGATGTGCTTATAGAAAGAAGTATAAAATTGAATCAGTATAATTTTAATATGCTAGCACCAAAACCCCCCCACAATATTCAGAGTGCCCAAGTTGCACAAAAATATAATCCCCCTTTACGTCCCATTGTGGACGGGAGAAATTCGATCACCTCAGGATGTGCCACATTTTTGGACAATGAATTAAAGTATATAGAACAATAAGGTCATATATGTAAAGATTCATGGGACTTTTTGGCCACCCTAAAAACACAGGAATATAATATTTCTTGGTAACAATTGATGTGAAAAGATTTGTATACCTTGATCCCCCAAGATAAGGGTGTGAAATGGGTAATTGAATGTTTCCACAGTAAGGGAGTCGGACAAGAAAAAGTTCATTTGAGGCACTATTTGATTTACTTTTGAACAATTATATATATTTTGAACAAAACATTTTTGTTCAAAAGAAGGGGGTAGCAATGAAGTCCCCCTGTGGTGCAGTGTTTGCAAATAGTGTTACGGCCTACTGGGAACATAAGTATGTACTAGAAAGTGAGTTTAGTAGTAAATTAAGGCTATATACTAGATACCTGGATGACATTTGTATCATCTGGAAGGGCACAGAGGATGACCTAAGTCCACTTTCTTGAATGTTAATGGGACAAATAATTATTTGAAGTTTACTTTTTCATATAGTAAGGAAAGCATATCATATTTGGATATTTCATTGCAAAAGGATTTTCTGAATAAGAGATACATTTCCAGTATATTTAGAAAATCAACATATTTAAACACATTCTTGCATTATTCAAGCTGCCATCCCAATCACCAAAAAAGATCAGTGGTGAAGGGACAGTTAGGGCAGCAAGAATGATTAACAAGGGAAGATGGAATGTGAAAACTTGAAATTAATGTTTACTAAAAGAGCATATCCTGAATTATTGGAAGAGCTGATTTCAGAGGTTATGTGGAAAAGGGAAATTGGCATTTTTATACCTATTTTACATCATAAAATTTGTACTAATATGACTGTAGTAAATCAAGGGCAGCAAAATAATACTGAAATTAAAGTTTATTCTATGGCATTAATTACAGCCCACAGTAATGACCATAATTTTAGTGAGATGGATTTTGAACATTAGAAAAAAGGTAAGTGATAGACCACAACTGATTTTTAGGAAGGGATATAATTTTAAAAATATGTTGGAAGCACTGAATAAGGAAAAGTAGAAGGTTCTAAAAAAATCTATGATTGTGTGGGAGATCCCATTATTGCAGTAGGGTACAGATAGGTGAGTATTTTGATTAAAAGGTTTTATTGTGAATCTAAGTATATAGTGCATTTTGCTTTCTGTCAGGAATGTCCCTGTTTCTACGTCTGTAAAACCGAACATAGACTCTGGGGCAAGAATGTATGAGCATGAATACAGTATCGGAAAAAATGACACTAATGCGCTGGCCAGACATGTAATGGAATTTCCGGGTCATCATTTTAAATATATGGCAATTGATGAATACAATTGGACTCATGGGGAGGTCCATAAGTGCATATAGGATAAATATAATTTATATGGTTCACAGTGGTATTAATGTATATACACTCCCAACTGAATAATATTTAATAATTTTCATCTTATTCAGTCCTTTGTCGTATTAATTTAATTAAAAAAAATTTTATAATCTACATTTATATGTTAAGTGAAAATGTTCTGAAAATGAGAACAATTTTGCATTTTGTATTTTTAGGATCTAGTTGTGTCTTTTGGCTTTTCCCAGTTAGGGGTCGCCACAGCGGAACTCCGGTCCGCTAATGATTGGCAGTAGATTTTTTACATGCCGAGTTGCCAGCCCTGATGCACAACCTTCAACGATGGTACGCCCATTCACGCATGTCTCCACACAAGACGCTCTAGCTGAGAATCAAACAGGACAACATCTTACTGTGAGGCGACAACGCTACTAGTAACAGGCTGTAATAGTATGTGCTGGTATGTAGGGGTTAAACGTATAAATATTTTCATCAGCTTAAATAGGTTAATTGTTCCAATTAGTATAATTGAATGTAATATTTAAATGTTGAAAAGGAGCATATTTATGTCTAAAGAAGTTCACACTGACTGAACGAAAGCGCTTATGGTTATTTTACTAAAGTGATTTTCAAACACTTACTGAATTATTCTTGGATGATTCCTGCATTTTGGCTCCTTGGGCTGTTTGGTCGTTAACTTGGTTTGTGCGGTCTCATCTTGTTTACATGGAGGATAGGTGCATACCCATGTAGATCCTGTAAAGCATGTGGGTCTATAACTACAAAAAAATTAATTTATTCATCCTGTAACTAAAACAGAATATGCTTCCCATTTATACGCAGACTGTAAAAGTAAAGACTTGTTATATCTAGCTGTGTGTAACAATTGCCCATGTTGTGTGGAAAGCAAATCTCACTTTGAAAAGAGTGAATTTTAGAGCATCTAGGGAACATTAGGAGGAATGTAGCATCTAGTGCTCTTAAGCAGGTAAAATCTAATGATGGACACAGCTTTGAGTTTATGTTTTTACAGTTAAGTTACTTGAACATTAGAGGGATAGTTTAATGGACAGAACAGAATGCGATGAATTAAAATGGATTTTATTGCTGCAGGCAGTTAAAGGCTTTGGTCTCAATGGGAATGTGCCTTCAAAACTGGCACACAGATCTAGAAGGTTGTTATTGGTTTTGATTAGTGTTCCATGGTTACTAATTTTAATTGTATGCGATTGTTTCTATTTAAACTGCGTATTTGTGATTTTTTTGTATGGTCTGATGAAGTGCAACAGCATGAAAGCGCTTACCTGAGAAATAAAAATATATGCTACTTCAGCAGAGGTAGTTAATTTTTAAAGTCTGATGTTAATAGTACCAATATTTTTAAAAAAGTGCCGCTGATTCATTAAGAGCTGTATGCACCATAGTTACCATACTTTAAAATCCCACAGCATGACTTTACATTTCTTCAGCTTTGTACTTTGAGAGAAATCACTGATTAACACTTGACACTTCATCCCTGGAATTTACTTTGTGATGCCTATATTTGTTAGATGGTTTAATCAAGACTGAAAAAAGTGACAATAACCATTTTATGTGTACAGTATGTTACTGTTCATGGGAGACCTGTGATAAAATAGCTGCATTCTTATATTCTGTAATAGGTATAAAAGGCTATGAGTAGCTTTGTTTTCACTTCTGTAACTTTAAATTACCAAGTAAAATCATGCTTGTTCTTTACATGAACCTATAACTTCCCACCAAGTGTTGTCTATCTGATATCCGGCCAGATTTTTGTTTTCTAAATACTTGGGTCTTAGAGAGATGTTCACTGTGCAGCTGCTTAGGCCACTGTTGAGTCATGGGCATATTCTTGCATTCTTTTAAGGTTTTTAATATTACCTTTTTTTAAACATACAATTACAACCGTGGGAGATAGGTTGCAACTGCTGTGTGGGAGTGCTCCCCCTTGCACCCCCATCCCCAGGTTTTGCGGTAGTTCACCATTCGATCACTGTAGCACTACAAGCAGGCTGACAAAGTGCATGCCCTCTTCTGTTCATTTCCGTGTTCTTGCTGCATTCCGCCTTCTCCATGCTGTGCCAATCAAATGGATTATTCTCTTTATGTGAGTGGCTGGGAGTAGAATTTGTTGAATGTCCATTCTCGTGTCACAGAGGCTTCCCCCAGCCAACCAGTGCATTGTCCCACTTCTCATGCCAGTTATACAGTGTTGGATAGCATGAGTGATTAGTGATTTACAGGAAGACTGTGCTTTTGTGTTTGTGTAATGAGTAGCTGCTATTGTGGCAACTGCTGGTTAAATTTGTGGGTTTTGTTTCTTTGTGCTTATCTTCCTTTCCCTTCCTTGTATCTGACTGCTGTGTACTGTAACTGGTTCTGATCAACTCCTGTGCTGTTTAGGCTATGCACCAACATATTTTGCCATTTGCGTCTGACTCCTTGATTAGAGTTTGCAGGCCATTAATGCATTTAATGGGGGAGTATGTAGGATAAGTTCCATTGCTGTTTAATAAAAATGCAATGGTGGTTGAAAACTGAAGAGACCTATCATCAGGTTTCAAAACAGATTTTATTTAGCCATGAAATCCATCAGTATCTCAGCAAAAAGAATGGTAGAACAGTTCTCATCCAACTTGAGATACGACCCAAGATGTTTAACTTGTAATGTTATGTAGTCCAATCTCACCTTCATTCCTACCCCTGGGTCTGGCCACAACTCTACCATACTCTAGCTCAAAGTCTTCAACTGGTGTGGCTAAGCGGTATCCCATCATGCAACAGGCCCATTCCCCAGATCTCGTTTGCCCCTCCTTACGCTCAGACGTGGTCTCGCTTTTGGCTGTGGCTAAAGTATACATTTTTTTCTAAATTTTTGGCTATTTGTTGATAAAAAAGCTATTTTCATAGCTACTGTGTCTCTCTCATGCTGGTTGTGTGGCCTTTTTCATTGGCCATTTTTGGTATCCCTTTCTTCCCACGGGCTAGGCCCGTTTCAGTTAGAGGACCTAGTCCTCCCCATTGTTTCTGTGTGGTCTTTTGTTTGGTGCTTCCTGTTACTTCGCTTATTTAGTGTTTTGTCATCTGGTAGTGGTGTTATCCTGCCTTTGTTTCCCTCGGGCTAGGCCCATTTAAATTAGAGGACCTAGTCCTCCCTGTAATTCCCGTTGGTTAATAGGCTGTTTTTAGTTGGAGGCTCTAGTTTCCCGCGTGGGGTTTAGTTAGGTCTTTTGTGTGTAGGTGTTTTGCAGCTTGTCCCTGTGTGTACTCCTTTATACAGCATGTTTAAGGCTTCTAAGGAACACAGGCCTTCGGGCTTTAAAAAGTGTGTTGAATGCAGCAATAAAATGTCTTTGACTGATTGGCACTCTGTGTGCGTGTACTGCTTGGGGGCTATTCACCTCCAAGAGTCCTGCATGTTTTGCCATTCCTTCAGTCCCTGCGTGCTACAGGAGAGGAAGAACAAGCTTATTCTGAAAGGACTGCTTAAACACTCCTTTGAGGAAGACTTGGTTAAGTCTTCCAGTGCCATATCCTCTCCAGCTAAAAAGGACAAAAAGACTGCTAAGAAGCGCTCTCCGGCTTCGTCTGTTTCTTCGGAGCCGCCAGAGAAAGTTTCTAGAACAGCTTCTCCTTCGGCTCCATTGGCTTCGGTGCCGACAGAAGGTAGTGTATTGAGTAAGTCTGTATCAGCTCCCAGCCTTTCGGAGCCAGTCATGGATATTTTGGTTTTGAGCCTGTCTCCAGTTTGGCCAGGTTCTCCTTCACTTCAGTCTCCCTCTGTAGGGAGATCCAGATCTCCAACTATATCCTCCAGGTCCTCGAGGTCCCTTTCCGATGACGCTGATAGAGTGGTGAAGAAAATGCTTCAGTCATCGGTGCTGGCCAAATTGATTTCGGCTCCGACCCAGTTGTCTGCCAAAGTTGTCTGTTCCGTTGGGTGCCATTAGGTCAATTCCAGAAGCTTTGCTTGGTGTCTCTGTTCTGATTTCTGCTCTGACCCCGTCGATTCCATCCACAGGGTCGAGGGTCCACAGTTCCCCGGTCGGACCCGAGGGGGAGGGCTCTGATCGATCATCTGTTCTGAGCCTTCCTCTCGGTGCTTCGGCTCAGATGAGCTTGGATCCTACATCTGCTTCGGGCCTCATTTCCTCGGCGCCAAGGGCTACTACGGTATCCTCTATGGGTAGTTGGCCTTCGGAGTCAGGGGAATCGGCCTTCAAGGTTATGAGGAGGGTGCTGGCCAGGTCGTCAGCTGCATCCTACGGCACCGACACGGTCACCTCTGGCACCGGTGTCAGTTTCAGATCACCTTCTATCCATGGACAGCAGAGACCCAAGGCCTCAGGATACCTCCATGAGTGGTCCCCAACTTTCTGAAGTCTCCCCAGAGATTTTGCCTGAGGAGCCAGTCAGAAAGAGATTGTGTAAGAGGAAACATGTCGACTCCCCGGATGAGTCTCTCACGTCGGACAGTGACCTCGAGGAGTCAGAGGGGTCCCCCAAGTCGTCTTCTGAAGATCTCTTTTTCAGATATCCTTGAGATCTTGAAGCAGAGAGGTGTCTGGCCCTCCAAATCCCCTTCTGATGAGGATTCTGTGTTCCTGAAGGCTTTCGGGTCTCAACCTTCCGCCTCTTGGGTCTCTCCCCCTTTCGATGATCTATTAGATCTCGTCTGCCGAAAATTGTGGAAAACTCCTGACACTGTGGAACCAGTCCCTAGGAGACCCAATAAGTTTTTGTCTGCTCCCACAGACAAGGAATATCTGACAAAAGGCATTCCAGTAGATGCCATGGTGGTGGCAGCAGCCACCAAGAAGGAACTTGCTGAAACTTCATCTCCCGTCCATCCGCCTAACAAGGACACCCAGGCCATGGACAGGTATGGGAAGTGCATGCTTACCTCAGTGGCCTTTACTCTGCGGTCGCTGAACTACTTGACGCATTTTAAAAGGCTCCAGAGAGATCTCTTAAAAGAGCTAGGAGATTCTCTACAGGGTAACGTTTCTGATGCCTTGGCACAGAAGGTCAGTGCACAGATGTCTACCCTAAATTCCCTTACCAACTCCTCCATGAGGCTGATCTCATACGCAGCCGACAGAGCGAGCAGGGCAGCGGGTTCTGGAGTCTCTCTTGGAGACTCTCCTGGATGCGCCTGTAATTTCATGGAGGCCTTCAAGTCTACGTTCGCCAACGCCCCATTTGATGGTTCATCATTATTCGGAACCAAGGTGAAGGACACTCACTAGGTGCAAGCAGAAGGAAAAACCTCGTCTGTCATGGGAGTCCATTTTTCCATGCCTTCTAGACCTTACCCCAAGGGCCAGAAGGGTGGGAAAATGTGGTTCAGGAAGTCGCAGAGGTTTTTTCAGGATGCACAAAGTGATTCCCCCTCCAGAGGCAGGGGAGGGGGTGGAAATTCAGGTAGGCACTGCACTAGAGGCAAAGGAGGCCCGCGTAACCAGGGGGACCGTGATTCCTTTCGTGGTTCTCCCTACCAACGCTCCTGAAAGGAGGCCCCACTGTGCATCTCTGGAGCCGGTCGGTGGTCGCATTTCTTTATTCCCAGAAGCCTGGCAAGACATCACCCAAGACGAGTGGATATTAAAGATAATTTCCAGAGGTGGTTATATTCCCTTCTCCTTCCCCGCCAACCAAGAGAATTCCAGACGTTCAGAAATAAAAAAGTTGCTTTCAAAGAGAGCCATCCAGCCTGTCCCTGTGGACCAAGTAGGATTAGGGACTTGCTCCAGATTTTTTTTGGTGCTGAAAAGAACAGGGGACCTGAGACCCATCTTGGATCTCAGCCAATTGAACCTACATGTACAAAAGTCCAAGTTCCGCATGAGTTTAAAGTAATAGCAGTACTTGTTCACTCAAGAGTTGCATTTCAGTGCTGGTTCCACACAAACCTGTAATGGGATTGGTTAGAACAACCAATCCCATTACAGGTTTGTGTGCAGCCAGCACTGAAATGCCACTCTGAGTGAACAAGTACTGCTATTACTTTAAACTCCCTCCAGACTTGTAAGCTGTTCTGTTCAGAAATAAGGACTTTGAGAAATGCTGGTCACGGATACTTCAGTCTTAATGACCTGAAATAATTGCTTGTTTGACAGTGGCTATTTTTGAGGGAAAAAAAACTTTAAAAATGTGCAAAACCTGATGTGTGTAGGCAGTTTTCCCACAAATCTCATCCCCTCTGTGTGCATAGATTTGCAGAAAAATTATTTTTTTTAATGTATGCAGTGTTGTAAATCATCATTGACCATTTCTGTAATCTGTTATTTTATCTTAGTGCTGTGTAGTTTTGGAAGATTGATTCTACACCTGTTTCGATTTGGTCCACTTAAACAGCAAGGGCAGAAAGTTACATTCTGAGCAATATTTCTAAATGCATCTCTTTTGGCCAGACAAATTTCAAACTTCAAACCTTATTCTCTATAGAAATATTCAGTGATTCCCCAAGAGATAGCAAGGGCATTGTGTCTTTGCAGAGCAATTCAATGTTCAGTCTGTTTTCTTTGAAAAGATTACACAAATTTAGACATCTGATGGTTTGTTTTCAGACTCATAATAATGAAGATCATTCTATGGATATTCATTGATGTATTTGTTTGTGTGGTAGGAATTAAGCTGCCAATTAAAATGCCAAACTTTTTATTTCCTTTGTGAAGGGCATGGTGGAGTAAGATCATGAAGCAGGGCCCATCAAAGCAGTAAGTGCATGAAAATACACTGACAGTTTCTTGAAGAGAAATGTTCTTCCCCCACCTGATACAGAAAATACTTGCTGCCCCATCTAAATAGTCATTCTTTTTTGTGGTGGGTTCAACTTCTGATGCCTTCATTTTTGATAATATATGGTTACCGCAATATCTTTGAAACACACTAAGCACTGCAGATTGGGTGCATGTCCAGAGAATGAGCCCACTGGGTAGGATGTGTGTTCTTGGTTAGCTCTATTTTTTTTTTTTCTTTCACGCAATAGTGTCTATTTATGTGCTTGTCAAATTTCCATTCTGTCCTTCCTGTAAAAACCGTGTTGCAAGATCATCATGAAATAATAGTACACACAAGACAAAGCAATACATTTCCCTCAGATCACTTTTTTACACTTTTCATTGTAGATTTGTTTACAGGTCTTTAGTGCTGGTTTTCTTGTCTTTCTAGACAACATTTGTCTTCATCCATTTAGGTTTACATTTTCTTTCCACAAGAAAAAATTAAGGGAGTTTGGAGGAGAATCTCTTTTTATATACTGATGTACACAACAATCCTGTATTGCATTTTGGGATTGTTGCATACCTCAGTATATAAACAGATGTATGGGCAGCACAGTGTATTTGCCACTTCACAGCAGGAGGTTCCCTGGTTCGATTTTCAGCTGGGATGCCTTCCATGTGGAGACTGAATGTCCTCTGTGTTTGCATGTGGTTCTTCCAGGTGCTTTGCTTTCCTCCCACATTCCAAAGGCATGCAGTAGGTGGACTGGACACTCTCTAAATGGGTACAGGTGTGAGTGTGAGCATGAGTGTCTGTTGTGGAAGAAGTAATGCAGCAAGGCTAGCTAACCGACGGTGTAAACCTTGGATCTATTTGATTGCCACTGTTGGAAGTGACACCCCACGACCCCTTGTGCAAAAGTGGGGGGAAAAGGGGGTGTGGATGGATGGCTATGGGTGGTACGCAGCAGTTTTGGCCCAGGGTGGTCCCAACAGATGTTAGCTGTAAAGTTCAGAGCATATCAAAAGTACCTACTGGCACACAACACTACCTGTAGGAAATGTACTGGTGTTTAATCTTGAAAATGTCCTGTTATGGGAGTCTCACAGAGCAATGCTTTTGGGGCTTTTACTCTAAGGAATATGCATGCCATCTGCTGCACAGCTATAGGAGTGGTATGCGTGCTTGTAATACAGTTCTTATTTTTATTAAATTACTGATGTGCCTTGTATTCTTTTTAGACTCAAGCTCTGAGTGCTGGGATGTTTTTCTTCCGTTGCACTGTATGTAACAACAAAGACCTATTTCAGAATGAGATGCTAAGAATGGGAATCCATATACCAGAAAGGTGAGTAAATTAAATAAACAGTAGCAATGTACGATAGATATGTTTTAGAAGATTAGAAGTCACACAGGTCCTTTGTTTCTTTAAGAGGAATAGCTCTTAGAATGTGCAGAATTTGTAAAGGATAAATTTTATGATGAGATATATGATGCATTATGTCTGATACCATTTCATCTTCAAAAGCTTCACAGGTGGTTTAATTTCTGCTTAAACTGATGCTTGTATTGCTTGTGTGTGTGTGTATATATATATATATATATATATATATATATATATATATATATATATATATATATATATATATATATATATATATATATATATATATATATATTATGAATGATTTACATTGTGTGGAAATGCTGCTTTCGTAGTACCTATGGTCTAATTGCTGGAGACATGAGTGGAATGATGTAGTATTTAAACGGGCAGTAATGCATCTGTATTACCAGTGCAATGGTTAAAATATTGCCCTTTGCCTTAGGGAGAGGATGGTAAAGCAAGTAATCTTTTTGGGCCGTGCTGTTACTACAGTGTCTGTAGCATATGCACCTCCTCTGTCACTCATTAGATCTGACTTCCAGGCATGCAAATCCCACCTGCAAAAGGGAAATATCCAGAGTTAGCCACATGCTGCTTGTACAGTACCATTGCCTTGCACATTTAAAGTGTATTTTCTTTAAGTGTGTTAGTAATTTTATCATTCTTAAGTATTTATATTTAAATTTGTTTCCATATTTTGTGGAAATAGTTCCAGAGGTTAACAGTTTAGAATTAATTTTGCGGCTTACGTACTGATGTCTGTTTTATAAGGTAATGGTACAGAAATAACACACAAAGCTTGCCATACAGGTTGCTTTCACACCTTAGGATATTGTATGAACTTGCAATGATGACAGTTAAGAGACTTGAGAAAGCTACTGAAATTAGACGATTTTAAGTCCTTCTGTTGACAGAAATTGTTACATATATTTAAAGGAAGTCTGAGTTAGGTGAGAAAAAGCAGCCAAAGCTGATGAACCCTCAAAGTGGAAAAGCTGAAATCTCCAAAAACTAAAGAAACCAAAGATTATCCTAAAACCAGGCTTAATGATAGAGAAAGGAAAGAGAGTGCAAGAGAGAGAAATAGAGGCTTTTTTAACTTTCATTTTAATGGCAATTCCCTTTTAAGAAAAAGGGAATGAAAAACAAGTCATTCCCTCCTGAGGAGGAAAAAGGACTAGTTCTCATTGTGACAAACCGAAATGCTGCCAGCCCAGCTATCTAGAATTTTGTAAATAATCATATGTCATTTGTGAATATTAATGAGTCATACGCTTGTCTTACAAATGTAAGAGAACTATGTGTTGTGTATATTAAACTACTGGTGCAGAAGTGTGTGTTGAACTGTGTGTTCTCTACTGAACTTCAAGAATGTAACCACAGTGTACCCTTCTGGAAAAGAACAGAGTTAACTTGCAGACGGTAAGAAAATAAGTGAATTGTTTTACGATTGTGTTTCTCTCAGTTTCACTGAAGGAGACAGGATGTCTCCACCTAGAGGTTTCTTTATACTGTCGTGAAACAAATAATTATTAGGTTTAAAATGTAAGTCTTTAACTGTTTTACAACTTCCAGTTCTAGGCAAACTTCTGAGAGAGATGTACTTCTCATACAGAAATGCTAAAAATTATGTTGGTATCTGTTAGCCTGGGAACTGAAGGCAGGTGACAAATAGTGATGTCATCCAGGCTGACCCAGTAATAATGTTTTGATATTAATTTGGGAACTCTGTCAGAGACTGTGCATTTCGTATTTGTCTTTGGACCTGGAAACATCCATCTTTAGTACTTCTGTCTTGCTAATAGCAACTAGGGGAAAAGTGTCTTTTATTTATATATATATATATATATATATATATATATATATATATATATATATATATATATATAGTTTAGATATTTTCTGTGTTTATTTGAGACTGTCCTGCAATGTTTTAACATATTTCCTGTGATTCTGAACTCTGTAATCACTGTATTGAGTTATTGAATATTGTCTGGATAATAGTAACATCACACAGTATGATTGGTCATCCTTTGGGAAGAGCCTTATAGTAGCTGATAAAAGTAGTGGTTGGTGGTAGTAATAAGTACCTTATGGTCCCTGCAGAAGGGGACATGGCTAGTAAACCTGTGCCAGCCTTCCCCAGGAGTGTCTGTTTGTATATAAATCAAATCTCAGTGTGTGTGTGTGTGTGTGTGTGTGTGTGTGTCAGCTACTTGGCACAGGGACACCAAGCACTGGTTGGACAGAGAGGGTGCTGGAGGATGTTCTTCATCTCACATTGCTGCAGTCCTTACACTTGGGTAGTCCGCTGTCCTCGGTCGGCCCGAATATCAAAGTATTAGGCTGACGTCGGTCAAGGCGCTTAAGACTGACATCAGGATGTCAGGGTACAAATGCGCATGACCGACGTCATATCCTCAGTCTTTTTTGCCGCATGGTCCGATGCAGAAGCAGCGTTGCAAGTGCCGTTCGGCGTTCTGAAATTTTTCAAATTCAGAGTTTCAGACCGAGTCAAAGTTGGCTAAGTACCCCGTTGGGGAAAATTTTAGTTTTTTCTTGCCTCAGTGGTTTACCGGATGTCAGAAAAAGTGAATAACTGTATTTCTTGTGGGAAACAGATACCGCATAGGGATTATCATACTTTGTGTATTCCTTGTTTGGGGCCTGAGCACGACGTTGTTGGGTGTCGCTTTTGTGCTAGGTTCAATAAGCGCACTATTAAGCGAAGGTTAGATTGTGCCAGGTTGGTCTTCGGGAAGCGGTGCAATTATAATATGCCGTCGGATGCTCCGGCCGCTTCTTCGAAGAAGCGCAAAGACAAAGCAGCTAAGCCCAGGCAAGAAGAGTCGTCCGTACTGGACGCCGGTTCTTTAGAGGTGTCAGTGGAACCGGTGGTTCCGCCGGAGGCTTCTCTGGAGTCCCAGGGGGAGACTTTGATATTGCAGGATGTGGCCTCTCAGGAGGCAGGTCAGGCTGAAGGGGCTTCTCAGGTTACTGTACTCCCCTCCCTTCCTAGGGTGGTTAGGCCCTCTTCTTCTGTTTCCAAGGCTTCTCCCAGAGGCAGGCCAGGTTTAGCTTCTGTTGGTGTCACTCCTAGTTCAACAGGATCTGTGCCCAAGAAGCACATGCTTAAAATGGCAGAAGATTTAATTACTTTGATTAGAGGTTCTTTGCCCCCTCCTGATAAGAGGCCTAGGGTGGAACCAGAGTTGGGGAGTTTTGAGCAGGCTACGGATGTTTCAGAGTCTTCGGCTGAAGACTTGCAGGAGTACTCTCCTTATTCTGATTCTGATGCAGATGATTCGACTCCTTCTGCTTCTCCTCCAGAGGATTTTTCTTTTCAGGAGACTCTTCATTCCACGAGGGAACATTTTAAGTGGGAAGGTCAGGACTTATCTGATTCCAGGAAAAGGCTTAGGGAGTCTTTGTTTTCAACCCAGCATAGGCCTTTGGCTATACCACCTGTTCTGGATGTTGTGGAAGATGTGTTTGCAGAGGCTTCACTTAATCCTGATTCTTTGCCTCCTGCTCCTGTTAAACCGGATAGGTATTACAGGGTGCCTGAGGCTCATAAATATCTTTATAAGAGTCCTAGGGCGGACCCAGAAACTGTTAGTCAGAGACCTAAGGGTGTCAAGGCCTCTGTTGTAAAAAATCCGGTTCCTCCAGATAAAGAGGCCAGAGCTTTGGATAGATGGGGAAAGAAAGTCTATACTTCTTCCACCTTAGCTATGAGGGCTTTGAATTGCCAGTTTCACATGTTGAAATATCAAAACTATCTTCTTTCTCAATTGAAGTCTAAGGTAGGTGCTCTGGCGGAAGGCATTGAGTGTAAAGAATTACAAGATTTGGTGCATGTCTCGGAACAGGTGGGTAAGCATTCTTTGCAATGTGGTTTTGATGCTGTACAGGCCTCGTCTAGGGTGGATGCCACTGGTTCAGTTCTTCGCAGGCACGCCTGGCTGAGGGATCAGAATTTATCTGACCATGTTAAGACAAGGATTTTGGATGCTCCTTTACAGTCTGATGTGTTGTTTGGTTCACCTGTGGAGTCAGTCTTGAAGAAAATGGAAGACAAGGCTAAGTCTATGCAGGCTGTTAAAGATTTTTTGCAAGTTCAGCCTCCGAAGTTTAGTAGGAATTGGCCTGCTAAGGGGTGGACGTATCCTTCTTATGATTCTCAGTCTAGGGGTAGATCTAGACGTGGTAGGGGCAGAGCTCAGAGTTCCTTCAGACCTAGAACGGGAGTTCACCTGCACAGTCTTGGTGAGGGCAGGGGCCAGTCCTTTCGTAAACAGGCCCAATGACCTACCTTTTCAGCTGCCAGATCCTTCTTGCCTGGCAGCACCTTTGGGAGGAAGGTTGGCACTCTTCAAGGAAAATTGGAGTTTGATTACTCAAGACAGATGGGTATTGGATATCATACACCAAGGTTACAAGTTTTATTTCCATACCTTGCCTCCTTTCAAAGGCATGCCAGACGTTCCTCCTCAGCAAAGACTAGAGGCTCACAAACAAATTTCTCTGCTACTTCAAATAGGGGCCATACAACCGGTCCCTCTACCAGAAGTGGGCCTAGGATTTTATTCTCGCCTGTTCCTAGTACCAAAGAAGGGGAACACGTGGAGACCAATTTTGGATTTATCTATCCTCAACACATATCTGGACATTCCCAAGTTCAAAATGTTGACGTTACAACAGCTTTTGCCTCTGCTGGGCAGAGATCACTGGATGGTGACTCTGGATCTCAAGGAGGCTTACCTTCATGTTCCTATCAGGCTCAGTTGCAGGAAGTATCTACGTTTTCGGGCTGGGACTTCTCATTATCAGTTCTCTGCATTGCCCTTTGGCTTATCTACTGCGCCCAGAGTGTTCACGAAAGTTCTGGCTCCAGTAATAGCTTTCTTCAGGCTAAGAGGAATACAGATCTATCCTTATTTGGACGATTGCCTGATTCTGGCCCAAGAAAAGGACGAACTTCTTCATCATTTACAGTATGTGATAGCAGTGCTAAGATGCCTGGGGTATTCTGTGAATGAAATAAAGTCCAGTCTAGTACCCTCTCAGGACATGTGCTTTCTGGGTGTGAGACTGAATACAGCATCCCAGATGGCCTTTTTGACCCCGGACAAACAAAAGAATCTTTCTCTTTACTTCCATCAATTGTCTCATCAGTCCAGGCTGACTGCAAGGACAGTCCTTCAAGCCTTGGGGTTCATGGCATCTTGTATTCTGGTGCTTCCCAATGCCAAACTGCATATGAGGAAGCTACAATGGTATCTCAAAATGTATGGACACAGCACTGCCAAGATATGGACACTGTCATTCAGATAATACCTTGCATTCAAAAGGAGTTTTTGTGGTGGGCTCAGGAATGTCACCTAAACAAGGGACTCTCTGTGACTCGACCAGAGGCGAGTCAGATTCTAACGACAGATGCCTCAGACAAAGCTTGGGGAGCTCATCTAAATGGAAAGTGGGTACAAGACACGTGGCCTGCCAGACTTCAACATCTACATATCAACTTGGAGGAGATGTTAGCAGTCCAATTTGCATTAATAGCTTTCAAGGATTTACTTCTTCCAGGGCAGGTGTTGGTTCTAACAGACAACACAACTGTCATGTGGTACATCAACAAGCAAGGGGGAACGCATTCTTATCCTCTATGCAGACAAGCAATGATTTTGTGGGAGACTGCTCTCAGTTTACAGCTGAATCTTCAGGCAAGGTTTCTGCCGGGAGCACAGAACTCCTTAGCAGATGTGTTGAGCAGACAAATTATGGATCCCCACGAGTGGAAATTGGATCCTCATGTATTTCAGAAATTGACAGTGTTATGGGGAACTCCAGACATAGATCTGTTCGCTTCTCCACTAAACTACCAGCTGCCAAAGTTTTGCACAAAAGGTTTCATCCCACAGCTTGGAAAGTGGATGCTCTTTCATTCAATTGGAGCAATCTTCATGTGTATGCCTTTCCACCTCTGCCTCTCCTCCCAAAGGTACTCCTGAAGGTCAGACAGGACAAGCCAAAGATGATTTTAATAGCTCCAGATTGGCCTCGACAGCACTGGTACCCATTACTGAGAAGTCTGGTACGGGAGCCTCCATGGCCTTTGCCTTCGATTCCACACCTGCTGTCTCAGGAGAACAGTCATTTACTCAATGTCAAACTTCACTCTCTTCATCTAACAGCCTGGCATATTCTGTTTTAAACCCTGGAGGGTCTCAGCTTCCACAGCAAGTTTTGAATGTTATTTTGGAGGCCAGAAGGCCTAGTACAAGGAAAGTGTACGCAGATAAATGGAAGAGATTTTTATTTTGGAGTACAGCAAAGGAATTTGATGTTTCTCAGCCTAATTTGTGTGGCTCTTCAATATCTTACTGAGTTACTGGACAAAGGTTTGTCCTTCTCTTCTGTTAAGGTTCATGCTGCAGCAATTTCTGCTCACTATGACTGTGACCCACCATTGTTTTCGCATCCTTTGTTTAAGCAATTCCTTAGAGGGGCAAAGAATATAAGACCCCCACGTAGAGCTCCTACTCCTGCTTGGGATCTCAATTTTGTGTTGGAGAAACTCACTCTACAACCTTTTGAGCCTGCAGCTACTGCCGAGTTGAAATATTTAAAATGGAAGACTGCTTTTTTGTTGGCCATTACCTCTGCGAGAAGGGTTTCTGAATTACAGGCCCTTATGGCGGTTGAGCCTTTCTTAATTTTCCATAAGGATAGGGTATCTTTGCGTACTAATCCTTCCTTTATGCCTAAAGTGGTTTCTAGTGTGGCTTTAAACCAAACTATTCATTTGCCTACTTTTTATGCAAACCCCCAAAATAAAGGGGAAAAGATTTTGCACACTTTGGATATACACAGGCAGTTGCGATATTATTTGAGCAGAACTAAAGGATTCAGGCAGTCTCAGCAGTTATTTGTTTCTTTTGCTTTGAGTTCTCAGGGCAAGCCTGTGTCAAAACAAACTATTTCTAAGTGGATTGGGTTTTGTATTGCTTTCTGTTATTCCCATCATGGTAAGGAGATTCCAGCTGGGATTAGGCCTCATTCCACTAGGGCTACTGCCACTTCTACAGCTTTTTAAGGGGTGGCAACTAAAGATATTTTGGAGGCAGCTACTTGGAGTTCAGTGCATACTTTCTCTAAGCATTACCACCTTCCACTTTACTCTAAATCTAGGGCTGGTTTTGCCACTGCAATTTTACAGGGCATTTTGGCAGCTCCTACTGCTTTATAGTTTTGCCATCCTCCCTTACCTCTGCTTTGGGATTCTACCCAAGTGTAAGGAGTGCAGCAATGCGAGATGAAGAACATAGTACAGTTTTGTACCTACCATAAATGTAGATGTTCGAAGATCCACATTGCTGCTGTCCAATTTACCCTCCCTCCTTCTCCTCTGTAGTTAGAGGCGGTTGTGTGGTTTAGGTTGTGAATATTGTGGATAGTGTATATTTTGTACATATGATTAGTGCAAGGGTGGTTGGTTGTTTTTTGCTGTCTTTTGGTTTTGACCTTTCTTTTTAGGGTCTTCTGACATCTGGGGCAAGAAAAGACTGAGGATATGACGTCGGTCATGCGCATTTGTACCCTGACGTCCTGATGTCAGTCTTAAGCGCCTTGACCGACGTCAGCCTAATACTTTGATATTCGGGCCGACCGAGGACAGCGGACTACCCAAGTGTAAGGACTGCAGCAATGTGGATCTTCGAACATCTACATTTATGGTAGGTACAAAACTGTACTTTTTGGCTTCACCAGTTGGCTGAGATCTTAGCCCTATAGCTGTGCCAGTGGGGGGGTCTTATTGGGGATCTGGAGAAAGAGGGAGAAACCAGCCCTAGACTGACTGTGATCTCTGTGTTCTCTTAAGGGAAATTGTACTTTACTGTGTGTGTATTTGTCATTCTCCCAATGAGCATGTTCCTCACTGGTGCTAGTGGTGAGGATTGAGGCTTCTTGATTACTGTGCCAGTGCAGGGGTGTCAACACTCATCAACATAGGTCTTTAGTGTAGTGCTGAAATTATTTATAATGTTTCTGCTTCTGAATCAACTAAAATATCACTTGAAAGTGAAGAATCTCCCATAAATAAGTATTTTTGTTCTTCACAAAACTTATAAAGAAGTGTAAGTGGTTATTTACTGTCCCAATTCAGACCTTCACCAGTGCCTAGAGCAATACAGATACTGATATGGTTCAGGATCATAATTTTAGCCTGCTAATATTTTGCAGGAATACTGCAGGCAGTCTTTGATTAAGTGGAATGGCACAATTTGTAATGCACACTACATTGGCACACACAAACTTGAACCATTCAGGCCACCTTTGCCCTACTCAAAGTATTCTATACACTGGGATAAGGTATCTTAAGAATCGGGATGCTTTGGTGTGAACAGCTCTTTTTCACTGAAAACTACAATACTTAACTGTGGTAAAAATTTGCAGTTTTTATTGTACTAGCTTCAAGCTTGTGGTCCACAGCAGTGCTTCATTTGGCATGTTTTGTTCATCAAATGCTGTTTCCTTAAAGGAAATGATTGAAGCAGCATTCGGTAAATCATTACAATGGAGAAGATGCACTTCTCCCCAGATTGTAGTACCCCAAGAGATGGCCGCCATTATGTGCATGTGAAAATGATGTAAAGCCTTTCCCCCTGCTTGGAAGTCATGGAAGTACTTCCCATAAGTAAATTGCTCTACTTTTCCACTGAATGCTGCTTAATTTAGTTTCCCCTTGAGGAAACAGCATTCTAGTAGAATATTCTAAACAAAATGGCCTGTCATCTTACATTAGTGCCAGCCCTATGTAATGGGGTGATGATAAAGAAGTCTTCAGCAAAGCTCATGGGCATCTTTCCCTACCCATAATGCAGTTCCCTAACTTCTCAGACCTTGTTTGCCTCGCTGTGAGAAGGATCTTCTAGCCTGTGCTAAGTTGTTAGTATTTTTCTCTTTAAATTACACTTTTAATTTTACTCTTAAAGATTTCCTGTTAGCCTTCCCTTAGCATATTTCTTTTCTGTCATATCCCTTTCTTTAAATTTTAGTTAGTGTCTGTTTAACTTAGAGGATGTCTAACTCTCACCTGCTTAAGTTAGAGGCTGCTTTTCATTTTTCCCCTCCCTTTAATCTCAAATGTCGTAGTTAAAATTAATGCTAATATTTAGGTAGTTTTTTTTTTCCCCTTTCCTAGTTAGCATCTGTTTTAGTTAGAGGGCGTCTAACTCGCGTCCGTTTCATTTAGAGGATGTCACCCCCATAGTTAGCGTACATAGGATATCATTATTATTAACTGTGTTGTAGGCTGCAGTTTTTATTTGTTTTTGGAGTTTTAATCTGCTCTTTGGACTTTGGGGGCTTATTAAATTGACTGTGTGTTGTTGTCTGTGTGCATGTGGTTGCAAGGGTGTGACATGCAGAAGCCTTCTTTGTTTAAAGTATGTAAGGCATGCAGACATAACATTCTGCCCCAGGACAGAGACGTCCTCTGTGTTGTACGCTGGCAATTCAGATCTAAGGAGACAAGAAGAAAGAGGAAAGAGGAACTGTAGGGAAGCTGTTTCTTTTCCCATAAGTAGCCCAGAACTCGAGGGGGAGTCTCTTGATATTCAGTTTAGTGACTCGTGTCTAAATTATCTAGTGTGGTAGAAAGGCAGCAACTTAGGAGGGCTTGGCAAGAAAGTACAAGTTTTCTCTCCAAATCAAGACTCAAATGGTTTGTGTCTTCCACATTTCTGTCCACCATGTCTGCCAAGTCTAGTAGGTGTGTTGCTTTTTCCCATTTAGATTTTTTACTTTTGCCTTTGACTATAGCAAAGTTTTGAAGTCCTTGCTGCAGGTACAAGTGGAAGTGGATGTATACTCCCCCTTTTTCCAGAGTGAAGAGGAGCCGTCTCACATTACCCTATTTGTTTGAGAGCCTCCTCCTCAGCCTCTATTTCAGCACCAGGAATGTCAGTGGCAGTTGACTAAAGTAAGTGGTTTAGGATTGACTGATTAAGAACCACAATCCATTTTCTTCTGTTTTGACTGCAGAGTTGATGCCAGCAGTTGTAGTGTTCAGTTTTTTTTCTGCTGAGCTTCATTGTGACCCTGAGCTTCAGGTTTCACGAGTATAAGTCTGTTTTGGTATTGATGCCTTCAGTGCTGTTTTGGAACTTAATCTTCTTGGAATTCAAGCCTTTGGTTTTCTCAAGGGATTCAACAAGCCAATTGTTCTGATGCTGCAGTCATTTCTAAATGTGTCTCCCTCTGTGCCTGCTTCACAGCTGGTTTCTAAATGAGATCCAACTGTGTCCATACCTGCAGACCTCCAAGTTTCCTCCTGTAGTAGTAATAGGGGGTCATAGGTCTGGTGATTATTATTGAAAGAAATCTGGCCTTTCTTCCACTTGATTGTCTTCCTCAGTGGGGAGGGGTCCAGGGAAGAGGAGACGCATGTGTACGGGAAAGCACACAAACTCTCCCTCTGGAGTTTGCTGCATCAGACGTCGGTGTTGGAGATGATAATTACCCTGCAATCCCTTCAGATGAACACAAGTTCACAGATATCTTAAAATTGCTGCAGACATGGGAGGAATGGCCCATAGAGCTTTCCCTCCATCTCTGGAAATGACTTTGCCTGAAGCCTTCTGGTCTCCCCTCTTAGCATCCTTGGTGGTTCTTCCTGCTGATAAGATTTTTGTTCCTCATTAGTGAGGCTTGAAAGGAACCAGACTTGTGGGCCTTATCCCTAGAAGATGATACGAGATCCCCTAGCTGCTTCAGAACTGGTATTGTTGGGCTAACTTTCCTGCGATGGTTATGGCAGTGACCCTAAGGGTTGCTGAGCCCAGAAGTTTTAACCTGGCAAGGAGTCCTGGATGTTGGACCTGTTTGGGCAGAGGGCGTCTGTGTCCTCTACATTCATAATTACAGTGCCACTACTCTGTCCCATATGTTCTGTTTGAGCTTGCTGATGAAATGAGCAAAATGTTGCAAAAGCTGTCTGAAGATGCCAAGAACGAATCCAAGCTTGCCTCCAAGGCTCCCACTGTTTCATCATTTCAACTCTTATCATGAGCCTTGCACATTATGCCATGGACGGTGCAGCTAAGGCTGTAAGTGATTGCCTTCACCCTGGCTATGAAATATTGCTCTTAGAACTTCCAGATGTCCTTTCTTAGTGCACCATTTAGTGGTGCTCACCTTTTTGGACCTGTGATGAAGGAAAAACTGTTGGATAGTGAAAGGAGAGATTGAGACTGTTCTGGATTTTGGCATGTAATTTCAGGGCTTCCTCCAGCATGCATTTCTACAGAATTAAGAAAATTTATATCTGTTTTAGTTAAAACATGGTCAGCAGCAACAACAGAAAGGTCAGCAATTTGGGAGGAACCAAAACTAAAAAGCAGCTTCCAGAATGGATGCCCACCTAGTGATAGGAGTTCTCTTCACCCAGAGTACCACTGCTGTTCTTCAGGAAGGCAACAGTAGAATCCCTATGAACTTATTCAGCTGTCACTCTGAAGGCATTTGAAGGTTGTCCCTGCATCTGTACAGTATCTGGAGGCTGTAAAATCCTTTCTGCGCCCGTCCTAAGCTGCACTCACTGCCATTAGACATCCTGCTCCATCCAAATCATGTGACCATTGATAACGACGTGAAAAACTCCCTCAAAAAAGACCAGTCATAGAGGACATGGGTATTACTTTGGATTCATTTTAATCTCCGAAAAGACCAAGAACCACAGGATGATTCTGGACCTCAGTGAATGTCTAACACAACAAAAGCTTTTGATGGTCTTGGTGCAGTCAGTTCTCCCTTGTCTGTGAAGAGGAGAATTGATGCACTCTTTTGGACTTGGCAAATGCTCACATCTAAAGATTCTTGAGAAGAGTCTATGAAGTTCCTGTTCTTCTACATCGCATATAGGCATTTCCAGTTTTGAGTACTTTTTTGCCTAACTTCAGCTTCCAGTATGTTTACCTCATGTATTTTGCTGCTTGCAATAAAACAAAAGTTGTGGTGGGCGAGGTGTTTCTCTGTAGAGGTAACTGGCTCATAGATACACAAGCAATGAAGTATCTGGATTCTTTACTACTGCTAATGTTTCAGTGCTTTAAGCATGACAGTGAACACTGCCATTACACATCTTCGTCAGCTGGATTGGGCACTCTAGCAAAGTCAGCCTCCCACTGAATTTAATTTTTTCTCTAAAACGGTTTCAAAAATTCTGCTTTTGAGTTTAGATCCTGCAGCCCTTTGTCTAAAGGCACTAGATTTGATAGCAGCCATCGATGTTCATATTGATTATTGCTGCAGTAGCCTAAGCTGTATAGGTTATATCCTGTATAGCTTCCAAAGCTTCAGGGCACTGTCCACATGCCCAAACAGTCAGCTGAAGATGAGCTAAAAGACAGGTTTGGGCACCAAGCGCTTCAGCACTTTCCTGATGCAGAAGAGAGCACTTCTGTTTGGGCTTTTGAGGATTGGCTGTCTGCTTTTGCTGTAACTTTGCTGGGCAGACAAGTTCACTTTGCAGGAAAAAAACTTCCACTTGTTTTCGTTTAAACTTGCTTTCTTTTAGGAAGTACATTTTAAACTAGCAACTTTTTAAATTGATTGTCATGTGACTTTAATGTACTTTTAAATAGGAGACCACTATTAATTCTGGCAGTTTAAAAGTTTGTTTAAGCATCCTAAATTTAGTTTTTTTTTTTTTTTTGGTGGAGAAGCTGTATTTATATTACTTTTGGGGCAGAAGTGGTCTTTTTTTAGTTTCATAGGCAAGTACCAAGCTAGCTGCTATTGTAGGACATTTTAAGCCTAGCCAGATGTTCATGTTTCACTGTTGCAGTCATCACATTTGGGTTATCCCTGCCAGGCTAGCCACCGGCCCGAATACCAGAGGCTTAGTATTTCTGCATCTTTTGCTGTCGTTTCAGGACTGATGTCTTGTTGTTAGTAGTATAAAGTAAGGCAGCCGATGCTATTACACCAGTCTTTCTTGCCGAGGAGCCTGAAGCAGAAGCAGTTCGGACGAGAGCCCGGTCGGTCACTACCTGAGTTTCGTCTTCCGAATTGAAGCTGAAGTCTTCTAAAGCTAAGTATTCCGTTGGGGATCCTTTTTTCTTGCACTAACCGATGCCAGAAAAAAGTTCACAACTGTCTCGCCTGTGGAAAGCAAATACCACACCAAGACTTCCATTCTTACTGCGTCACTTGCTTAGTTCCAGACCACAACGTCCCTCACTGTCACTTTTGTGCTTTAACGTCAGAACTAAACATCATCGGGCCCTTATTGTAGCTAGATATTTTCGCTTAGTCACCAAATTCTGATATGCCTTTGGTAAGCCATCCAACAGCAGATCTTCTGAAAAAATGTAAGGATAAAGACTGAGACAGACCGCACAGGTCCAAACCTACCGACTACGCTTCTGTTTAAGCTAGTCAGTTCTCCGGTCCTCAGTGAGGTGCTTTCGCAGCCCTGATGCCTGCTTCTGTGGATTTGCAGGCCTCTACTGAGACCCTGTCGGAGTCCTGTATGCCGCAAGACTCTTCTTCGACTAGTGATCCTGCAGTTCTCTACCTTGGATGGGTCAGCAGCCGCTGAGCAGGCACTGGTTTCTGAGGAAGTACTTCGCACTACCGATTCTCGACACAAACCGACTACTTTCATTCATGTCTACCGTTCTTTTGAAAACTACTGAGTTTCTAAGGCCCAGGGTAAGAACCACACCCAAGAAACCGACCCAATCTCAGGCACCTGCTTCCCTATGTCCGTCTCAAATGCTTAAAATGGCAGAAGACCTTATGCTGATCAGGGGAAGCCAAGGTACCTCTTCCAAAAGAAAGAGATCTGTCTCCAGTGCTTTTGTCTGAACAGGAGTCTGATGCAGCTGAATATGAAGACATGCAACCCCTCTCTGCTTAAGAGGATTCTGATGCAGAGGATTCCATTTCTTCAGACTCTCCACCGAGGAAATTTGCCTTTGGGGAAACCCTTCATACCTTAAGGGAGTATTTCCAATGGGAATGTCAAGACTACCCTCAGTCTAAAAAGAGACTCGGAGAATTCTTAGATCTTCCACAGCACAGACATCTGGTCACCCCCCCACCCCACCCCCACAGTCCTGGATGTTGTGGACGATGTTTTCCTGGAATCCAGTTTGACTCCTGGCACCCTCTCTCCTGCACCCAGAAAACCTGACCGGTATTAGAGTCCCTGACTCACACAAATTTATTTTCAAAAATCCTACTGCTGACCCTGAGGTAATCTCTCAAGGGCCTAAAGGAATTAAAGCAACCTCTGCTAAGAATCCCATCCTCATCAGATAGGGATTCCCGAGCATTAGACAGATGGGGTAAAAAAGTATACACCTCAGCAACTCTTGCAATCAGAGCACTAAATTGCCAGTTCCATATGCTAAAATTTCAGCAAAATACCATGGAACTCCTCAAAGTGTCTTCCTTTCCTGCTTTTGCAGAATATAAAGAGTTACAAGAGTTAATGCATTCTGCAAGTCAAGTGACTAAGCACACCTTACACTGTGTGGTTTTGACACCCTAGGAGCTTCTTGCAAAGCAGCAGTAACCGATTCTGTCCTTAGAAGGCATGCATGGCTTAAGGAACAGCCCTTGCCAGACCATGTTAAATCTAAATTATTGGATGCACCCTTGCACAAAGACAGCCTATTTGGCACTAAGGCAGAGGAGGTATTAAAAAAAAGATGGAAGAAAAAGCTAAATCTATGCAGACAGTTAAGGATTTCCTACAGGTCCAGCCACCCAGGGTCAGCAGGCATTGCCCCTCCAAGCGTTGGTCCTTTCCTGCTCCCACCAGATCAGTTCAGCCCAGAACCCGGGGAAGCAAACCCCCCCCAGACAGCAGTCACAGGGAATGCAGAGATCTAAGTGATGGAGTTCCTCCACTTCAAAACCAAGGCGTTCTAAGCCACCCCCTCATGGTAAGAACTCACAATGACTCTCCTCCCCCACCTCCACCCTCTGCCCACCTGCACTTACCCCTAGGAGAAAAACTCTCCTTTCACTCAAGCACCTGGGCCACCATTACCAACGACCGTTGGGTCCTCAGCATAGTCTCCCAGTGATGCAAATTTTCTTTCCACACCCTTCCAACCCCAAAAGGATTCCCAGATCTACCTCCAAACCAGTGGGCAGAGGCGAAAAAGCAAGTTCTTTCCCTGCTGTCTGTGAGGGCAATAGAGCACGTTCCTGCAAATCAGATAGGCCAAGGTTTCTGCTCAACACTTTTTCTGGTGCCCAGAAAAGAGGGCACCTGGCACTCCATCCTCTATCTATCCATTCTAAACACCTTTCTGGTGATACCAAAATTCAAAATGCTCACCCTCCAGCAACTGCTACCCATGCTCTCCAAGGATGCATGGCTAGCCACCCTCGACCTAAAAGAGGCCTACCTCCACATTCCTATCAGGGATCTCTGCACTTCCCTTTGGCTTATCTACTGCTCCGAGAGTTTTCACAAAATGTCTGGCTCCTGCCATTGGCCTTTGCAGACAAAGGAATATCCATATTTACCCATACTTGGATGACTGCCTAATTCAGGCAGACAGGAAAATCTGCTCAAGCACCTGGCCTTTATAAAGTCCCTACTGACCTCCCTAGGGTACACTATCAACGAAAAGAAATCCAAACTGGTACCCACCCAAAGGGTTATATTCCTGGGAGCAAGCCTGGACACAGCCTCCCAGATGGCATTCCTTACACCAGCAAAGCAAACTTACCTGACAGCTTACTTCTGTCAACTGCCCACCAGACCCGTTATCTGCAAGGAAAATTCTGCACGCTCTGGAGTTCATGGCATCTTGCATTCTACTCTTTCCATATGCCAGACTGCATATGAGGAAACTTCAGTGGTACCTAAACA
This sequence comes from Protopterus annectens, assembly GCF_019279795.1. Taxonomy (NCBI): domain Eukaryota; kingdom Metazoa; phylum Chordata; order Ceratodontiformes; family Protopteridae; genus Protopterus; species Protopterus annectens. Next base: position 14,118,314 of record NC_056737.1, read on the forward strand.
GCCTTTGGTGTCAACACTCTCAAGACCTGGAAACTCTTATAACAATGATACCTTGCCTAAGGAAAGATTTTCTTTTGTGGGCAGCAGCAGGCTTCCATAACAAGGGACTACCTTTCTCACTACCCCCCGCTGCCCAGACCCTTACAACAGACGCATCAGACTATGCTTGGGGTGCACACCTGGACGGCAGGTGCATACAGGGCTAATAGAGCCCACAGCAAATCCATCTGCACATCAACCAAAAAGAGATGTTAGCTGTCCAGCACGCATTGACAGCTTTCAGACCCCTTTTCTCCCCAGGGGCTCTCCTTATCAAAACAGACAACACCACTGTGATGTGGTATATCAACAAGCAGGGAGGGACTCACTCCTACCCTCTATGCAGGCTGGGCATTACCCTTTGGCACACAGTCTCTGTCTTGCAACTCCACCTGTTAGCACAGTTTCTGCCAGGTTTCTAAACTCTCTGGCAGACCACTTAAGCAGAAATCTTTTGGACCCACACGAGTGGCAGCTAGACAAAAGAAACCTTCACCCTAGTAACTCAGAAATGGGGCACCCAGAAGGTCAACCTCTCTGCCTCCCACACCATTCATCAGCTCAGCAGGTTCTGCACCAGGGAGCATCACTGCATGGCTTGGACAGTGGCTGCCCTATCCTTCCCCTGGGTCAACCTATCGGTCTGTGCATTTCCTCCACTACCTCTCATCACCAGGGTACTGCTCAAAATAAGGGAGGAAAAACCAAGGACAATTCTTACTGCTCCAGACTGGCCTCAACAGCACTGGTACCCACTGCTGCGCGGTCTGTCCCCACTGCCACCATGGCATCTTCCTCAGATCCCACCCCTCCTGACCCAGAGGGAAGGAGAATTCATGCATCCCCAATTGCAGACACTAAATTTGGCGGCTTGGCTTATTACCTGACCACTGATCAATCTGCCAACCTCAGTAAACACCCCATCATTGATCTACCCATACGTAATACCTTTCTGGTGATCCCAAAATTCAAAATGCTCACCCTCCAGCAGCTGCTACCCATGCTCTCCAAGGATTCTTGGCTAGCCACCCTAGATCTAAAAGAGGCCTACCTCCACGTTCCTATCGGGAAATCATGCAGGAAATATCTTTGGGGCTTGTATCAAGAATTGAATATTAATTTTTATCAGTATAGAAATGTAAGTTATATATATCATATAATATATATTCTCACTTACTGCATGAAGTTGTAAAGCTTATTGTAGAGACATGAATTGGTTGGAAAGTTTATTAATTTTTTTTAGATAGGTTTCATATATTTTTACACATTTCTGGGTTTTAAAGATTTATCAAATTTTTCACGTATTCATTATGTATGGGGTGCTATATACAGTTCTGTTCTTGAAGGGGTTAATGTTGCAGTCTGTAGTAAATTATTTAATGGCATTTGTAGTTGAATAATGAGGCAACGATGAACCTTTAATTATGTAAGTTTGCATATAAAAGCTGTCTTATATGGTGTAGAAATCATTTACTTAAAGATTTTTGAGCCGAGGTACCAGAAAGCACCATTAAATGTTTTGGATACCACTCGTGTGATTATTTTGTTCTTTTTAGCCTGGAGGTTCCAGTTTTGACTGTTTTTACTTTATTTGATTTTCTGAGAGTTTTTTGTTATTCAGGATCTAAACACTTTCAGTTCTCTGCGCTTCTCTTTGGCTTATTTACTGCTCCCAGAGTTTTCACAAAATGTCTGGCACCGGCCATTGCTTTTTGCAGACAAAGAAATATTCAGATTTACCCATACTTAGACTGCCTTATTCAGGCAGACATCCAGGAAAAGCTGCTCAAGCACCTGGCCTTTGTAAAGACCCTACTAACCTTCCTAGGGTACACAATCAATGAAAAGAAATCCAAACAGGTGCCCACCCAAAGGATTATGTTCCTGGGAGCAAGCCTGGGCACAGCTTCTCAGATGGCATACCTTACACCAGAGGAACAAATTTTCCTAATAGCCTACTTCTGTCAACTAGCCACCAGGCCCCAGCTATCTGCAAGGAAAATCCTGTGGGGTTCATGGCATCTTGCATACTACTTATTCCATATGCCAGACTGCATATGAGTAAACTTCAGTGGTACCTAAAAAGCCTTTGGTGTCAACACACTCAAGATCTGGAAACTTTTCTACCTATAATTCCTTGCCACAGAAAAGATTTTCTTTGGTGGGCAACAGCATGCGCCCACAAGGGGCTGCCTTTCTCACCACGCCCTGCCACCCAGACCCTCATCACAGACTCATCAGACTTTGCTTGGGGTGCACACCTGGACAGCAGGTGTATACACCGCCTTTGGAGACAACAGCAAATCCCTCTTCACATCAACCAAAAAGATGATGGCTGTGCCGCACGCCTTGAGAGGTTTCAAGCCCCTTCTGTCTCATCTCCAGGGGCTCTCCTGATCAAAACAGACAGCACCACTGTGATGTGGTGCATCAACAAGCAGGGAGGGACTCACTCCTACCCTCTGTGCAGGCTGGCCAAGACCCTTTGGCACACAGCCTCTGCCATGCAACTACACCTGTTAGCGCAATTCCTACCAGGCTCTCTCAACTCTCTGGCAGACCAATTATGCAGAAATCTTCTGGACCCACACGAGTGGCAGCTCAACAGAAGAACCTTCACCCTAATAACTCAGAAATGGGGCACCCAGAAGGTCGACCTCTTTGGCTCCCACACCCCAACCATCAGCTCAGCAAATTCTGCACCAGGGGAGCATCACTGTATGGCTTGGAAAGTGGATGCCTTGTCCTTCCCCTGGGTCAGTCTTATCCATCTATGCCTTACCTTCACTACCTCTCATCCCCAGGGTACTGCTCAAAATAGAGGAGGAAAAACCAAGGGCCATTCTTATAGCTCCAGACTGGCCCCGGCAGCACTGGTATCCCTTGCTGCGCAGCCTCTCCTCATTGCCCCCATGGCATCTTCCTCAGATTCCAAATCTCCTGACCCAGAGGAAAGGGGAATTCATGAGTCACCAGTTGCAGACACTCAGTTTGGCAGCTTGGCTTATTCCCTAACCCTGAACCAATCTGCCAACCTCAGTAAACAGGTTCTGGATATTATCCGTGAGGCCAGACACCCTAGCACCAGAAGTTCTTATGCTGACAAATGGAAAAGATTCTGCATTTGGATCAAGGCTAAGGGAGCCAATGTGGCACAGCCCTCACTCCCTGTCTTCCTGGATTAGCTGACCTACTGCATAGTGGCCTCTTTCTCCTCTATAGAAATTCATGTTTCTGCTGTCTCTGCTCATTTTCCCACTGAGCAACCCCGTTTCTCACACCCTTTGATCAAGCAGTTCCTATGAGGGGTACTGCTCAAAATAAGGGAGGAAAAGCCAAGAACCATTCTTATAGCTCCAGACTGACCCCGGCAGCACTGGTACCCCTTGCTGCACAGCCTATCCTCGCTACCCCCATGGCATCTTCCTCAGATTCCAAACCTCCTGACCCAGAGGGAAGGGGAATTTATGCATCCCCAATTGCAGACACTCAGTTTGGCAGCTTGGCTTTTTCCCTAACCCCGAACCAATCTGACAACCTCAGTAAAAAGGCTCTGAATGTTATCCGTGAGGCCAGACGTCTTAGCACCAGGAAGTCTTATTCTGATAAATGGAAAAGGTTCTAGGCTAAGGGAGCCAGTACGGCACAGCCTTCCATTCCCCTCATCCTGGATTACTTAGCTGACCTACACAGTGGCCTCTTTCTTCTGTATAGAAATTCATGCCTCTGCTATTTCTGCTCATTTTCCCTCTGAGCAGCCTCTTTTCTCACACCCTTTGATCAAACTGTTCCTAAGAGGGGGTAGCAACTTGAGGCCACCCACAAGGGCACCAACACCAGCTTGGGACCTTAACTTTGTATTGGAAAAGATCACCCTGCCCTCTTTCAAACCAGCTTCCTCTGCAGAGCTAAAATTTCTCTTGGAAGACTGCATTCCTTCTGGCCATCACTTCAGCCAGAGGTATGAGATGCAAGTGCTCATGGCTATGGAACCCTTCATCATCTTCCATGCTGACAGGGTATTCCTCAGAACTAATCCATCCTTCATGCCCAAGGTGGTGTCCAGTGTGGCTCTCAACCAATCCATTCATTTGCCCACCTGTTTTCCTAATCTCCAGAACAAAGGGGAAAGGAATCTGCACTCTCTAGATGTGCACAGACAGCTCAGATTCTATCTAAACAGGACTAAATCCTTCAGAAAGTCTGATCAATTGCTGGTTAGCTTTGCTCCAGGGCAGAAGGCAAAGCCATCTCCAAATGGATAGCACATTGCATCCATTTCTGCTACAAACAACCTGGAAAGTCTCCACCCAAGGGGGTCAGGACACACTCCACCAGAGCAGCCTCCACCTCTGCAGCTTTCCTCAAGAGAGTCCCCACCAGGGACATCCTGGAGGCTGACACCTGGACATCTGTTCACACTTTTACCAAGCATTACCACCTGCCTCTCTTCTCCAAATCCAGGACAGGGTTTGCCTCTGCAGTCTTGCAGGGCATTCTAGCCAGTCCCTAGTTTCCTTGGCTGCCTCCACCCATTTCCTCAGCTTTGGGAATCAACCTAAATGTGATGACTGCAACAGTGAAATACAAAGGACATAGTACAGTTGTGTACACTTACCATAAGTGTAGATGTTCGAGTGTATTCACTGTTGCAGTCCTGGTTTCCCTCCCTCCATCCCCCTTTCTTCTCTTTCCTTACAAGGGACATATTGCTATTTATTTCCAGTGGTGAGGTTCTTCCACCAGATCCTGGCTCCTACCTGGTGGCTCCTGACAGGTTAGGGCAAGAAAAACTGATGTAATGGCGACTGCTTCCTTAACTTTATACTACTGACGACCTGACATCAGTCCTGAAGCGACAGCAACTGATGCAGAAATACTAAGTCTCTGGTATTCGAGCCAGCCAAGGGCTACCATGTGAGGGATAACCCAAATGTGATGACTGCAGCAGTGAATACACTCTGACATCTACATTTATGGTAAGTGTACACAACTGTACTTTCCTATCCCTTCAGATGAGAGTGGATCTCTAACCCGAGATGTCTGCACTGTGTCTGGGGAATGGTGTCTACTCTCTTTGTCGGATCTGTCCCTTCCCCTGGGTGCTTCGGCCTACGACAGCTCTGGTCTGATTCTCTCTGGAGGCCATGAATCCGGGGTGAGGGGTGAGTCTTGGTTGTTTCCTTCATTGCTTCGGCTCTGAGGGAAGCAGAGAGGACTTCTCTGGGTCCGTTGGCTTTTCAAGTAGTGGAAAGGACATTCTCCCATAAAGGAGAACCATCATCTCACATCCTGCAACCTACTCTTGGCTCAAGACCATTACCCTAAGAGGATACAACTCATTCTGTCCCAAGCCAGCCCTCCCAGAGCAGTGTCCAAGATCTTCCTGCTCAGGAAAGATCCCCTTCTGATACTTCCCCCGAGTACCCCACAGAGGAAGTCCCCCAGAGGAAGGTGTGTAAAAGGAGGCACATCGACTACCCGATGGAGTCATTAACTGAAGATACTGACTTTAAGGGAGAAGGATAGAGAGATGATTAAGGAGCTCTCAGCCTCTGAGTTCATCCCTTTGGACGAAGTTACTTTCTCCCAAGCTCATCCATTGCTAACCCCTTGATGAGGCTAATCTCCCATACAGGGGAAGGTACCTCACAGGCTGCTGGTTCAGGCCTGTCCATAAGGAGATCTTTCTGGATGAGACTGATCTTGTGGATCCCTTTAAGGTGTCCTTTATTAATGCCCATATTGATGGCTCATCACTGTTTGGGCCTTATGTTAGAGATGCACTCACCAGCAGCGAAAAGGAACAGGAAGACCCTTTCAGCTGTGGGAATCAAATTTCTACACCTCAGAGGTCCTTTTCAAGGAACCAGCATGGAGGGAAGAAAATGTGGTTCAGTAAATCCCGATGGCTTTTCCAGGGAGCCATCCTCCAGTGGCAGAGGAGGAGGTTTTAATGGTTGATGTCACCCTAGAGGCAGAGGGGGTCTGCAAAGCCAGGGCTTCAAAGGCATGTTACCTGACAAGCCCGATCTGCCCTCCTGAAGCTCTGTCCGACTGTCCATCTTTTTAGTTAATTGAATGAATATTTAATGCAGTTTTTCTGTTACATTTGGATTTAGGTCACCACCACAACTTGTTGGATACCATTTTTACTGCAATTATGCTAACATAATTTGAGGATCTGCCCATCCAAGCTTCTCTTTAAGGAATACAGGTCTGCAATAAAGTTTTCTGCTGGATTGTTCTTTCTAAATGATTTCAGAAAATTTTGTTTGTGACCAGGGAACTTCAAAATTTTTCAAGCTGTGAAGACTTCAGATTCCCAAAAGTAGATTGTTAAAAAAGAGAGAATTTTGAGTGGTAATTTAAAAAGATGGAATTTTTAACCAGTTTTTCACTGTAAAGATGGTGAGTCTTGTTGGAATGTATATTTATTTATTTGCATTTACTGACTGGGAGAGTCCACTGGGTCATAGCGACCTGTTTTCAGTGAAGGCCCGGGGAGAAAAGCTCCTCAAGAAGTTACATTAATAATAATAGTGAAAGAAAGGTTACATAATAGACAAAATTCAGAGTCAGAAATATTAAAGTAACATTATAGTAAGCCATAGGCTTTCATGTGTAGCAGTCATTGCAAAAGAAAGGGAGGTTACCTAGTAGATAGATAATCAATATGTACACATTGAGCAATTCTGGCAAAGAAAATACACATTAGGTAGAAATGTATCTTTTCAGTATTCTATGAAAAAAAAGAATTTTAGAACATTCACAGAGAGGGTATAGGATTTTATGAGTTGGGGGGGGTGCTTAGGTAGGAGCATGAGAAGAACATTTCCATTTGGAGGACAGGTGTGAGAGCAGGTGGGTCTTGAAGTTGTGGTTAGAGATGTTGCATAGTGGAGAGGGGAGAGAATTCCATAGTTTAGCTATAGTGCAGACTAGTAGTAATTGGTCAGGGGGTTGAGAAGGTTTGTGCACTCGTAGGAGTGGCTCTCGGATCTTAGGGAGCGAGAGGGTGTGTAGGGTATTAAGACTGTGGCCAGCGATGGACAGTCTGCTGGTTTGAAGATGAGCTTGTGGTAGTAAGTTCCAGATATCTGAGGTAGTTGGGGAGTTCTAGCCATTTGAGGGTGTGTAGAGTGGCACTGATGAGATGAAGTTTTGGTGTTGGTTGCAAATTTGCTAATTTTGTGGTAGCAGGATTCGAGTTTGGAATGTAGGCCTAGTTGGAGGTTGGTAAATAGGGGAGTGCCATACATGAGAGATGGGAGGAGGAAGGTAGTTGCAAGTGTTTGTCGGGTTGGCGGGGCTGAGATAACGGTTGTGTCTGTAGAGACCCCCAGTTTTTTTATGGGTTTTCTTAATAGCAGAGTATATGTGGGAGTCAAACTTTAGGTTTTCATCAATGATGATGCCTAGTAATTTGGTAGTGGGAACAATTTCCAATGGGGTTTTATTTTGGCTTGTAATACAGAATAGGTTTCTGTCAAAAGTGGAGTTTCTAGTGGGGCTAAAAATCATTAGTTTTGTTTTGCTAGCGTTTAGGGCATGGTGATTGGATTTCATCCATGATTCTGTTTTTGAAAAGGCAAGTTGGATTTTTAGTAGCAGTTCAGAGGGGAAGGAGGCTGAGCAGATGATGATGGAGTCATCTGCATACTGGATAACAGAGGCTTCAGGGATGGAGAAGTGAAATTGTTGATAAATATGTTAGAGGGCCTAGTACTGTATTTTGAGGAACACTGGTTGGGTGTAGGTAGGAAAGGAGAGGTAGATTCTTTCCATTGGACAGCTTGTTGGTGGTTGGATAGGTAGCTAGTGACCCAGGCTAAGGTGGAGGGAGAGAGCTGTAAGGATGAGACGATAGGAGTAAGGAGTGGGCAATGGTGTCAAGTACCTTTTGAGAGGTCTAAAAATAGTGATGATACATATTTTCCCTTGTAGCATGCTAGGTTGATGGTCTCTAGAAAGGAAAGAGGGGGGCAGTCATGGTACTGTGGCCAGGGCGAAAACCGTATTTGGTATAGGAGAGGAGTTTGTTCAGGGTTAGATACTGCATAATTTGTGCATGGGATAGTTTTTTCTAGTATTTTTGAGAGAGGGGAAAGTGTGGCTGTGGGTCTAAAACTGGTTGTCTGTTTTTACCGCCTTTATATAGTCTGATGTATGCATGTGCCAGATCGTTGGGACGTACGATTCCTGTATTGATCTGTTTATGAGAATAGATGTGGGATAGGCTACGGTTTCAGCAGATTGCTTGAGGGAAGGTGGGTGGTAGATTGGTGCATTGCAACAGGGTTTTAGCTTGAGGAAAAGCCTTTTTATTGTGTTTGTGGGGGTAGGTTTTAGGCTGAAGGGGGAGGTAGGAGGAGGTTGGCTGGTGGGGGATAGGGGGGCAGGAGGGGGGTCAGGGAAGGAGGAGGTAGATTTGCTATGCAGTCTATAAAGAATTATTTGAATTTAGTGCCAGTTTCTATGCTGGTAAGAGTAGGGTCTGGGCATGGGTTACTTTTATTGCCCGGGTGAAGAATGGAGGAAATGGAGTTCAAGAACGTTTTGGACTAGATGAGTGCATGGATTGGAGTTTGCTGTAGTAGATTTTGCGAGCCTTAGTTATTAATTCTTTGGCTAAGTTCTGCATTTGTTTAAATTCTAGGAGGGAGTTGGTGTTTTGTTTTTGGTATTTCCATTTTGTGTGTCTTCGATGCATGATGTGTTTAGTTTCATAGGATAGCCAGGGGCAGGGATTGGCTCTGATTTGTTTGGATCTACAGGAGGCTAGTTGATTTAAAATGGTGAGGAATGTTTTGTCGAAATAGGATTCTGCACTGTTTAGTGGGAGGGTTTTTAGGGGTGACCACACAGTGTGTTTTAGGTATTCTGAGAATATTTCAGGGTTGAAGGAGGCTAGGTTGTCGGTTTGGCTATATTGGTGGTGGTTTTGTGGTGGGGGGGATATACAGTCAATGAAGGCAGGTAGGTGGTCGCTGAGAGGATCGATTAGTATACCGGCATTTGAGGCAAGATTGAGGTGGGTAGTCATTATCCAGTCTATGATGGTACCAGACGTTCCATCTTTGTTTGGCCTGGTTGGAAGTTTTATAAGTTGGGTGAAGTTGTATAGATTGATTGAATGGGATGGGGTGTCAGTTGAGAGGCCTAGTTAATGTTCATTTCATGAAGGATATAGGTTGTGATTTTGATATTGGAGCTAAACCATGATAGTATGTCTTCTAGTGTTTTGGTATTTTTGCATGAATGGATGTAGATGGAGCTGATGCATAAAGATTTGAAATTAAGTTTTAAATAGCCTATTGTCATTTTGGTATTAGAAAAGGTAGGGATGGGGTTGGTATATGGAGTTAGTGTATGGGTGGAGGGGTAGATAATATCTACTCCACCTCCTTTTTCCTGGGTTCTGTCATTGCGAATGATCTGGTAGCCTGGAGGGAGGATTTCACCATCAGTGATGGAAGATTTAAGCTAGGTCTCGGAGATGGCGGTTATGTTGGGTTGGTTGTGAGTAAGCCAATTGTGGCAGTTGGGGATTTTATTTTTGAGGCTTTGTGCATTGATTGTGGTGAGGCGGGATGGCTTTGGGTTTTAGGAGTTTGTTAGGATGGTTACTGAGATTTCTCGTGGAGTTGGGTCCAGTGTTAGGGTGGATGTCACCTGAGAGAGAGAGAGTGAGATATAGAGGAAGAGTTGATTGAGATGGTGTATGGGAGATGGGGAGGAAGGGCTGAGAATGGGGAGGGTTTTTTAGAGTTAATTTGAGAAGGTGAGGGTGGGGTTGGGAGTATTTTGGATTTGAAAAAATGGGTAGGAGGAATAGAGTTCAGGGGAAATTTGGCTATAAGTAGGGGATGTAATCGGGAGGTAGGGGGTGATGGCTTGGGGGTAGTAGGTGTGTGTTAGGGAGGAGTGTAAGGAAGGTGAAACAGGTGAGGGAGATAAGTAGGCTAGTTTGGATTAGCGTGTGAGGAGAGAGTAGTCATAGTTATTGGAGTATGTGGGATTGCCCCTGACTGGGAATGGGTGATGTTTGTTGGAGGATAGAATTTGGTTGGACAGGGTGTGATTAGAGGGAGGGGTTTGGTTAGGTGTAAATGTGCAGGTAGTGGGGCGGGTGGGAAATAGGGGTAGGGTAGGTGAGCAGAGGGAGTCCGTAGGGCGAACGGAGCAGGATGAGCCAAGAAGGAGCGAGTAGTCCACAGAACAAAAAACAATCTTTTACTGGGACTCTGTAGTTTGGACAGTGCTAAAGTCAGAGGGTAATTAATTCAAGCATTTCTGAGGGAAAAGCTTGAGACAGCAGTGGGATCCAAACAGATCCTGTAGCATAGAGCAGAGCAAGTATCTATATGTAAATTAAAGTATAGTAGTGGAGACAAGACAAGCATTTACAAACGTGCGTTTCGCTGTAGTGGGTGTTTGCTGCCACCTACTGGCGAAATGGGGATGGGAAACATGAGATGTAATAGTTGGTCATTTTGTTATTGATTTGTCTCCTTTGGTTATTCTGTAATTATAGTAGAAGTGTTCTGGGGTGTATATAGTAAAAAGAAACTGGAGGGGAGGTAATCGGCTGCAGTAGGCTGCTAACACGCTCGCTGAAGGTAGATTACTGTTAACATTGGACAGTCTTTCAAATATAAGATAAGTTACCTACACAGTAGTTTTTTATTCAGGGAAACCACACTTTGTTTGAGAAGGCAGTCCAAGGTAGTCTTCCTTTGCAAGTGGGTGTTCCTGTAATATTATTTGTAGAGTGGGGCGCACCCGAGGAAGCAAGATAATTCTGAAAAATACCCGATTCCAGACATATCGAGAAGTGAAATGAGTAGCTTAACCACAGGAGCATTTCAGGAGTAGAGGACACGCTATCCTTGTTTAAAAATATGAAAATATTTGTTTAAAAATATAAAAAATTGAAAGTAATTTACTGATCACATAAGTCATTTTAAGTACACTGAAGTCATGCAGATTAGTTTCAATTAGTTGTAAGTTTACTATTTTTGTTTTATTGATGAAAGTTTGTTAAAGGTGCTTGAAGAGAACTAATATGTTTATCCAACCAAATTGCTAAATTAATATCCACCCATGGAAATATCATTTAAATCTTGTACTTGTTTTATATGTAACATTTATTTGATAAATTTAAGGCGTGTCTTTTTAGGCTGATGGTCTTAATTGCAATACAGCATTAACTCATTCTCTCCAACACAGCTCTTTTGAATTGTGTACCTTTAACTCCTAGTGGGTGTGGCTTGAGCCTTAAAAATGAAGTTATCATCTTACAGTTCTAACAAATACTCCTTGATGGAGGTCAAACATCAGTACAATTGCGTTTATGTATGCTTCAAGATAAAATATTCTTATACCTTGTACATAGCAAGAGTTTGGAATAATTAATGCAAATATGAGCAAGCAATACTTGATGCCTAGAGGAGCAGTAGATGGTAACTGAAGAAACGCCTGGAGATGCACTCAGCTGTAAGTATTTTTGAATGAATGGTTATATACGTTCAAATTTAGAAGATTTTTAAAAAAGTATAAAAGAAAAGATAATGCGGGATCAGTAACATTACATCCAGTCATAGTGAGATGGCAAATTGTAATACTCCAAGGGATTCTGGAGGACCCACCTCTCTAAGTTTGCTGCAGCTTCTTTTAACTTTATTAAACCATTTTTTATCTGAAGAATGGTATTCTGTAGAAAAAAAGGACAACATGTGCATAAATTAGGTAGACTTTTGGAGTTATTAACCAAACTCAAGTTATGGATATACACACGTTGATTCAAGATATAGAAAGCTATTCAGTTATATACTCATTTCAAAACATTTACAGACTCATTTTACAAGAATGAAATTATTACCAAGAATTATTTCAGATCATTCCCCTTTATTCGCCTCTCTAATGTGTTTGGAAAATAGTAAAAACAAACAAAAAAATTCTATAGACATATAGACATATTTTTTCCAATTTTCTGAAATGAGACCATCAAATACTGGGAATTAATCATTCATATCATTCCAATTTACTCTAATTTAGGCAGCAGTCAATTCATTCATTGCAGGCATTTTATTTAAATATGCTAGCATACAAAAATAAGTATAAAAAGAAATTTGATTAATTGGGAGACCAAATCATTATTGTAGATCAACTCATCAATAATAATTACAAAAAATATGCTTCATTACATTCAAAACTTCTAGCAGAATGGGACTGTATCTTTAAAACTTGTTCTGATATATATTTTTCTTAGAATTTAAAAGTTATAATTTTGCTGAGTCTCATGGTTCAGTTCTTTTTAAATCTTTTTTCCAGAAAAGTTTAATGATATTTTAGATCAGTTAGTCTCCATCAGGTTTACAGTCTAAAACGTTAGAAATTATTCAAGAATTTTCATTCTTTTATCAAACATTATTTTTAATCTGTTATGTTCCACATCACAATATCCAAAAAAAATCGTTGAGACATTTGGATTAGGAAAATTGATTTCCAAGAATTTAATATTTAAAAAAATGAAGAAATAATCTCCCAATGTGCAAATAATAAATCACCTGGTTCAGATAATATAACCATGGAATGTTATGTAAGTTTTCATAAAGAACTTTAATGTTGTTTACACATTTACTCAGTCTTCTAATCTATATTTTTATTAGCCAGTGTGCTATTAATTGTAAAATCAGATAAAGGTTGCAAAGACCGTAATAGTTATTGTTCAGTAGCTTTAATTTGTACTGTTTGCAGAATCATCACACAAATTAACATATTTTGATGCATTTACTTAAAAGATCATTTTCATCAAAATCATTTTGGTTTGTTCCAGAGAAAAAGATTAGTTCAGTAAGTCACATATTACACATTTTTCTACTTTATTTTAAAAATGATGAAAAAAAATCAAACTTTCTATAGCCTTTATTTGTCACTGAAAATCCCTTTAACTTGATTAATCAATTCTTATTCCATATTCCAGTACTTGTGTAGTATCAACTTGCTTTCTTCTAATTACAATATTAATGTGTTTAAAAAATTAAACCTCACTCAGGAATTTGGAATTAGATAAGGATGCCCTTAATCTCTTACATTTTCTTTTAAACAATCAATCCTGCATCGATAAATTATATCAAATTCAATCAATTAACCTTAATAAATTTACTATAAAATTAACAGCTTATGCACATGGTTTATTAACTGTGAGAAATCCTGAAGGTTCTTTTGATCATATCACAATGTTAGAACAAAAAACTCAAGTTATACAATTAATTTTAATAAATCTAAGTTCTTAACATTAACTTCTCGTACTAAAAATAATACCTCTGGCAAAACTATACATGAGAAAGATGCAGTGATATCTGAAGGCTCTCTTGTCCTACCACCAATACCCATTATCTTTCCAGATTCCAGTTCTGGGATTTTTGAAGAGAGAAATCACTTGAAGACTATTAATATCCCAGAATCACTGTCTCCCTTTCTCCAAAGCAGTCAGTCACCACAGATGCCTCAGACTTTACTTGGGGAGCTGGGTCAAGTGAGATAAAAGTGCAAGGCATCTGGGTTAATAAAGACAGACACAAGATCATAAATATAAAATGTATGCTTACCCTTATCAAAGCACTCAACTGTCTGTATCACATCTGATCCCCAGGACCACTTCAAGTTGAAACACAGTACCACAGTATTGTGATACATAAGCATGCAAGGGAGACCAGATCATATCCCTATGCGGACTAGCTGTGCTAGCATGGGATATAGCTTTAGAGCAGTCTCACTCCACAGGCATCCTACAGCCCATCAGCAAAATTGTGTAGTAGACAAGCTGTAGAACAAATGCAGACCCACATGAATGGAAATGAGGTCAGGAGGGTCTATATTAGTTCACCGCATTTGCATTGCAGTGAATACCTAATCATCGACCCTAATTCAGCGAAAATTGGTTCAGCGATTCACTGAATTTACCCGAGGTCAAGTAAATACTTGCCTTACAGCACAACAGACTTATAGCTAAGCAAATCGAACCCAACCAAGTGGGAGGTTTGCCCCCACCCCCGATGTGGGGGTGGGCTGCACCCCCCAACTATACATTTTATTTAACATTTATTTACTGGGAAAGTCCAACTTGGAACAAAGCCAATTTTCAAGCGGAAGCCCGGGGAGAAATGCTCCAGACGCATGTCTTTGTAATGTGGGTAGAGGTCAGAGTACCTGGAGAAAATCCACACGAATACCGGGAAGACATGCAGACTCCGCACAGAAGACCTTACAGCTGAGAATTAAACCGGAGCACGTCTTGCTGTGAGACGACAATGCAAGTTCTGAAGGTGAGACCCTATCTTATTTTCCACAAGGACGGGGTTTCTTTGAGAACTAATACTTATTTTATGCTTACAGTAGTTTACTTTAAGCCAAACTATCTCCCCATTTTCTTTCCTGAACCTAAAAATGAAGGAGAAAGTATTTTCCACACCCTGAATATCCGTAGACAACTCTGGGTACTGTCTTGACAGAACTAAATCTTTCATATCGTCAGATCAATTTATTTCCTGTGAAGATAAGAGGGGACAACCGGTGTCAGAACAGACTATTTACAAATGGTTGTGTAAGGCTAATAACCTTTTTGTAGAACAAATGCAGACCCACATGAATGGAAATGAGGTCAGGAGGGTCTATATTAGTTCACCGCATTTGCATTGCAGTAAATAAATGAATAACCTTTTGTTATACTCACTGTGACAAATATATTTCTGGCAGGGTCAAGGCTCACTCTCATGGACTTTGGCTTCTTCTATGGCTTTTTGGAAATGGTTGGATTCTTAAAGTATTCTAAAAGCTGCATATTGGTCCCTTGTACATTTACAAACCACTACAAGCTTGATTTCTTCTCTAGGTTTGGATTATGCATTGCCAAGATCATTCTCCAGGAGCTCCTGGACCCTTCTCCTTCCACTTCCCAGATATAGTTACCTGTGGTAATCTACCCATATAGCTAAGGCTACTGTAGCACTGATCAATATAAAGAGCATAGCAGAGTTGTGCAGGGTCAACTTAATATAACAATAGATGTTTGAATGATCATTGCTACAGTAGCTGCTCCCTCCTGCCACCCCCCTTTGTTTTTTGGTGCATTTTTAATGCCAGGGTGTGGACATATTCTGTTGTTCCTAGCCTTGGCCTTTCAGGGCTCAGCCTCACTCTCTCTGGTGGCTTCACGCCAAAGTCAGCTCAGCTGGATCTGCTTGACAGTTTGGGCATGTGGAAGGTGCCTTAAAGCATTGAAAGCTGGCTGTTATATCCTTGACACACTATAACACCATACAGCTAAGGATACTCCCGCAGTGATCATTTGAGCATCTACTGTTATGGTAAGTTCAGCTTACACAACTGTACTATAAACCTTCTCATTTTCTATGCAGACAGGAATTTTTGAGAATTAACCCTTCTTTTATGTCTAAAGTGGTGGTCAAGTTTATTTTAAGCCAAACAAGTCATCTTCATGTGTTTTACCTTAACCCAAAAATGGGGAGAGAGGATACTACATATCTGTTATGTCCGCAGACCACAGGCGCTATCTTGACAGAACTAAATCTTTCAGAACTTCCAGTCAGTTTATTTTTTCTGAAGGTAAGAGGGACAGCCTGTGTCAAAGTATAGACTATTTCCAAATGGTTGTCTCAGGCTATTACATTTTGTTGTTCCCATCACATGAAAACTATTCTAGGCAAGGTCAAGGCACACTGTACCAGCACCCTTTTGGAAAAGGTTGGACTCAAACTATTCTAGATGCATCAACCTGATCCTCTGTGCAAACTTTCAGAAAGCACTACAAGCCTAGATTCCTTCAAGTCTATGCCAGCCTTTATTGGGTCCATTCTCCAGGGGCAACTGCTCCCCCCCCCTCCCATTTTGAATCTATGGTAATCTATCCTTATAACTTAGGTTACTCCTGCAGTGATCAGTATAATGAACATAGTACAGTTGTGCAAGTAAATTTACCATAACACTAGCTATTCAAATGATCACTGCTCCAATAGCTGCTCGCTTCCCTCCACACCCCTTGTTTTCGTGTGCTTTTATACAAGGGTGCAGACATTTCTTTCTTTTTTTTTTTTTCTTCCCTAGCAATGTCCTCTCAGCCTCCCTATCTTAGTTGACCTGAAAAACTCTGAAGGTCTTGGTATCCAAAACAGTTTTTTGAGTTAGCTCAGTTTGAGCTAACTGGGAGGATGGAGGGTCCTCTGAAGGTTTGGAAGCTGGCCATCTGTTGTATTTTTTTCACGATATCATTGCTATAGCTTAGGCTACTACAGCAGTGATCACTGTTATATGTACTGTTATGCTAAGTTTACTTACACAGCTGTACTTTTTGCTGATTCGTTATGCCACATGATGCTGTTACAGTAGACTCTAAGATCTGAATTATTATTGTCTTTTTTTCATTATGACTCTAGTAGAAATCTTCCAACCCTGCAAGGAGCATTTTCACTGGCTATAGCAATGAATATTCCCCAATGGCTAGGGCAGAAACCAGTTCACACACACTATTACCAGTGGATGATTTAGATCACCAGTTAGTTTTCCACTTAGCAAGCTTATTCTTTTAGCGAGAGATGTTCAAGATGTCATCTTTTTTCTGACTATTCCAACATGTTAGAGAAGGCTCATGGTTTCAAGGAGATCTTCAGTTTAGCAAGAGTGGTACCATATACTGTCCCATTTGGTCAGCTTGCATGTTATTAACTTATCTCTAGCATCTCTACATTGTGGGTCTAATTTATTCCACTTACCAGATGAGGAGTGTGTCTTCTGTTTATGGATTTTGTGACCTATTAATGGCAAGATTTTGCTGCAACTCTACTGACCTGTGTAGGTCTGCCATTTTCCATGAGAAATAAACTTCATGATTGACAGCCCCCCCCCCATTTAAATCTGCCGGTTCAGTGGTAAGTTGGTATTAATTGCCACTGCTCTTGGAATTGCAGAGGCTCATTGTTAGATCACTGTTACAGTAATCATAACCACTTGGACTTGGCTGCAGGCGCACCCTCTTTTGTTTGGCCTGACTTAGGAGTCCCCGTTGAAAAATCCTTACACACTGACAACATCGGATCAATATTTTCTATCTTCATCTGTTCTCAGCTCTTGGAACTGGTTCAGCCGTTATGTAGCTCGTGCCAGCCAAAAATCTCTTGGGCTAAGACTACCTACAATGCCCCTCTCTGTATTACTTCGTCTCTTTTGCTGCTCTTATTGCAAGATGCATCAGACAACTCTTCTCTCGCAGCTAAGGAAATATTTACATTTATATTTTTATAATTTTTTTTCTCATTTTACTAAAGACCTTTATTTTCTCATCTCTACCCAGCTTTTCTTGAGAGAGCGAGTTAATTTCCATACCCGTTGGTATCCTTTCTCCTGCCATCGCTGTTGGTCCCCTCTCTACCATTAGGTAGTTCCTTTTTTTAGGATAGTTGGTAATATTCTCGCCTTTCTTCGTTTATCTAATTTTGGGTAGTTCTATCTACCATTGTTGGTAGAGTTTCTTCTATCCGTGTGTGTGGGCGTGTGATTATAGTTCTGCCTGTTGATCTCCTTTGTTGTTTCTTTGTCATCAGCATGGCAGACAAGTCCAAAGGCATGACTGGTTTTAAGCAGTGCCAGGACTGCGGGTGGAAAATGCTCAAATCTGATGGGCACTCAGTCAGTGTTTATTGTTTAACTGCTCCTCATTTAGACCTGGAGTGCTCCATCTGCCAGGCCTTCAATTCTAGGACCTTGGTAAAACAGTGAAATAAATTGATTCTTAAAGAGCTTATAAAGGCCCCCTTTGAAGAAGCCTCATCTAAGACCGAATATGGTTCCCAAGGCCTCTGGTTCCAAGACTAGTCATTCTGTACCAACTTCTCCATTGGTACTAACAACAAAAAAAACATAGGCCCTCTTCCGTTAGTTCCTCCTCAGAACCGAAAGCTAAGGTTCCAAAGCTCTCAGAATAGGTTTCCTCCTTGGCATCAGCCACTACATTGGCACCAGTGTCAGCACAGACTTCAGCTTCCCAGTTGGTGCCAACCTCTTCAACTGCACTGCGGCAGGCCTTACCCTCTTCTTTGGTGCCAAAAAGTGATTCTTTGTACATACCCAGGACAGGTACTCCCCTTCCATTGACCATTTCTATGGTCAGCTTCTGATTCCTTTTGTGGAAAGGCCAGAATCCCTCTCTGAATTGTCCGTTCGATCCTCCAGGAGTCTCAGTGAAGTAGATGTGAGGTTGGTGGACCAGCTCCTAGTGGCTAGGGGGTCTTGCTACATCCTCCAAACCCCCTCTCCCACCTGGAGCAAGGATGTTTTCTCCCTGGACTCCACTAGTTCTTTCTCCTCTGACCTTCTTGGAGGTTTTAGAGCTTTTCACTCTGACCACTCAGTTGCTCCGGCACTGACAGTCCCTTTGTCTTTGGTTCTGGAGTCTGCTCTGACTTGGATCCATCAGAACTGACAGGCTCCCGAGATCGTGGTTCCACCATCGAACCCGAGGGGTTTGAGTCTGCTCCTGTATGTTGTTCACTGTTGTCCTTACCTCTTGGATCTCTGATAGGCAGGGGCCCTTCCTTAGTTTCTGTTTGGAGGTGGGTGTCTCGGAGTGGGGTGACACCTTGGTTCCGAGCTCACGTCCATCTTCGGGGGGGCCTGCCTTCCATGCAATGGAGAGAGCATTGGCCACCACAGGCTGTCAGGTAGCTCCTGCTGTGCCGGAGTTTCATCCCCTGACCTCTTTTTACCCGGAGCTTCCACCAACCTCCGTGCCCCAGCAGTGAGCTCCAAGGCTGCAAGAGAACCCAACAAAGGGCCACTCCTGTTGAGTCCTCAGACATTTGCACTGAAAAGCCTCCTCGAAAGAAAACGTGCAAGAGGAAACACCTAGACTCTCCTGAAAAGTCAGTCACTGAGGACACAGATTTCAATGACACAGAGGGTTCCCCTGGTCACCCACAGAAGACGTATCCATTAGAGACATTCTAGAGAACCTTAAACAGAAGGATAACTGGAAGCCCAAAGACCTTTCTTCCGAGGAGTCTGTGTTCTTGCAAGCCTTTGGTTCTCGTGCATCTACCTCATGGGTGACGCTACCCGCTGACTATCTTAAGTTCATCACTCAGCAGGCTTGGAAGGCTCCTGACTCCATAGAACCGATTCCCCGTAGACCAGATAAGATGCTCTGTGCTCCTGAGGACCAACACCATTGGGCAGAAGGGTTAGCAGTAGATGCCACTCTGGTGGCCACCAAAAAGGAACTAGCTGAGGAAAGTTCCATTGTTCATCCCCTTAACTGAGAGTCTAGGGAGATGGACAGATTTGGAAAGTAGGTTTATGCATCATCGACCTTCACATTAATGTCCTTTAATTTTATGGCACATTTCACTAGGCTCCAGAGGGATCTGATCAAGTAACTATTGGACACCCTAGCAGGAGCTGTATCTGACTGGGTCCAAGAAAAAGTGGCCTCCCAGTTGGCTACCTTGGAGTCTATTTCCAACTCGTCCATGAGGCTCATTGCACATGCAGCTGAAGGGGTGACCAGGTTAGCAGGTACAGGAGTTGCGATTAGACAACGTGCCTGGATGCGCTTCTGTGAGTTTGCAGAGCCATTTGTCTTCCTTCGTCAATATTCCCTTTGACAGATTATCTTTGTTTGGCCCTAAAGTCAAAGAAAGTCTAGCCAAATGTGAGAAAGATGGGAAGACCGTCTCTGCAGTGGGAATGTTTTTCTCCTCCCCAACGATCCTACTGTAGGAATCAGAGGAGTGGAAAGATGTGGTTCAAGAAGTCCCAAGGGCCTTTCCTGGACACACATGGTGGAGGGTCCCCTTGGGGCAGTAGGGGGAGCTCTAATGGAAGATGCCGACCCCGAGACAGAGGCGGCCCACAGAATAAGGGTTCCAGAAATTCTTTCGATGGCCAGCCCTACCAGTGCTCCAGAAAGGGGGCCCCGATTACTTACCTCTGGTAGTGGCTGGGGAAAGATTTTCTCTGCATTCAAGAGCATGGCAACAAATAAGCACAGATGCTTGACTTAAGAGAATTATTACCAGAGATTTTTGTATCCCCTTCATTCTTTATCCAAGTTCTCTAACAAGGTTCCCTGATGTTCACCAGTGGGAGTGGGGAGCACTGAGCAGCCTATTTGTCCTTAAAGGAGTGGTTCCATCCCAGCAACTTGTAGTTTATTGGCCGTTTTGGGCCATTTCCTAGCTCTTTCTTAACCCCCTCCTATAAAGCCCGCTTTAGCGCTTGTATATGACTCAGCACAGCTCCTCGTGGTGTCCTGCAGAGTTCTACAAGCAGCAGAGAGTGGAAGAGTGACTTTCCATTGTTTTATAAGTATTTTTTCTGGCTTTCTATTTTCGACTGCTGTATTTTGCCTAAACAACGAATTTTTATTACTAAACTAGCTCTGCAAGTTGATTCAATGTATTTCTGTTTGTTTCTAAACTGTTTTGCACTTTAAAAGTTTGTTTTTTGCTTAAATTAACTGGTAGGCTACACACTCAAGTGCGCTAGCCGATTTAAAGCATTTACTGTTTGTTACTGTATCTATTTTCTTTCTGTTTGTGAAAAAAATATATATATCCTTGTTTTCCCACCTTTACTGAACTAGAATAGTCCAGTCTTCAGATTTTGCTGATCTCTGGGCTGTGTCATAGTTCCTGTGTTGTCCATATCCTTATTTGGATAGGTGGAAGCTTCTTTGTTCACCAGTGGGAGTGGGGAGCACTGAGCAGCCTATTTGTCCCTAAAGGAGTGGTTCCAGCTCAGCAACTTGTAGTTCATTGGCCGTTTTGGGCCATTTCCTAGCTCTTTCTAACCCCCTGCTATAAAGCCCGCTTTAGCGTGCTTTTGCGCTTATATACGAGTAAGCACAGCTCCTCGTGGTGTCCTGCAGAGTTCTACAAGCAGCAGAGAGTGGAAGAGTGACTTTCCATTGATTTATAAGTATTTTTTCTGGCTTTCTATTTTCGACTGCTGTATTTTGCCTAAAAAACAAATTTGTATTACTAAACTAGCTCTGCAAGTTGATTCACTGTATTTCTGTTTGTTTCTGACCTGTTTTGCACTTGTTTTTTTGCTTAAATTAACTGGTAGGCTACACACTCAAGTGCACTAGCCGATTTAAAGCATTTACTGTTTATTACTGTATCTATTTTCTATCTATTTGTGAAAATATATATATATATATCCTTGTTTTCCTTCTTTTACTGAACTAGAATAGTCCAGTCTTCAGATTTTGCTGATCTCTGGCCTGTGTCATAGTTCCTGTGTTGTCCATATCCTTATTTCGATAGGAGGAAGCTTCTTTGTTCACCAGTGGGAGTGGGGAGCACTGAGCAGCCTATTTGTCCCTAAAGGAGTGGTTCCAGCCCAGCAACTTGTGGTTTATTGGCCGTTTTGGGCCATTTCCTAGCTCTAACCCCCTGCTATAAAGCCTGCTTTAGCACGCTTTTGTGCGAAGTTGCGCATAGCGCAGCATCGGGCAGCGCCGGTTAATCAAATTTAAACTATTTCTGGCTCCGCTAAGTCTGCTCTTCAGTTTTTCCCTTAGAACTGCTCTACTTTCAATCTAAACAGTCTATTCTCTATCTGAAAAGCCCAGCACTTGCTCCTAAAGCATTTTTACACAGGTAAAGCAGTCTTAACCAAAAAGAAAACACTACATCCACCTACAATCCCCTTGAGTACCCATTTCCCTATAGGTCCTTTCTGACTCAGTTACACAGCAATCCCTTATGCTATTCTAGCATGTCGAAGGGTCAATTACTAGCATCCTCTCCAGTTCAGCTGGTGAATCTGGGAATCTTGAGGCAATGTTACAACTGCCTCATGTACACAGACAACCCTCTCCTCCTCCCAACAAATATATGTGAGAGATGCAACTATATAGCCAAACTGGAGGCTGAGCTCCCATGACTCAGTACTGGCAAAACCAGTCAGGAGGAGAAGTTAACCACACACACCACAAACCCAGTCTCACATAGACCTATCACAACTACAAACCAAACATATAAACACACAAAAACATACTCAGAGGCTCTAATTAAAAATCTACCAAAACAACAGAGGCCTCCAAAGCAGACATCCAAGCAACCACTACCTCAAAACATAACACATGCAACATACAGTTCACAAAGTCAGTGTGCCATACAGTCACAGCCCTTAAGGCCAAACAACATGCCTGATAAACTTGTAATAGGTGACTCCATAGTCAGACACACTGATGTCCCGCTCACCAGACTGAACAAGGAAAAGGTTACAGTAAGCTGCCTGTCGGGCGCTAGAATCCACCACATAACACAAGCACTTGGGTCACTCCAAAGCAAGTACAAATATGACTCCACCATTGTCCATGCCGGTGTGAATGACCTGAGACGTACCTCCCTGGACTACATGAAGAGAGACATAGAGGAGCTCTCTGATTATGTAGCCCAGGCCGGTATGACCCTGACCCTGAGCAGCATCTTACCCTCACCAAGAATGATGCCACAGTACAAAGACAAAATGATCAGCTTTAACAATTGGCTCAATTACTGGTGTCATTCTAGGGGGATCCAGTGTCTGTCTGCTTGAGATGACATGCTTGACAAGCCACGCTGCTTCGCAGGGGACGGCTTGCACCTGTCACCCCTGGGCTTCCGGATATTGGCCAAGGCTCTTGCCACCCCTATAGTGCCTTTTTTAGGCAAGGCTCAAAAGACAAACTCACCTCCCTAGAAAACACAAGTGGAAAAAAACTAAGGGTAATGCTGCTCAACGCCAGAAGTCTAAACCTCAAAATGCATGCTCTCGAAGCCCTCCTCAGTATGGAGAACATCGATGTCTGTGCAGTGACTGAAACCTGGTTCAAGGCTCCTGAGAGCACCCCAGCACTACCAGGTTATACCTCATATCATGCTTTTCAGCCTCAAAACTTGGACCGAACCACAAAAGGGGGGGGGGGGGAGTATCCATATTCATCAAAGATACCCACACCTCCAGGTTAGTGGCAACGCACGAAGCATCGGAGACCATCCATGTGCAACTAACCATAGGCAAAACTGCCCTACAGTTTGTAGCATGCTACAGACCACCCTCTCAAACTCAGGAACTCCACACAGCCTTCCTGAAGACACTGGAGAGTATGAATGTCCCTCCAAATACCATCATATTGGGAGACTTCAACTACCCAAACATAGACTGGGAGCATTACTCAAGCCCCAACACCCTAGCCCAAAGGTTCCTAGAATTCATAAACTCAAATGCGATGGAACAACTAGTTACCACTCCCACAAGAGGAGACAATATACTAGACCTGATCATCACAAACATGGGAAGACAATGCTCCACACCGGAAGTATACCCCTCATTGGTGAGATCAGACCATAAATTAATCTCACTGGAAATCCACATCCCGCCCCCACCCCCAGCACAAAAGACCACAGTGAAGAATTTCTCAAAAGCCGACTTCACACTTCTTAAGACTGAAGTGGTATCATTCAAGGCCCCTGGGCGAGTGGAAACCACAGCCCACCCCGCTGAATCCTTTATAAACGCTTTCTACGGACACCTTCAAAAATGCATGGATCATGTAATCCCAGATAAAACCAAGACCCATTCCCCCAAAGGCAGGCGTCCTGTCTGGTGGACCCCAGCCATTAACAAGCTTTACAACAGGAGGAAGCTACTACATGACAGAGCAAAATCCCCAAAAGGGAAGGCATCTCTGATCAGTACTAGCAAAAAACTAAGATCACTCATAAAATCATCCAAGGCAAACTTTGAGAGAAAAATCGCAAAAGACACTAAAGACAATCACAAGGCCTTCTTTAGTTATGTTCGAAACCTGGGTGGAAACTCCCAGATATGCTCAGAGTTGGTCCAAAATGACAAAAAATACACTGAACCCACAGACATTGCCAACATACTGGCAGACAGGTTCAGTGCAAATTCCCCCCCCCCCCCAAAAGGAGAAATATCTATCCCAGCAGAGTGTAGCCTCCCTGACATCTCAGATGCCCAGGTGAGAGCCGCCCTCTCCAAAGCTAAAAACACAGCATCAATGGGACCAGATGGTGTCCCGGGTTGCGTGCTACATGAACTCCAAGAGGAACTAAACCCGCACATAAGGCTGCTGTTTAATCTTAGCCTTACTACAGGATACGTACCCAAAGAATGGTGTACAGCAACAGTGGTCCCACTCCACAAAGGAGGTGCTTCTACGGACCCTGGAAATTACTGCCCCATAAGCTTGACGAGCCTGGTCTTTAAAGCTATGGAGAGGATCATTATGGAACTCATAAACAAAGATATTGGGGACCTACAGACACTGGATCCTACCCAGTTCGGCTTTGTCAAGGGCAGATCCTGCCTTTTGGACCTGGTTGACTTTTTTTAAACAGTCACTAAGACCATTGATGAGGGTAAGGCAGTTCACACAGCCTACCTTGATCTTGCAAAAGCCTTCGACACAATACCCCACTCAGGCATCCTATACAAGCTCACCAGCTTAAATGTAAACCCATATGTTATAAGATGGGTTGCAAACTGGCTCAAGGACAGAACCCACAAGGTCAGAATTGCTGGAGCCATGTCAGACTCTAAGCCAGTCACAAGTGGTGTACCACAGGGCTCTGTCCTGGGACCCCTCTTGTTCAGCATTTATTTTTCCGAGGTGCAAGCAAACATAGGAGGATTGTGGCTGACAAAGTTCGCAGATGACTGCAAACTGGGCACCATAATTGATACTCCAGCGGGCACAAGCATCCTTCAGAAAGGCCTCATAGAAACGAATAACTGGTGCGCCATGGCCTTAAACTGAATGCCAAAAAATGTATAGTCATACCCTTTGGGAAAAACAAAGTACCCACAAATTACCACATAGGTGGTAATCCATTAAGTACGGAAGAAGTAATCAGGGACCTAGGGACTCAAGTTGGCAGTAACCTCTCATTTGACAATCACATTGCCAAGATGGTTAGGAAGACCTTCTATATTACCCACCTTATCATGAAAGGATTCACATCTAGATAAAGAGAGGTCATTGTGCCCCTATACTCTTCCCTTATCAGGCCCATAATTGAGTACAATGCCCCATTTGGGATGTACCTTACCCGACACCTGC
This sequence comes from Protopterus annectens, assembly GCF_019279795.1. NCBI lineage: Eukaryota > Metazoa > Chordata > Ceratodontiformes > Protopteridae > Protopterus > Protopterus annectens. Next base: position 14,143,509 of record NC_056737.1, read on the forward strand.
AGCCGCTAGAAGGACCCCAAAAGTACCTCACCAAGAGGGTCAAGGGTCTCAAACATATGTCATATGCTGCCCGGCTGAAGAAACTCCAGCTCTATTCAGTCGCATACCGCCTACTCAGAGGCGATCTATGCCTGACGTATAAGGCCATGTCCAATCCGGAATTAATGGACATGCTCCACCTCAGAAAATCCAAATCCACCAGAGCCGCGAGAGATTTGAACCTCAACACAGAAATAAATAGGACATGCTGGAGGGACAGATTCATAACCCAGAGGTTCCCTACACTCTGGAACAGAATCCCAGTCCATGTTAGGCAGAGTCCCCTCACTGACTCTCTTCAAGAGAAATCTTGACGAGTGGATGGGAGATTGTAGGTTTACCCCCGGGGGTCATCTCTGTGTCACTACTAGACAGAGGCACAGTAAACTAAACTCTAAATGGGCATAATATTCTCATTCCAAGGGGTGGCGAAAGCCACACACACTCTGGCTAGGCTTATAAATGCCCTAGGGCAGATGGCCTAGTATGAACCTGTAAGAACGACGAAGCAGCCTTTTGAAAATCCAAAAGCTACTACAAAAAAGAATCATCCAAGAAGTCCGACCAGATAGTATCTGGATTTTACTCAAGGTTCTTTCTAATGCCAAAAAAGACAGGGGACTGGAGTCCAATTCTGGATCTCAGCCTTCTAAACAAATTTGTTCAACAGTCCAAATTCTGTATGGTCACGATTCAGTGTATACTTCCCTTTTTAGAAGAAAACAGTTGGATACGCTCTATAGACTTTAAAGATCCGTATTACCACATAAAGATGGACAAATGCTCCAGAAAGTTTCTCTGCTTTCAGCTAGGAGCCAGTAACTTTCAGTTCAGTGTACTGCCCTTTGGCCTCGCAACAGTCCCCCAGGGTGTTCACCAAATGTACTTTATGGCAGCAGTAACAGCTCACTTGAGACTGCACAGATTCTGGGTCTTTCCATATCTAGATGACTGGCTCATCACCACTTCCACCAGGCATCTACTGCTTCAAACAGCAGAATTGATTCTGCATTTGTTCGTGTGGCTGGGCATCACAGTCAGTCAAGCAAAATCTCAGCTAAGCCCCACTCAAGATCTAGAATTCATGGCAGGTCATCTGAACACCATCTCTTGTGTAGCCTTCCTTCAGCACAGATTATAGAAGCTAAAATCCCAAGTAGATGCTATTCTCTGCAGCAACAAAGTCCCAGTGCTACTAGTCCTTCAAGTGTTGTGTTCCATGGCAGCGACTATCACTGTGGTCTCACTAGCGAGATTCCACGTGCAGCTATTACAATGGCTTCTAGCATCACAATGGTCTATTCTAACCCATCCAATGAAATACACCATTCTTATCACCAGCCGCTGCAAAAAAGACCTGTTTTGGTGGATAGAATCCAAAGTATTACTTTTAGGATGGCCCTTTGTCCCTCCTTAACCCAAGGCCATAGTGACCATGGATGCCTCCAAATGGGAAGAACTGTCCATGGCACTTGGTCCCCGATAGAGGCCAACCTGCATATCAACATTCTGGAGTTGAGGGCAGTGCTGTTAGCATTGCAAGGCTTTCAATCTGTCCTCCCTCTAGGAACCATTGCAATTCAGTCAAACAACATGTCCGTGGTCTGGTACATCAACAATCAGGGCAGAACCAAGTCTTACCCCCTGTGTCGAGAAGCCCTCAGAGTTTGGCAATGGACAATTTCCTCCAACTGCTTTCTGATAGCAGCGCACATCCCAGGGAGTTCCAACGTGATTGCAGACACATTGAGCAGGTGTATACTTCTGCCTCACAAGTGGTCTCTCAATCCCAGAATAGTGAGAGAGATTTTTAGTCACTGAGGTCAGCCTTGCTGTGACCGATTTGCATCACCCCAAAACAAGTGCAGAAGCTACTTTGCCCTAATTCCCCCCCACAGGGTGAGTCCCCGAGAGATAATCTTCTCAATTGGCCCCTGGGTCTCCTCTAAGTCTTTCTCCCCTTTCCTCTGATTCCAGTCTTTCTCAAGAAAGCAACCAGGTTGAGAAGCAAAGTGATTCTCATTGCACTCTATTGGGCTCGACAAATTTGGTTCCCAGAGGAATACATCACGTCCAATACCGACCTCAATGAAACAGAAGGGTTCCCACAGTCACTTGTTGAGGATGCCTCCTTTGAGGACATCCTGGAAATTTTAAAGCAGAGAGGTGACTGGCAGTTGTCTTCCCCTTTAGCCGAGGAGTCTGTATACCCGAGGGCCTTTGGATCAAAATCTTCAACATCTTGGGTGACCCCTCCTTCGGATGAGCTTATTCACTTAATCTCTCAGAAGGCTTGGGAGACTGCAGATTCTATAGAACTTGCTCCTAGGAGGCCAAACAAATGTATTGCATCTCCAAAGGATCAGGCTTTCATAACCAAATGCATAGCAGTTGATGCCATGGTCGTGACGGCTACTATGAAAAAGGAACTTTCCAAGGCCAGTTCCTCTATCCAGCCTCCTAATAAGGATTCCAGGATCATGGCTAGGTATGGGAAGCATATCTTTTCATCAGTGGCCTTTACCCTATGGTCACTGAACTACCTTACCCATTTCACTAGATTACAGAGGGATCTGTTAAAGGAACTTTCAGACTCCCTCCAAGGAGCTGTAGCTGAGGCTGTGGCAGATAAGGTCAACGCTCAGCTTGCTACCCTCAGTTCTGTTGTCACTTCGTCCATGAGACACATTTCATATGCAGCAGATGAAGCGAGTAGAGCGGTAGGTTCAGGCATCTCTGTCAAGAGGCAGGCCTGGATGTGCTTTTGTTGAGCCCTTCCGATCCTCCTTCGTTAGCGCTCCCTTTGATGGCTCATCCCTTTTTGGGCCTAAAGTAAAAGAAACTTTGACCAGGTGTGAACAGGGAAGGTAAGACACTATCTGCCATTGGAGTATGTTTTCCCACGTGTACCAGACCATTCCCTAAGGGTCAAAGAGGTAGTGGAAAGATGTGGCTTAAAAACATTACAGAGGTCATACCAGGACACATAAGGTGGAAGTTCCCCCAAGGGCAGATGGGGGAACAATAATGGAAGATGGCGCCCTCGCTGCAGAGGTGGCACGGAGAATCAGGGCTCCAGAGAATTTTTCTTTGGCAGACCCTTCCAGTGCTCATGAAGGAATGCCAATTTTTTGCCTCTGGAGGCAGTTGGGGGGGGGGTGAGTCTCTGTGCCTTGAAACCTGGCAAAAGATAAGATTCCCCACTCCCATAAACAAGCCAGTTCCAAATGCTCCACCCAGTCAAAGTGCTCTTTGCAGCACCTGCAATGTGCCTGATAATTACTCCTTCTGCAATTCATATGGCATTACTTGTATCAGTAACATATCTAAGTATGACTGTAATTTTTTTTAATAAGGCATGTTGCTCCTAGCACTATAGGAAATGTCTGGGTATCCTTCTCCCACATTGCCCTCGTTTCTGCCTGCAAATCCTGGTGTTTTATGACTTTGCGTCTCCGTATGTAAGACACTAATCACTGGGTGTAGCAATTTCAATGATGAATGTTACTTTTGTCTTTTCGTGGACTACTATGTCTTATTTTCTCGCATCTGTGTTTTGCACTGTTGGTATTGGGTGATCCCAAGTGATATAAACTTCATCATTTTCTATAATGCTTTGTGGCTCATGTTTCCAGTGTTTTTTCAGTTACTTCAATATTATAATGTTTGCACAATCCACAATGCAACAGTCTTGCCACATTATTATGCCTTTCAGTATATAGTCCTTCTGCCATTAGTGTATCACAACCAGCAACAAGATGTACGACTGTTCCCTGTTCTGTTTTACAAAACCTATAGTTGATTGTTTGTCACATATTCAATGGACTTTGTAAACCAACATGTACATAGCCCACTATCTTGGGCTGCCAATATTAACCTTTCGTCTTTTGGTTTAAATTCACCTCTCCTTAACTATTTCTGTGTTTAGTCCTGATTAACATGAGGTTGTTCCTAAAGTTTTCTATAGTTGCAACTATATTTATGCATTTTCCACATTTCTTGCCTTCTCATCAGATCCTTCACCTTCTATTCTTTCTTTTGTTTTTTAGCACATTCAGTCACTGTTTAATTTTTATGTACTACTGGTTTGATTTCCATTCCCCCTTGACACTGATATGCTCCTGCTAGACTAAGGAGGGAAGTCATCTTAGACTTATTCTCCTCATGTTTTTAAACTTTCACTACGTTTGGGTGTTGAGGTCAGCAGATATGTAAGCAGTCCTACGATTGCTGATCTATACATGTAATCAATTTTGATGAGGTCCATGCCTCCTTCAGAACGGGGAATATGTAGTCTTGGTATACACTGATTTTTTATAAATTATTTGAGCATGAAGCATCCTCCTTGTTTTCCTGTCCAACTGATCCAACACCTTTTGGGGCCAATCAATCACTCCAAAACTGTAAGTTAGGACAGGAAGAGCAAATTGGTTTATAGCTTGAACTTTGTTCCTAGATGTCAACGCTGTTTTCAGTATTAATTTTAATCTTCTAAAATATTCCTTACTAAGTTTTATTTGCATTTGTTCATATATTATTGTTGACCCTTCATCAATTCTCAAATTTTTATACACTCCCTCTTGCTGAAGTTTTTATATCACATCCCTATCCCAAACTGATGTTTTCTTGGTGCTGCAGCTTTCCTGCTTTAAAGGTTGCTTTTGCACATTTATCAGGATCAAATGACATTCTTATATCATCTGAAAAAATTTTGACCACTTGCAGTTGTGCTTTCAATTCATCATCTGATGAGCTATAGAGTTTTAAATCATCGACAAAAAGATAAGTCTTTATACTTTGTTTTCTGGTTTCAGATTGTAGCCATGACCTAATCTGTTAAGTAGACAGCTTAATGGATTAAGGGCAAGACAAAGGAGCAGCGGTGTCACCCTGGAATTATCCCCTTTTGAATTTTTATCCCTGATATAATAATTTGTCCTTTATCATGTGGCGACCCCTAACCGGGAAAAGCCGAAAGACACAACAACATCATGGCTTAACTACACAGTAGTTTGCCACTGTTTCATGGTTGCTGTAATGTAAGTGATCAGTGTACAGTGTATCTTATGCATTTTTAAGCACTCTTTTATCCATGACTGTGGAATACTGTCAGTTGCTTTTTTGTAGTCTGTCCATGCCATAGTTGGATTCTTCCCCTTTTTATATCTCTCCATTATGACTTTACTGGTGTATAGTTTTTTTTTAAGATAGCTTGCAGGCTGCCTCTCTTAAGTAAGGCTATTGTTTTTTCCTGTTAACCAGGTTGGTGCCTGTTCAGGGTGTGCACATAAATAGTTCTTACTCGTGTCTAAATTTTCATGTAAAGATGTTAATACTTACAGCCAGAAGTAAGGTATTGCGGCTGGGCCTGGAGTTTTCAAATTAGGAGCTTTTCTTAACTTTGTTTCTCTCTAGACTTTGCTTCATCACATATCATAATCTTGTACATTCAAACTTATTTTTTGTCCATTTATCATCTTTGTTTCACAGGATCTTCATAGATATTTCTCCAAAATGTATCTGTTTCTTCTTTTTTTTGGTGGCATTTCAATTCCTTTTGCCTTGTTTCCCAAGTCTTTATAAAACTTGTTTTGGTCATCAATAAATTGCTTATTTTGTACTTTGCTTTATTTTTCTCTTTCTTTTATTTTTCTCTGCATATCTTAGTTTTTCTGGATATGTTGAAATTTTCAGTTTGTAATAGTGCATGACAGATCTGATCTATTCTGATATCGCACATTACTTTTGGTCACGTCTATCTTTGAGTATTTTTGTTGATCTGTTCATATTCTTTATACACCTCTAACAGTGACGCTTGTATTCCTGTGGGGGTAAGGTGATAGATGAGGAATTTTTGTAGATTGCTACACCACCTGCAAGCTTGTTTTGTCGGTCATGGCTGAGTATATTGTATCCTGGGGGAGTTTCTAGATTATTATTAATCTAACTGCCCTTGTGGGTTATTTTAAGCTTAGCCAATTACCCCAGGTGAGAATTAAACCCTGCACTTCGTGTTTGTAAGGTAAACACCTTAACCTTTATTTTCAATAGCTATGACTGCATCAGGAGTGTTAAGTGGCAAGGTAGGCATGTAGCTCATGGATTTTATTGTACTTACTTCTTGGGTTCATATTTAGTAAATTGAGTTTGGGTTCTTTTTTGTTGGGAAGTATTAGGTGACTGGTTTATTTTTGGGGTTTGAAGTGATGGTTTTGTACAGTGGGACCTGGGTTGGGGTGCATATCTCCGCTAATTTTAATTGATATTTTACAGAGGGAAGAGTGTGGTCAGTTATATTTTGGTCTTGGTTTGGTATTTGATTGTAAATTTGGATACTTGGTTTTGAGATATTTACAGGTAAATACATTAGGTGTGGTTTGTAGAGATAGGGTGTTATGAAGAAAGACAGACTGAGAAGATGTTGATATTCTTTGAGAGGATTGGTTGAAGTCTTAAGTATTTGAAGGAGGTGGATTAATTGTGATGAAGGTAAAGGAGGTTGATTTATTAATTAAATTAATTAACCAAAGACATGCATCTGGAGCATTTCTCCCCGGGCCTCCACTGAAAACAGGCTCTGTGGAACCTAGTTGGACTTTCCCGGTCAACAAATGATAAATAAAAAAAAATAAAAAAAAGTAAATAATTTTGATGATGACTAGTAGAGTGAGGAGGAACAGTGAAATAATTTGAGTTGGGACATTTTATTTAACTTGTGTTTTGTCTTTGTTGTAAATTAGGATTAGAAAATTTTAGGAGGGTACTGGGTTGGTTGTAGAGATGTGATAGTTATAGGGTGCAAGGAGTGGGACACATTGAGAGAGTGAGTCTTGGGTGGTAAACTAGAGTGGGTGTTACTATTAGGAGTAATTCTATTGATTGATTTTCTTCTGGACGGACCCAGTGGTATTGGTTTGAGGAATATAGACGTAATGCTATAGAATTATAATTGTAGATTGAGGAGGTGCGTGGGAATTTGGTAATAAAGTAGGGGAGCGGAGTGATCCCATTTGTTAGCAAGGGCAAACAAAGCTGGTTAAAAACTGGACAATCTGTGACTGAACTTAAATGGCCATAAATCTATGGAGAAAGGTACGTAAAAGGAACATTGCAGTTTAAAAGGTCTCTGTGCCAGTAAATGAAAGTCTTGATTTTGTTGCTCTAGGGCACAGTTTTAGGAGTTGTTGGTCCAATATCACCCTGACCTTGACTAATGGTAATATGCAACAGTAAAAAATGCACTTGACTGTTTCAACAACTGCGTAATGGTAAGGAGATTTCTATGGACTTTGAAATGCAAAGTCCAAAAGCTATCGCCCACCCCCACAGATCAGCAAAACAGAGAGAAAAAGTAAGCCAGAGTGTAGAACTGCAGCTCTGGAAAAATACTGTCTCAGAACTGAAAGTGGTTACCCAATCATCTGGGGCAAAGGAGAACTTAGGGAAGGGAGACATTGGACTTGTGAAAACAATCAATGGAGCACAGTTGAAAGCAAAAGTACCAACACGACTGCTGTGGTGTAAGAAAATGGAGCTGTTATGGTGGACAAAATTCTTTGCTTTAGGCTGCCATAAGGTTTATAATTTACATAAAAATATAGCCCACAGACTGATGTTCAGACTGTAGACTTCACTGTTGCATACTATCTATTCACGTGTAGGGACACTTCTGTAGAAAAATAAAAACACACTAGGCAGTTGACTGCACTGAGTCAATGGTGACTGTGCACAAATAATAGCTCGGAGCTGAAAATGGTTTAATTAACTGTCTCTGGCAAGGAGAAATAAAGGAAGGGAGGCCAAAGGTGACTTCCTTGAAGGCATGCAGTTCCATTGAAGAAAGAAGGATATAAATAATGGTAGTAGCAATTCTAGTAGAAGTGAAGAAAATATAAGAGAGAGAAATAAGTCTGAGTAAGAATAAATGTCACTATTAGGAAGTAGAGAGTAAAAGCTGACCAGTAGGATATATGCTGAGGAGAGTTTACAAGACTGTAAGGCTATTGCTTACAGTCTAGGACACTGAAGCACCTGTCTTCAGACTAGTCACTGTGTAAACAAAAATACAGTCAAAAAAGACTGGATGCTCTTAACAATTACTTACACCACAAGAGCAGTGGTGGTGCAAAGTTTGTCCAAAGTAAATGATGGATGGGTTGAGTGGACTCGCTGCATGTATGTTTTAGGGATGTTTCTAGTGAACCCTGTAACTCCCTTGCACTCTGCTGGGGAGGGGGTGGGGGGGCATTTCTGACTAAAATTGGTATTTTCCCTTTAAATGTTTTTTTTTCTCAGAACTTCAGAAGTTTCCTGTCAGGGACCACCATATTTAGATACCAAGTTTTTCCCCCCTTAATTAGGAGCTTTTATCTAGGAATTTATGTACTGCTTGTGTAAGCTTTGAAAACTATGACTAAACATTTTATTTTGATTGATAGGATTCTGTTTTATAGTGGTAGTGCTTGTGTATACTTTGTGACTACCTGCCTGCCATCTTTTCTGTCAGTGTTGGTTATTCTGAAAGGGTTGTTCATGCAGCCTGTGTACGTTGTGAGGGAAATGGGGAAAGAAGAGTTTGTGTGCAAGTCTGCTGCTTGTAGACACTGACAAATTACTCTCCCACTGACTCATTCTACCAACGCTTACCACATTTCGCATCCCTTCCTTAGCTACAGCATGGGTACTTACTCAGGTCCTGCTGGTCCCTCTCCTGCCATACCTAGAAAGAAAAATAATTACTAAGAAACCCTTGTCTGTCGCAGGTCCAGTCTATGCCTCATATGATGGTGGGTGAACCTGTAGTGGTGGCCATTGTTTGTTCCTCAGACCACTCACTCACCTCTCCTGCTTCCCTTGATATGTAATCCTTTTGGCCACCAAGAACTGAGATTAGTCACGCCCTCTTTGGCTGTTCAGTGTCAAATTCAGACATGGGAGAACCATCAGCTCTGGGTCTGGGAGAGACTCTTGAAGATTCTTCTCAGGATAACTAAGGTAAAAGATCTTTAGACTGGGCCTGCATCCCATTATCTGAATTGTTCTTCACAGGAATTGCCTCAGGATGTTATAATTAAGAAAGATGATTTTCTTACCTTAGCCAGGCATGCATTGCAGGCAGTGAATCCTGGTGTCCAGAAGCCATTACATGTGAGCATTCCCAGTAAAGAAATTCCTGACTAGTCGCAGTCTGATTCTGATGGAGATTAGGCTTCTTCTCCAGATTCACAAATCCAACTATCAGATACTGATGAGCATTTTAACTTTTATCCTTCTGTGGAAATTTTCTTTTAATCAGACTTTAGCCAAAATGAATGAGGTTTTTTTTATCAGAACAATTAGAGTTTTCCCCAGAACTGAGGAGGTACATTACAAATGGATACACCTCATTCCTTTTGCATCCCTACTATATGGCCAGCCCTGGAGGATGTGTTGAAAGCTGCCTGTAATCATCCTGATGCTCCACCTTAATCCCTATAATTTCAGATAAAATGTATAAAGTGTATCAAACTAATAAATATTTTTTCTCTCAACATAGATCTAATCCAGCTTCCATTTATACTTCTCCATCTGGTAAGAGATGGATTCTGAACACTAATCCATCATTTAGTGACAGAGGGGAATGTGCTGGACAGCAAAGGTAACAGAGCGTTTTTCCTCCACTTTAGCTTTCAGAATTCTCCGTTATCAGGCATGCAATTGGAAGTTTATGCTGTGTTATCTGGATAGTCTGAGGGGAATTTTCTGCCACACTTTCTGGAGAAGGTAGCTCCTTTGAGTTCAGTCATTTTTACCTTGTCTCAGGTATCCAAACATACTAGTGTTTAGGATTGTGCAGACACTGTATCTAGGGTGATTACTACAGTTTTAAGGAGTTATGTCTGGATATGTAACTGTTAAATGTAAATGCTTCAAAGACCAATCTACATGAGGTTCAGTTCAGGTTTCTTTATTCTTGCGCAAGGAGACAAAAAGTGCAGATAGAGTTTGTCTAACTAAAATCAGGAAGTGTCACAATTAATATACCTTTCTTTCAAGACATTGCCCACTACGACTGACATAGCAGATCACCAGTTCATAATGTTGCTTTATTACAGTTGTTTTCTCACATTTTCAGCTGATTCTACAAAGTTTAAAAGATTTACCAGTAAACAGGATGGCCTTGACGACCACCGGTCAGGTATAACTTTCTATGTTATGTTACAAGTCAAGGTACTATGGCTAATTCAAGCACAATGCAAGTACAGATCTCTGAAGCAGTCTATTGTTTCTAGTATCTAACTTTCTTGCAACTGTGCACTTTTTCATCAACACGAACAGAGCTTATTGTTCATAATGAATGGATCTACAGAAAACAGTATTCTTTATTTGATTTCCTGACCTAGCAGATAATCACCTGCTTCTCAGTACATTTCCAAAGGCATAAACATGTATTTTGCTGTGCTAGCAAACTAGGTCAGAGTGCATCTTGCAGTGTCAGAAAGCACAATTTCAGAAAAGCATGTTTGCAGTCTCAAACAGAACTAATGCTGCATATAGAATAAAAATGTGTTAATCCTTTTCTGCTTATAATAAGCACTACACATATATGTAATACATATTTTTCTAACATTTCCCTCCTGTTAATACTTTTAATTCTATTTTCAAAAGCAAAAACAGTTTGCTTCTTCTCCTAACCTCTTCCTTTGAGGATTTGTAGCTAAGAGAGTCATTCAGTTTAAACTTATGAAAGTGTTTCATTTTTCAACAGTCCTTCAATTTCAGCACTTTGATACAAAGTCTCAGAAACTGATATGTCTATAAAATCTTTGATTAATCTTTTCATGCAGGGAATGCCACAGCAAATACATGCTCCTAATAGGAATAATCCCACACAAATGACAATCAGTATGTTCATTAGGATGGAACCCCACCCCCCAAACAATTTCTGGAAAAAGTCCGTCAGTGGGTTCGGGCCTGGCCTGGTCATGTCTGACACTTGCTGAATTACCTCCATGTGGTCGTTAATTTCGTGTTGGTTGTCAGGAATGTAAGAACAGCACTCGTCTTTGATTAAAGCGCACGTACCACCTCTCACCGCTAGGGTGAAGTCGAGAGCCATGCGGTTTTGAAGTACCACAGTTCTCATTGCATTCAGTTCATCAGTCATTAATTCGAGAGCGGAAAAAGTTGCATTGCTCATGACCTCGAGAAGTTTGGATAGTTTTCTCGGTTCCCAAATTGATTTAACTGCGCCATATGCAGGGGCTATGCCAGCCCAGGATATAATGGTGTCACTCAAGTCCATGTGTGTTGGTTTATTTTTGTCTTTCACGGAGTTTTGGTTTCTCCAGCCTTCTTCGATCTGTCCCATCGGATTCTCAGGTTTCCTGATTGGATTTTCAGGTTTTTTGCGACGTCTGACGGTTCGAATTCTCCCATGAGGCAAAACTGCAGTGTGTCGTATGGCCGGGACCAGGTAACCCAAAAAACAACTGCCGGACTAATTCTCAGGCAACCATTTGTATGCCTTTTTCCCACACACAAAATAACAGTTTTCTACTTTAGTATTGATATACACTTTCCCTGCATGAAACATTTTCTTATCTGTAATAGACAGTTGCTTTAAAAGAACAGGATTATGCTGTACTTCACTAACAGTTTTATGTAAGGACTCAAAGTATGAGTCATAATCTGCATCACAAATTGTTCCTGCATTATTGGCTTTGATATAACATTTGTAAGAAACAAACAAACCAATGACAGTCCCAGTCACAGAAGTATGCACTGACCACGAAGATGTAACCACTTTCCTTTATTTTAATGTTAAAATAACAGCAAAAACTGGTTAAGCGCTTTCATCTACTATGGTAGATTTCATCAGAACCATTACTAACAGCCATTATCCTCTTTATATATGGCCCTAAACCAATCAAAAACTAGGTACGTGTATGTTATACAAGTTAATTAAAATTTAAAGTGCTCAGTGCATGATTCCACAATATCTACCTATCACTTGTTCCTTTTCTTTTTTCTCATGATTAAAACTTATGTTAAGACTGTTCGTCGAACATGATGATATATAAAAACCCAATAATACATATTTACTAATAATACAGTCAGTTCCCATCATATATACAGTTATACATGCAAAGTATTAAAAATGTTAAAAATCTAGAATATCTAATCTTCATGATACTATAAATGTACAGTCCCCAATGATGACCTGACCTATCATTACTTCTACCATGGCTTATCTGAGTATTCCTCCTGTTTGCTCTTCACCTATACTTCTCTAAAACTGACCTAATAGATATAGTATCATTAAGCCCTGGAAATTCAGAAGCATTAAGCTTAATGTGCCATCTTGTTTCCTTTTCTCTCAATGATAATTTTATATTCCCACCCCTAGGATTAGGTTTAATAAATTCTAATATACCAAAATCAAAGGAGCTACAGATACTATTGCCCTTAAGATGTCTCCATAATGTGTTATTTGTATCCTGTCTTTTTATCATGTAGTAATGCTGATATATTCTATTCCTCAGACATCTAACGGTCATCCCTACATAATAACATGGACATTTTGTACACTTTGCCAGATACACCACATGGGTTGTCCTACAATTACCGTACATTTATAGTATCATAAATATTAGATATTCTAGATTTTTAACATTTTTAATACTTTGCATGTATAACTGTATATATGATGGGAACTGATTGTATTATTAGTAAATATGTATTATTGGGTTTTTATATATCATCATGTTCGACGAACAGTCTTAACATAAGTTTTTTAATCATGAGAAAAAAGAAAAGGAACAAGTGATAGGTAGATATTGTGGAATCATGCACTGAGCACTTTAAATTTTAATTAATTTGTATAACATATACGTACCTAGTTTTTGATTGGTTTAGGGCCATATATAAAGAGGATAATGGCTGTTAGTAATGGTTCTGATAAAATCTACCATAGTAGATGAAAGCGCTTAACCAGTTTTTGCTGTTATTTTAACATTAAAATAAAGGAAAGTGGTTACATCTTCGTGGTCAGTGCATACTTCTGTGACTGGGACTGTCATTGGTTTGTTTGGTTCGAAGTTATACAGTTGGTCAGACCAGTCAAGTGATATTTTTTCTGTGTCGTGTGAGGAGATGGATTCCCTTGATGAACTACCATCAATATTTTCACCGAGGAGAGATGATATCCATAGGATACAATCCGAGATGGTAATTATGAAAGGAGAGTTAACCCGGTTGCTATTGCTTGTCAGTCAGCCAGATAGTCGAGGTACGATTGGAAGGGATGATTCAAGGAGGGCGTCACCGCGTAAGCAGGAAGCTAGTGTGTCGACACGCTCAGTGCCTAATGGTCAGGGTGAAAGAACGCCAGATGCTGTACAGGCATCTAATGGATCCAAGTGGACTACAGGTGAAGGAAATGGTAATTTCACGTTTGGAGAAGGGTCGGAAGACAATTATAAATTCTCTGGAGCGAGACCAAAACGGACGGTACCGAAGAGGACTTGCGCTATGGCGGGACAAACAATGACTACAGGTACTGTTCAAACTAACATCAAGCATTCCCATAATGAAAGACAAAAAAGATATAATACTGCAAACTTTTTAGCAATCGGCTATGATTTTAATGGTAACAAAAAGAAAGTAACTGAAAATGTTGAGACTGATAATAACGTGGACAACGAAATGCTTAAGGACATTTATGATTTTGGTAAAAAAACTCAAGGTATTAAAAAGTGTCCAATTAGATAATACATATTCAAAGAAATGTTTGGATGCTAATATTGTTCCCATGAGCCTGAAATTTTACAAATGGCCTATGAGTATAGAGATGGACGACGAGAAGGTGAATGAATGTACAAAAATGTTTAATGAATTTGGTTTCACGTTTATGAAATTCATAATATCATGTAACGACAGAAAAATTTGTAGTCTCCTGTCTGAAATTGAACGTTTAGATCAAATTATTACTAATGATTTACTATTTGATGAATTTGAAATGTGTTTTAATGCAGAATTCATTTGGGTAGAAAATCAAATTAACAAACAGTATGACAGAAAATGTAGAAAATTGAGGAGAGATTTACAACAGTATGAAAAGGGTGAAGCGTACAAGTTTAGTACTAACGCAAGAAATACGAATAATGTTGATAGAAATGAATTGATAAACGAAGGGAATGAAGGAAAACACTACACACATAATACTGGAAGAAATGGTGGGTTTTACAATTCAAAAGGTTTTTTAGGAGGAAGCAAGTGGAGAGACCAAAACAACAAGTGGAACAGGAGACAAGACAGCTGGCAAGGAAACAGTTGGGGAAGAACAAGGAATTACATGTGAATAAAAAGATTATTACAAATGATGAAATTATAAAACATAGTGATGTGCATTATAGTATGGGAGACTTCAGCATATATAACTATACACAGATTAAATTAACTAAGGAATTTTTTAAACTGTTATCTAAAGGAATGAAATATATCCCTAACAACAGTGGTAATATAGTGGATTATATTATAGATTTTAAAAAATTTTTAAGGAAGCTAAATTTAGCTGTATATTTTAAAGGGAAAAATACAGTAGAAAAGGATGAATTTAAGAAAAAAAAGCATATTTACACCCCCCCCAAACAATAGCTTAGCTATATATGAAAAAGTTGTTCTCAATGAGTTATATAAATACATGAATAAAGGAACAAAACATCAACATAACTTATGTTATAAAGAATATAAAATAATGAGACAAATTCAGACCAGTAATAATATTAGAATAATGAAGCCTGACAAGGGAGGGGGAGTAGTAATATACGATGTTGATGAACATAATAACAAAATTAATAGTATATTATTTAATTCAGGCAATTATGAGGTCACATCTATTAATGAAGTCAACATTGGATATCGTAAAGTGGATTTAATTTTAGAAGAAATGTTATTAGATAACAGAATTAACATTAATTTATATGAATTTTTAAAGGAGGATTCACCCATTATTAGTACTATAGTTGGAATTCCCAAAGTCCACAAAAATATAATAGAACCTCCTTTTCGACCCATCATATCGGGGAGTAAATCCAAAACTTTTCCATTTGGTAAAGTAGTGGATGGCTGGTTAAAAACCTTATACACAAAGATTGGTCATATTGTGAAGGATTCGTGGGATTTTCTAGGGAGATTGGACAATCAATACATTACTGATGATTGCACATTAATTACTATCGATGTTGTCGACCTTTTTTCCAGCATCCCCTTAGAGGAAGGACTAAACAGATTCCAAAACAGTATACAGAAATATAGTGATATGGAATGGGACAAAATAAGTCTAATAACGGACTTTATGGAGGTAGTTTTGATTCATAATTACATTATGTTTCAAGGGGAATACTACAGGCAAAGTAAAGGAGTAGCAATGGGGACTGCTTGTGCCCCCATGTATGCCAATCTATTCCTCTTAAATTGGGAGGAAGAATTCATTCTATCAAGTAAATGGAAATCTCACATAGCATGTTATTTAAGATTTTTGGACGATGTCTTTGTAGTGTGGAGGGGAAATGGAAGTACCATCAATGAATTTATAACCTATCTCAATACCAGATGTAATTATTTACGGTTTACATTTAACATGGACAAAAAGAGCATAGCATTTTTGGACACTAGAATTACAATAGGTGACCATGGATTTAAGTCCAATTTATTTAGGAAAGAAACTTTTAGTAATGATTATTTAGAGTTTACAAGCTGTCATCCCCTACACCAAAAGAGGAGTATAATAAAAGGGCAATGTATTCGAGCCGCCAGAATGACCTCCCAGTACTCTGATATGGTGTTAGAAATGGATAATGTAGGTAAAATGTTTGAGGCAAGAGGATACCCGAAGGAAATTATTATGGACATCACAGAATACATTAAGAAAGAATGGGGGAAAAAATATAAGCCAATATTAGGCGGAGAGAATAGTGGTGTATTAGGACACAATAGACCCTTGGACACAAATGATTTTACTAGAGCATGTATAATACAATAAGCACCAGAGGTGAATGGCATCAAAAACATAATTCGGAATAACTGGAACATTTTAAAAACAGATGATAGTGTTTATAAGACAGTGGGAGATGGACCTAAATTTGTATATAGAAATGGTAACAATCTTAAGACAAGATTTGGGATGAAAAAGAGCTTGAGTTATAAACAACTGGACAGGGGAACAACCAGATGTGGGAGGTGTAATCAGTGTAAATACATCATACCAGCTACGACCATCACTCTGGAAGATCCCCATAGTACAATCATAAGGGTTCGAAAAGGTAATTGTAGGACAACCCATGTGGTGTATCTGGCAAAGTGTACAAAATGTCCATGTTATTATATAGGGATGACCGTTAGATGTCTGAGGAATAGAATATATGAGCATTACTACAGGATAAAAAGACAGGATACAAATAACGCATTATGGAGACATCTTAAGGGCAATAGTATCTGTAGCTCCTTTGATTTTGGTATATTAGAATTTATTAAACCTAATCCTAGGGGTGGGAATATAAAATTATCATTGAGAGAAAAGGAAACAAGATGGCAAATTAAGCTTAATGCTTCTGAATTTCCAGGGCTTAATGATACTATACCTATTAGGTCAGTTTTAGAGAAGTATAGGTGAAGAGCAAACACGAGGAATACTCCGATAAGCCATGGTAGAAGTAATGATAGGTCAGGTCATCATTGGGGACCGTACATTTATAGTATCATAAATATTAGATATTTTAGATTGTTAACTATTTGCATGTATAACTGTATATATGATGGGAACTGATTGTATTATTAGTAAATATGTATTATTGGGTTTTTATATATCACCATGTTTGACGAACAGTCTTAACATAAGTTTTAATCATGAGAAAAAAGAAAAGGAACAAGTGATAGGTAGATATTGTGGAATCATGCACTGAGCACTTTAAATTTTAATTAATTTGTATAACATACACGTACCTAGTTTTTGATTGGTTTAGGGCCATATATAAAGAGGATAATGGCTGTTAGTAATGGTTCTGATGAAATCTACCATAGTAGATGAAAGAGCTTAACCAGTTTTTGCTGTTATTTTAACATTAAAATAAAGGAAAGTGGTTACATCTTCGTGGTCAGTGCATACTTCTGTGACTGGGACTGTCATTGGTTTGTTTGGTTCGGAGTTATACAGTTGGTCAGACCAGTCGAGTGATTTTATTTGCAAGAAACAGTCACATTGCATTTGCTCCAACCCACCTGAATGGTATCGTTTTTATAGAAACACACAATTCCTTTTTGTGTAACTGGTAAGAATAATGCAATTTTGTCTTTTGATTTAACATTTGTAGTCTCAAAAATCAAGTTTTCCCAGGTCTCATTGACCCCTATGTGGACAGCAGCCATTAATAATCCCCCGTATGCTGTTGGTATAGCTGTGCAAATCCAACAATTCGAAATATTAAAAGTCTCAGCATACACATGTTTGATTGCTTGGTAAGTGTTAAAGTTCGGATGCCAGTCTATGAGTGTTGAATCACGTTTGTTCAGTCTAGCTGGTGTGGCTGAAGAAAAGAAAGGCCACAGCAAAAAGAACATTGTCACTAACACAGTTACCAAAATAATTATGCAACACTGCTGAAGTCGCTCAGCATTTCTATTTGCTCTGGGTGTTGTCATTCTACTGCTGCTGTGTGTTAGCAAGATTTTTTATCAAGTTCAAAGTTTTTAAGTAATTTACAGTGTGTCAAATAAATCCAAGATGAACGTTCCACAATCTTGACTGCTGTGGGCATGCTCAACAGTACTTGCTACGGACCTTCCCACTTTGGTGTTGTCCAATTCTTTTTCTTGATCGTCTTCACCCAGACCCACGTGCCTGGGGCTACTGCCACTTCGGATGGTTTGGTTTGGTCTTTATCTGAAAGAGAATTAAACTGTAAAAGATGTTTGTTATTTAGCATACTCCTCATGTACTCTGCAATTGTCCAATCTGCTTCCTGGTCTGCAGGCATGAGAGGTTTCCACTGAGGTATATAATAAGCTCTCCCAAAAATCTTTTCAAAAAGTGTCCATCCTTTTGCATTTGGAACAGTTCTCATGCTGAACAGTGCCAGAGGCAGACAGTACACCCAATTTTTTTGTGTATCAATCATAAGTTTCTTAAGCTTATTCTTTAAAACTCCATTGTGCCCCTCTACTAAACCTGCAGATTGAGGGTGATACGCACAGTGATGTTTTAAAGAAATCCCAAAATACCGACTCAATTGTTGTATAGTTTGGTTTACGAAATGTGTACCATTGTCACTGTAGATCCTTTCCGGTATGCCAAATCTAGGAATGATTTCTTTAACTAGGGTCTTTGCAACAGTGGCTGCATCCGGTTTACTGGTTGGAAAGGCCTCCACCTATTTGGAGAACATATCCACAATGACAAGGCAGTACTTTTTATTTTCACATTTGCTCAATTCTATGAAATCCATACAGATAGTATGAAATGGATACGGTGGTGTAGGGAAACTCCCTTGCTTTGGGCTTTAACGCCCCTTGTGCATGATGTTTATTACAAGTGTGGCATGACGGGCAAAATTTTTTAGTGTAGTTTGTAAATCCATACGTAGTGAATACCCCATTTACTAACTGTACCATCTCCCCTGTTGAGACATGGCACTGCCCATGGCTCAACAAAGCTGCATATCTAAATAAATTATATGGTAATACCGGTTTTCCCTCTTTGGAGATGTACAGCCCTTCCTTGAGAATTGCTCCTCGTCTTTCCCACTTTTGTTTCTCAGCTCGTGTAGTAAGTGTCTGCATTGTTTTCAACATTTCTAAGCCTAAAATCTCAGAAGGTTGTAATTCCTCGTTCAAAAGAAATGCTTCTGAGGCTGCTTGCTTTGCAGCTGTGTCAGCTCTCGCATTGCCTTTTGAAATCCTATCTTGTTTAGTGTGAGCTATGCATTTACAAATAGCTACTTTCTGAGGTAACTGAATAGATTCTAACAAATCTAAAATAAATTGTGCATGATTAATCGGATTGCCAGTAGATGTCACCATTCCTCGATTTTTCCACTGCTGTGCAAAAACATGTACAGTAGAAAAAGCATACTGGCTGTCTGTAAAAATGTTTACTCTTTTACCCTTTGCTAAGGTGCATGCCCGTGTCAAGGCAATCAACTCTGCTGCTTGTGCAGATAAGCTATGTGGTAAGGGTTTTGCTTCTACAATCTCAGTATCAGAAACTACTGCATAACCTGTTAGGTTCTGTCCTGTAAGACTCTTTCTGCATGAGCCGTCCACGTAATATGTCACCTCAGCATCATCCAAGGGAACATCCGAGAGGTTTTTTCTAGGCAGTGTCTTTTGCTCAATTACCTGCAGGCAGCTATGAGGTGTGCCATCCACAGGAGTTGGGAGCAAGGTAGATGGATTCAAAGTTGTACATCATTCAATTGTCATGTGAAGTTGGCTCATCAATATAGTCATACAAGAAAGATGCCTAGCAAGGGAAAGATATGCTACTTTTTCTTGCAGTAAAATAATTGCGACTGCATGAGGCACTCTGAATGTGAGAGAGTGGAATAGCACTACTGAGGCTGAAGCCTGCACTGCCATTGCAGCTGCAACTACTGCTTGTACACAGTGGAGTAGAGACTGCGCCACAGGGTCCAGTTGTGATGAATAATAAGCAATGGGGTGTTGCTTTTCCCCATGCTGTTGAGTCAACACTGATGTCATATAACCTTGCTTGCAATCTACAGTTTGGAAAAAACGTTTATGATAGTTCGGTAATCCTAAAACTAATGATGATGCTATCAGTTGTTTCAGTTTACAGAAAGCTAATTCTGCTTCTAGTGTCCATTGTATTAAATCTTGTGCTGCCATAGGCTTCTTAAAAATCAAGTTGGTTAATGGTGCAGATTCCAAAGCATAGTTTGGGATCCAGCTCCGACAAAAATTAGTTGTACCCAGGAAGGACATCATTTCCTTCTTGGTTGTAGGTTTTGGTGCTTGTAAGTTCGCTATTTTTCTTTCCTCGTCTAATGTTCTGCCATCTTTGGATATTACATATCCAAGGTATTTAACTTTTTTTCTCCAAAGCTGCAATTTATTTTTGCTTACTTTGTGTCCTTCAGTGGCTAAACATTTCAATAATGCTACAGTATCTTCCTTACAATCTTGCTGGGTAGGGGCGGCCAGCAGGATATCATCAACATAAAGTAAAACTTGACTACCTTTCGGTGGGATAAATCCCGCTAAATTGCTTGCCATCTCTTGCGATAATATTGTTGGGCTTTCACAATATCCCTGTGGTAATCGCGTATACTGCTTCCCCTGAAATGTAAATGCAAGCCAATACTGGCTGTCAGGGTGTATTGGTATTGAAAAGAACGCATTGCTGATATCTACCACAGAAAAATACTTTTGTTGAGGTTTTAAATCATTCAACAAGGTGTGTGGATCTGGCACCGTAGGTGCTCTTGATATTACTGCGTCATTTACAGCTTGTAAATCTTGGACCATACGCCATTCTCCGTTTGCTTTTTTAACTGGGAATAAGGGTGTGTTACATGGTGAATCAGGAGATTCCACCAGTATTCCCTCCTTAAGTAAAGCTGCTATGATGGGTTTAATACCTGCCTCTGCATCTTTTCTTAAGGGGTACTGTCTTTTTTGTGGTTTAAATGCTGACTTTGGCGTGATAGTAACTGGTCCTGCTGTGCGAATAAGTCCTACGTCTGATTTCCCTGTTGACCAGAGGGTTTCTGGCATGTCTAATAAAGCTTTTTCTTCTTCTAATAATAAGAGGGTTTCTCAGCTGTCCTCGCTGGACTGCAAGTGTACACAGCTGGATGTGTTTGTGTTATCCAGTTGAATTTTTGTCTTTCTACTCCCTGTTCTGATAGTTCTGATTCTGTCTGCTTTTCCCATTTTGTAACTTTTTCTCCTAGGTTTACCCATTTCAAATCTTTCTCTTTAGTTAAACTAACATGTGGTAAATGATTCGATTTATAAAGTGCAAAGAACTCCTGGGGAAATGAACAGCTAACTACACTGTTCCCTTTCATATCCCAGTACAGATTCTGCCAATCTGTTTGCACGGTTTTTAAACCATTCTTGTTCATATTCTTTGTCAGGTCCTGGTGTATTACAATAATACAGAGTACAGTGCAACAGGTGTTGTATATCAATGCAAAGGGAGGGGAGCTTACTGATAGCTACATTCATTAACTCTTCAGTAATTGCTCCAGGGCCGGTCGTAACCAAGTCCTGGCTGTACCAATAAAATGTTTCATCTTCCGTTTGCATTGCAAAAGTATTAGTTTGTCGCTGTGCCTCCATACCCTGCATGGTTGGAACTACTGCTATGCCAAATAGTTGCATAAGATCTCTGCCCAAAAGGTTCACTGGGCACTTTGCAGAAACAACAATTTTACTTTTCTGGGTCAATCCTGAAACAGGATCTGCTATTGTAATATTATGGGAGAAAGGCTCCCAATACAGCTGTCCATTAGCTGCTTTCACTAGTATAAAATCATGTGATTCCGAATTTTCCGGTAGTTTGGAGGGGTGTACCAGGGTTCGTGATGCCCCTGAATCGCACAAAAATTTGACTTCCCTCCCCTCTACCAGGAGTGTAACTTCTGGTTTTGTGTCGGCCAAATAGAGCTCTAAGGTCAATAAGGCTAGGTCTAATATTTCATTTTCTTTACTATCGGTAGCTTCCTGTACTTCCTCTATTTCTTCTATCACATTCTCTGCTCCTTCTATCACATTCTCGTTTGTCCCTTCTATCACATTCTCGTTTGTCCCTTCTCTATTATCCTTATCTAGTGATTCCTGACTTTCATATAGTCAGTCCTCACCCTCATCGTTTTTATCCTCCATTGCTGCCTTCTTATTTTTCTTGCAATCCTTTGCCAGGTGTCCCTTTTTACCACATTTGAAGCACTCGCCTCTCTTCTTTCTCCCTTCAAAGTCCTCTGATCGCTGATCAGATTGTTTGTTTCCCTGGGCATTCTTTTTGCCCTTTTCTCTGGACTGTACTAAATAAACTTCTCCGTCTTCTACAGCAAATACTTGGGCTTTCTTTTTCTTTTTATTAAAATGCCTTTCGGCATGTCTAGCATATTCAAGCAGTGATTGTAGTCTGCTTGTACGATGGTCTACCATATGTTTTGTAATAAAACTGCTTATGGGTGCAATACTGCCTTTTAAAAATGCATTCTTCAACTGCTGCTCATATGGGGAGTCTTGTGTCTGATCTTCAGGAACCTGCATTCCACAATGGTTATTAAAACATTCTAACAATCTGGCATAATATCTATCAACAGTTTCACCTTCTTGTTGGATGCATTGATTAATGCAAGTCCAGTCTGCCCTAAGCTTCCATTTTTCAGAGATTCGATCTGTTAAACCTTTCACTCTGTTGTCTAGTTCTGCGCTGCTATGTGTGGAGGGGCTTAAGTGCAGCGTCACGGGGATTCCAGTTGCCACTGATCATGTGCCAATCTGGACCAACTATTTGTCTGACTACTTTTTCTACTTCCTGTCTGTTTAAGTGATAACTTAATCTCATGCCTTGTAAGTCTTCTAAGAATTTTCTAAAATTAACTTTTGGATGGGGAATTCCCTCTGTGGCTTTCCGGATATCTTCCGGTGTCCACGGTCTGTATACCAGGAGAGTTGGGTCCTGCCCTTTTTGTCCTGCCTGAGGATTTGGTACTTTGAGTGGGCATATTTCTTCTTCACTCATAGCTCGTGAATTTCCATTTATTTGATATAATTCAATATCCCCCCTCAAATTACGTGTTCGAGACCTAGTCTCGACAGGATCTCTAACAAACGGTTTTGGCTTCGTAGAAATAGTTTGGTATACTGGAGGCGGGTCAGCTTGTTCATTTGCTTCATATTCTGGTAAAGGAACTGGTAAGGGAACTGGAGGGGGCGGAGGGGCTGATGCCATAACTAAGTTATTATCCTCTTTATCCAAAAACATTGCTTTTGAATTTTTATTCTTTTGTTCTCTTCGGTTTACTTCCTCAATCCACCTGTGTGCTTGAGGAATTCCCAATTTGCGCTGTTTTTTAACCCGACCTTTGGAATCTGTTTTTAGCTGTCTGAGTTTGATAAGCGAGGATTTCTCTAGTTTCCCATCAAATTCATATTTATTAACCAATTTTGTATAGTATTTGACATTATCAGCACGTTGTGATTGCATATATTTTGCGTCTTTGGTTAACAGTGGGTTTCGGGGTCTTTTTGTGCATGTATTACCCATTTTCTTCTAACTTTTAGATGTTACGTAACCCTTATTTTTTATCGTGGTACCACGAGTGTTTATAGTCTCTTCAGACTACCTGCCTACTTATTCTGCTTCCCTGATCTATGACAAGATAGCAATCTTTCTGTCCCTGAATTTTAACAAATTCTTAACAGAACAAATACAATCAAGTCCCTGATCTAAAACAGAAAAAAGTAGATTTCACCCTACCTGAGCCTCGGCGATTGGTCGCTCACTGTTCGAATGAAACCCGCCTTCAGTCGTAGATCAGAAAAGTGGCTGGCCTCTTTTGTACGACAAGTCAGTCGGAGGTCTTTCAAACAAGAAGAACCGATGTGGTATCTTCCCTGCGCAGCTTCCTGCCACCTGGCCCATCTGATCCAAGGCTAAAATGAGGCTTCCGGTTCCAAAGGACCAAAAAATATTAAATGAAAATACTTCAAAGACCAATCAGCATAAGGTTCAGTTCAGGTTTCTTTATTCTTGAGCAAGGAGACAAAAAATGCAGATACAGAGTTTGTCTAACTAAAATCAGGAAGTGTCACAATTAATATACCTTTCTTTCAAGACATTGCCCATTACGACTGACGTAGCAGATCACCAGTTCATAATGTTGCTTTATTACAGTTGTTTTCTCACATTTTCAGCTGATTCTACAAAGTTTAAAAGATTTACCAGTAAACAGGATGGCCTTGACGACCACCGGTCAGGTATAACTTTCTATGTTATGTTACAAGTCAAGGTACTATGGCTAATTCAAGCACAATGCAAGTACAGATCTCTGAAGCAGTCTATTGTTTCTAGTATCTAACTTTCTTGCAACCGTGCACTTTTTCATCAACACGAACAGAGCTTATTGTTCATAATGAATGGATCTACAGAAAACAGTATTATTCTTTATTTGATTTCCTGACCTAGCAGATAATCACCTGCTTCTCAGTACATTTCCAAAGGCATAAACATGTATTTTGCTGTGCTAGCAAACTAGGTCAGAGTGCATCTTGCAGTGTCAGAAAGCACAATTTCAGAAAAGCGTGTTTGCAGTCTCAAACAGAACTAATGCTGCATATAGAATAAAAACGTGTTAATCCTTTTCTGCTTATAATAAGCACTACACATATATATTAATACATATTTTTCTAACAGTAACCAAATGTTTGCTGATATTGGTAAAGTCTGAAATATTAGACAAGAAGGTGGTATTTGGCATTTCTGCTGCCCAGATTCTTAACAGCATGATGGGCGGTAACCGATTCGAGGAGTATCCAATGTTTTTCATGTTTCCTGTGATTTGCTAACAAGACATCAAGTAAGCAAGCCCTGCATTATTTTGCCAAAAAGGGAACAAAAAAAATGACTGAAGCTGAATAAGAAACAGGGGTCCTTTCAGAAAGAGACCAGAAGTACAGAATGACTTTGCCAGCATTCTTTCCCCCTTTCCATCAAGCTAATATCTCTCCAAATCTCTTCCAGAAAATGGTTCACAATATTTCCATTTGGCAAAAGATTGTGTTGGGCTCTTATCCACCCTTCAAATCCAACAGAATATTTTCCTCAGGTTCTTGTCTTTACACTCTGTATGAGCCATATAACTAATGCCTATAAGTCAAAGGCTTGTAGAGTGTTTCTAGAAGCAAAGAAAGAGTCCTCTTGTTGGCCAATACTAGATTTGCCATTTCTAAACCTGTATGGGAAGGTACCAAAATTCAGAATTCTGACCCTTTAGAGCTGTTCTGGGAGTTTTATAGTAGTGTTACACCTAAAAAAGATGATCATTGCATTCCAATAGCTTCAGGAAATTTCTCAGGTTCTCTGTATCTGTTACACATTATCAGTTCTCTGCATTACCCTCTGGATTGTCTGCAGCTCTGGGTCAGTTTACAAAATGTTCCGTAATAGCTCTTTGCAGACTGAATGTCATTAACTTATTTCCTTGTTTAGATAGCTTATTTTCTAGAGTCTTTATCTAGATTTCGAGAGTCATTAACTCTGGTTATGTCTCTTCTGATCTGTCTGGACTGCCAAATAAATGTTACAAAATCCTCCTTGATTGCCATCTCACAGGATTGTGTTTCTCAGTGGTTCTAGATACTTCTCTTCAAAAGGCCTTTCTGACTCAAACGAATGTGGATTTCTATTTGGAAGTTTTCCTGAGCTTCTCCAGTCAGTCGCACACTTATGCAATAGAATTTGTCAAAATCTTAGGGTTCATAGCTCCTATGATTCCTCTAGTCAGGTTACGTATAAGAAAGATGCAGTTGTTTAAAACAAAACACACACACACACACACACACACACACACACACACACACACACACACACACACACACACACACCATTTGCATTCTCTGGAGTATCAGATTCCAGTTTTAGGGCTGTCTGGTGGAGACAAGAAATTCAGCTGAACCCACGTCTCCCCTTCTCTCTTTAGACCTGAAACCAATCTGTCAGTACAGACTCTTCTGGTTTTGTTTGGGGAGCAATTTCCTGCAGGGTAAAGATGCAAAGCGTATGGAATCCGTCAGATGGACCAAAGCACATCAGTGTAAAAGAGATGCTGGCTGTGATCCATGCCTTGAAAGCTCAATCACCTGAGGTCACCAGGACCTCTTCAAGTGATTAGACAATTACTCAGTTGTAAATAAACCACAGGGAAGTACAAGGTCATACTTATGCACACTGGCTGTGATGGCTGGGTACTGGCTGTATAGCATTCTCTTTAGAGCATCATTGCTTTCTTCCAGAAAAATAAAGTGGGGGCATTTAGTTGAAGAGCTATATATTGGCTCCTGGTTTGAGAAGGGGTTGGGGGGCATCATTGCACAGAATGTTTGGAAATTTCGTTCAGGAAATGGGTCTTAATGGAAGTTTCACCTCCTGGGGAAATAGATAAATCAACACCAGGAAATTGACTCACCTAGCCTTCCTTCTAGAATTTGATTTCACCTTTAACAAAATTTCTATCCAAAGCCAGCAAGTTGGGAGTCCCATCTCCCTTAAAAGGCTTCATCTATACAAAATACCCACAAGATTCTCATCAGACTAGATCAGGGTACCACTGGACTGGTTGGATTCCAGGCTAAAATGCCTGCTAATTAATACAGATGCACAGGGTGACAATTTGGAAATTAGCTATAATGACTGGGGGAGGAGGAGATAGGGGGAGGAGAGAGAGGTGGGGAGAAGGGGACTGTGAGTGAGGAGAGGAGGAGAGATGTGGGAAGAGGAGAGGTAGGACTGGGAGGAGGAGGAGAGAGAGTAGGAATGAAGATGCTGGTTAGGTGGAAGATTGAAAGATGGCATGAGAAGGGAGAGAGGAGAGAGGCATTTTGAGAAAGTGAGGTGGAGATATAATGGGAATGGATGAGAAGAGAGGAGGAAGAGAGTGGAGAGAGATGAAGAAGGGGGAAGATTATCCTGGAGAATGGTGGAGTGTTGATGTTGGTGAGAGTGATGGAGCTAGTGTGTAATTTATGTTGATGGAAGAGAAATGATGAGATGTGAATGTTGATTATGTGATTATTATGAAGGACAATACAGAAGTTAAGTGATTGTGAAGAAAAGTTGAAAGTGAGTTGGAAGTGTGGTAAGAAAGTTTGTGGGAGGTGAGTGATGAGTAAGCTTGAGTGAGTGGAAGTAAGGAGGCATGGTGGGGAAATGGAGATTGGAGGAGAGGGATAATGTAGGAATGGGGTGAAGAGGGATGGAGAAAGGATGGACATAAGTAGTGTTTGTATTATAGTTAAGGGTGAAGAGAGACACGTACATGGAGTAAGATAGTGGAGAGTACAGGTGGGAGGAGAGGAGGAGAATAGGTGGAGGAGATTAGGAGGGAGTCAGATGAGCACAGAAAGTGGGATGGGAACTGGGGTGGGGGATGGGTAGGGAAGTAAGGGATTATGGGGTGGTGCATGGTGGGTTGGAGGATCAAGGAGGATGGTGAGGGGAGGAGTGTGGGGAGTGGGGTGGAAAGAGTAATGGGGAGAAGCAGGAGAAGGATAACTGGAGGGAGTGAGTTTAAGGAAGGGATAAGTGGTATGGGGTACAGCAGAGAGCAGGTGGTGTGAGGACAGAGGGTGTGAGAGAGGACAGGAAGAACAGAGGACAGGAGGAGGAAGTGGAGGAGAGGACAGAGAGAGGACAGAGAGTGAGAGTGGCAAAAAAGGAGAAGAGTGAAATGAAGAAAGAAGAGTAGAAAGAAAGGTGGAGAGTGGAAGAAAATGATGGTGAATGATGAAGAGAGAGTTTATATGAAGTTGAAGGCATGTTGAAAGGTAAGGAGGGGAGGAGGGAGAGGACTTGATTGGACTGACCTGTAAAGGAGGAAAGATGTAAGAGGATTAGAGCTGGGGTGAATGTATAGGGAAAGATGAGGAAATAAGGAGGGTGGGAAAGAGGAATGAGGAGGAAAGAGAGTGAGAAGGGGTTGATGAATGAATGAAAGATGATTGGAGAGAAATGATGATGAAAAAAGTTAGACAGATAGTAGCTAGTGAGATTATTAGCTGAAAGTGAATTAGGCCCTAGGGTTGATAGCTACCTAGGCTCCTATCCTAGCCTACAACCCCTACCCTTCAACCAGGAAGTAAGGAGGACAGGAAAGATAAGGAAGCTGTTGGAAAAAGTTGTGGAAAGGTGTGGGGGAGGTGTGGGACATGTGAGTGGAGTGTGGTTTGGAGGAGAGTTTTGGATTGTTTATTGAAGAAGTTTAAGGACTTGGATGCCTGAGGAATGAGGATGGTGCAGTATTTGTAAATTTTTTAAAATAAGGGTGATGTGAAGAGCTGAGGTGGAAGTAGGAGAAACTTGGATAAAGCTGATCAGCCATGGATTGGTAGTATATAGTAGTAGAGTTAAGCAAAGGAAGAAGGGAATTAAGGTGTGAGCAGCTGAAGTTTTATAATGGAAAGAAGAGCACAGAGATACATATTTGTTGCTGCTCTGGTGGTGATGATGGAGAGAAAGGTCAGAAGGAGTTACATACACTTAGTCTTGTGGACTTAGAGCATATGGGTGGGGTAGAGAGAGAGGAGGTTTGTGTGAAGTCAGAAGAGGAGAGAAGTATGTAAGAGTGGTACAGGATATGTACGAGGGCAGTATGACAGTAATGAGGTTTGTGGTAGGAATGATGGATGTGTTCAAGGTGGCGGTGGGATTACATCAAGGATCAAGTCTGAGCCCTTATTTGCAATGGTGATGGACAGGGCAACAGATGAGATCAGGCAGGAGTCCCCATGGACTGTGGGGTTGACGTGATGTGTAGAGAACAGGTTCAGGAGACCCTGGAGGGGTGGAGATGTGCTCTAGAGAGGAGAGGAATGAAGGTCAGCAGGACTAAGACAGAATATACGTGTGTGAATGAGAGGGAGGACAGAGGAATAGTGAGTATGTAGGAAGTAGAGTTGGCGAAGGTGAATGAGTTTAAATACTTGGGATCAGCAGTTCAGAGGAAAGTGCAGGCAGGGTGGAGTAGGTGGAGAAGTTTCAGATGTGATTTGTGACCGATGGGTTACCAATAAGAGTGAAAGGGAAGGTCTACAAGATGGTAGTGAGACCAGCTATGTTATATGGGTTGGAGACCGTGGCACTGACAGACGAGTCAGAGCTGGAGGTGGCAAAGTTAGATATTAATATTTGCACTTGGTGTGACAAGGATGGACAGGATTAGAAATGAGTACATTAGAGGATCAACTCTGGTATGGATGGTTTGGAGACTAAGCCAGAGAGGATGGATGTTGGGTATCTTGGGAGAAGGATGCAGAGGATTGAGCTGCCAGGTAAGAGGAAAAAGTAAGACCTAAGTTAAGGTTTATGGATGTGGTGAGAGAGGACATGCAGGTGGTTGGTGTGAAAGAGAAATATGCAGAGGACAGGTAGAAATGGAAACAGATGACCAAGAACAAATTCTACACCAGGCCTCTCTGCAAGCAAGCCTGGTAAACAGATGTATTTAATTTCTGTACTGCTATTCGGGGTCATTCTAAAGATTCGGAGAGACTCTCCAAAACTTACTGTGGTGACCCCGTTTTGCTTCAGGCAGCATTGGTTTACCTTTCTTATGCAATTGGCCAAGGGCAGTTGCAGCAAGTTTCCTCATAGACTGGATCAGTTCACACAAGACAAGAAGTTTGATACAACCCAGCCTCAATCAGCTACAACTAACTGCTAGGATGATTAAAATGTTGATACCTTTTAGGCACTTTTTTTTCATGAGGACATCTAACAGTTACTAAAGGAGGCAAGAAATCCTGCTACTAGAAAGTCCTATATTGGCAAGTGAAAGTGATTCTTCTAGTTGGTACCTAGCCAATAATCAACTGTCATCAAGTTTTTTGTACCACTGGTGCTCAAATATTTCTGAAAGTTACTATCCTCTGGCCTCTTATTCCTTTATTAAGGTTCATCTTGAGGCCATTTCTGCATATTTGCTCATGTGTCATCCTCTTTCTCTCTTTGTTGTAAAACAGTTTATGAAAGAGGTCTTATAAACAGGTTGCTTCTCCTTAGGATCTCAACTTTGTGCTGGGAAAGATGAACACATCAACTTTTGAGCCTGGTCATCAAGCTGAGTTAAGGTTCTTGACTTGAAAAACTGGTACTCATCATTGCTTTGTCATTTGCAAGAAGAGTATCTGAGTTGCATGCTGTCATGGTGGATGAACCTTACTTCATATTCCACATAGATAGGGTCACATTAAGAACAAACTCCCTTTTTATGTCTGTAGTGGTTTCAGAGTATAGTGTTTGTTTTGAATCAAGTCATCAATCTCCAAGTTTCCTACCCAGAAATTAAGTCTGGGCAACAGGATTCTACATAGACTGGAAGGACATAAGCAGCTCAGGTGCCATCCTGACAGAGCTTAGTCCTTTAGAAAAGCTGATCAGCTGTTTATTTTTTTTATAATGAGACAAAAAGGGACATCAAATGCCTAAACACTTACGATTTCTAGATTGTCATCCTCAGTCATTGCTTTTGTTATTCTCACCATGGCACATTCATTCTGGGCAGTATCGAAGCTCATTCTGCTAGATCCTTTTTTTCATCAATGACATACTAGAAAGGGTTGGACTTTGGAATAATTCAAGTGGCAGCTACATGGTCCTTTGTACATACTTTTAACAAAATATAAACTGAATTCCTTGTCTTGGTCCAGATTGAGCTTTTCTAGTACCTTTCTCCAGAAGTTCCTGAATTTGTATCCTTTCTCCTCCCAGGTTGGATAGGCTGTGGTAATCAACTGCAGTAGTGGGAATGTTGCACTTTTACCCATAATTGTAGATATTCAAAATCCTCGGTGCTGCTGTAGCAGCACCCACACTTCACCCCCTATTGTATATAGTTGTAGTTGGAATGTAAAGTGTAGTGTTTATACTTTACTTATTGATGTTAAGTTGTCAATCTGCTTTAGCTCGAGAACTCCTTTTACCAGCTCGAGGCAGCCCCATATCCCATGATGCAAGGCAGGAAGTACCCAGATCGGGAGGTCTTCTCTTTACCAGCTCCTGGTAAGTTGTTCACTTTTGTGATATTTAAGCCCCTTTTTTTAGTTAAAACTAATTTTTTGATAGTTTATTTTATATTTAACCTTTTTCTGACAGAAATCCCTGTCTCTTTTAATTTTTAGTCAGTCAATTTTCCCTATCCCATCCCCCCCCTGTTAGGGTGTGTGTGTTGGTGTTTTTACTAAATACCTCTTGGTATTAGTTTAATTTCTTTTGACTGGTGTGTGTGTCTGTTGTGTTTAGGCACCATGTCTAAGGAGAGGGTTTCAGGTTTTAAGAAGTGTGACTCGTGCTGTCAGAAGATGTCTCTGACAGACGGTCACACTTCTTGCCTGTACTGTTTGGGCCCTCTTCACCTGCAGGACTCCTGTGCTATTTGTCACTCCTTCAGCCAGAGAGTCCTGCAGGAAAGACGCAATAAGTTGATTCTCAGGGGTCTTCTTAAGCCGGAGGGCTCTCCGGCTAAGTCGGCCCCACAAAAATCAACCAAAACTGCCAAGGCCCAGGCTTCTGTTTCTAAGCCTGCGGCCTCGGCTCCGACTCGTATAGAGTCGAGATCGGCTCCGGCTGGAGCCGATTCTGGATCTACAAAGCTTTCGGCGCCGATGGCTATCGGTGCCGAATCTGCTTTGACCACTGTGGTGTCGGCTCCGACACCCACATGGCACGGGCATCGGTGTCGGCTCCGATCGGCTCTGACACCCATGTGGCACAGGCATCGGTGTCGGCTCCGATCGGCTCCGACACCGTTACTTTGGTGGCTGTATCGGCTCCGGCTGGAGCCGATACATCGAAACGTTCTGCCGGCTCCGAGAAATCGGTGCCGACAGGATCAGTAGTATCGGCTCCGATGGCCCATTCCAGGAAGAGGTCGAGGTCTCCTTCCTTGGAGCCGATACTTTCGGCTTCGCCTCTTCTATCGGAGCGGAGCCATCGGAGCCGATCTTCAAGGTCATCCAGGTTGTCATCATGACCTAGAGAGAGTGGTCAGTAGATTGCTCAAGTCACAGGTACTGGCCCAAATGCTACACAGTCCATCTCAGCAGACGACTGTTGGTCCACACCCCGTTACTGTTCCTCCTTCGACTCTACCCCAGAGTTTGGAGTTGGAGTCTTCGGACATGGTTACTGCTACGGCTGGAGGACGGATACCTCCTTCTGTCCCTTCAGCCCCTACTCTTATCTCCTCTTCCTTAGAGGGATTCGGTGGTCGGGCTTCCATGGTCTCCTCCGAGGGGGTGAGTGGCATCGGACCCTTGTCCGAGCCCGCTCTTCCCCTTGGAGCCTCGGCCTTGGTGAGCTCGGCTCCGACATCTGCCTCGGAGACTTCCTTTTCGGTGGCTCCTGGAGTTCCTAGCTCTTCGGAGCGGGTTCTCTCGGACCTGCCTGGGAGGGGAGCATTCGAGGTGATGAAGAGTGTACTGGCCACTGGTATCAGTCAGCAGTCTCTTCCCGTAGCTCCTCCCTCTATTGTACCTGTTGACATCTCTGCCACTTCTCTTGCTACAGGACCCAGAGATCCTCCGCCTCAGGTTTCCCCATTGGGAATTTCCCCCTCTTCCGAGGATTCTCCTGATGTTTCGGGAGATCCTCCTAGGAAGAGGACTTGTAAGAGGAAGCATGTAGACTCCCCTGAGTCTGTCACTTCGGATACTGACTTTGATGAGTCAGAGGGATCCCCTAGATCCCCCTCTGAGGATGTCTCCTTTTCAGACATCCTAGAACTTCTGAAACAGAGGGGAAACTGGCCCACCAACAATCCCTCTGAGGATGAGTCAGTATACCTAGAGGCGTTTGGATCTCGGCCCTCCACCTCCTGGGTGTCTCCGCCTTTCGACCCCCTTATGCAGGTCATTGCACGAAAGGCGTGGACAGCTCCTGACTCTGTAGAGCCAGTCCCTAGGAGGCCTTCTAAATTTATCACTGCCCCTAGTGACAAACAATTCCTTACCAAAGGTGTCCCTGCTGATGCCATGGTGGTGGCTGCGGCCACCAAAAAGGAACTTGCAGATCCTTCCGTGCCCGTCCATCCTCCTAATAAGGACTCTAGGACCATGGATAGATACGGCAAGCGGATGTTTTCCTCAGCGACCTTTGCTATGCGTTCGCTGAATTATCTTTGTCACTTCACCAGACTCCAGAGAGATATCCTGAAGGAGCTGGGAGAAGTAGTTCAGGATCCTACAGCTGCAGGGGCCCAAGAAAAGATTGCTTCACAGCTAGGAACCCTCAATTCCATTGCTAACTCCTCCATGCGGCTAATATCTTACGCTGCGGATGGAGCGAGTAGAGCCGCAGGCACAGGTGTGGCTCTTAGACGCCAAGCCTGGATGCGGCTATGTGATTTTGCAGATCCCTTTAAGGCGTCCTTCACAAATTCTCCCTTTGATGGGTCAGCTTTGTTTGGCCCTCAGGTGAAGGAGACCTTGACCAGGTGTGAGCAGGACGGCAAGACTCTTTCTGCTGTTGGAGTCCGTTTTTCCACCCCTTCTAGGCCTTATCCCAAAGGACAGAAGGGTGGGAAGATGTGGTTCCGTAAATCCCAAGGAGTCACGCCGGATTCACGTGGTCAGTTTACCCCTAGAGGCAGAGGGGTAACAACAACAGACGCTCTAGAGGCAGAGGGGGTCCGAAGAACCAGGGCAACAGGGAGTCTCTTCCTGAGAAGCCCTTTCAGCATCCCTGAGGTGTTGCCCGGCTGTCCCTCCTTGGAGGCAGTCGGGGGAAGATTATCACTGTACCCAGAAGCCTGGCATTCCCTCACTCAAGACAGATGGGTACAGTCGATCATATCCAAGGGTTACATAATTCCTTTCGAGGAAAGTCCCTTCCCTCAAGTTCCCTTCCAGATGTACCACCCGGTCTAAGGGACATTGCAGAGTTAGAAATTGCAAAACTACTGCAAAAAAGAGCCATTCAGCCAGTTACAATAGACCATTCAGAGCCCGGAATCTACTCAAGGTTCTTTTTGGTCCCCAAAGAGACGGGAGACTGGAGACCAATATTGGATCTCAGCAGACTCAACAAGTCTGTCAGGAAGACAAGATTCCGAATGGTCACTCTTCAGTCAATTCTGCCCTTCTTACAGAAGGACAACTGGATGTGCTCAATAGATCTTCAGGATGCGTACTATCACATCAAAATTCACAGACGCTCCAGGAGATTTCTCCGCTTTCGGCTGGGGTCCAGTCATTTCCAGTTCAGAGCCCTGCCCTTTGGTCTCACTACAGCCCCCAGAGTGTTCACCAAATGCATGGCAGTGGTCACGGCTCACCTGAGACGTCAAGGATTCCAGGTGTTTCCGTATCTCGATGACTGGCTCCTGTCAGCCACCACCAGGCATCAGCTTATACAAGCCAGGGATTACACGATAGACCTCTGTTCTCATTTGGGCATCTCAGTCAACTTCGAAAAGTCATCCTTATCGCCCTGCCAGTCTATTACCTTCATAGGCGCAAATTTAAACACTGTTCGGATGTCAGCTACCCTTACAGAACAAAGAGTTTCAGACATTCAGACTCATGTCAGGATCATTCTGGCCAGCAAGAAGGTACAGGCCAGAATGGTTCTAAAGGTATTAGGTCTCATGGCTGCGGCCATTACTCTTCTTCCCCTGGCTCGATTCTACATGCGCCT
Source organism: Protopterus annectens (assembly GCF_019279795.1). NCBI lineage: Eukaryota > Metazoa > Chordata > Ceratodontiformes > Protopteridae > Protopterus > Protopterus annectens. The sequence goes on from NC_056737.1 coordinate 14,177,971, forward strand.
CCTTCAGTGGATGCTGTTCACACAGTGGTCATACCAGCAACTCCCAATGCGTCACCAGATTCTGGTGACACAAACATGCAAAGAACATCTTGCTTGGTGGATCACATCGTCTCAGGTTCACCAAGGCAGGTGCTTTGTACCTCCGTCCCCGATAGCCACTGTCACCACGGATGCCTCCCTGATCGGGTGGGGGGGTCATTATCAGGGCAGGATGGTTCATGGGACGTGGCAACCATTCGAGTACCATCTGCATATAAATGTCCTGGAGATGAGAGCAGTGCTTTTAACGTTGCAAGCCCTCAACGACTTTCTTCCCGTAGGGACAATTGCAGTCCTCACAGACAACATGTCTGTAGTTTGGTATATCAACAAACAGGGCGGAACCAAGTCCTACCCCTTGTGTCGAGAAGCGCTCAGACTATGGCAATGGGCGATCTCCTCTCATCGGTTTCGGGTAGCAACCCATATCCCTGGGAAAACCAACATTATAGCGGACAGATTGAGCAGAGCTATTCTCATGCCTCACGAGTGGTCTCTCAAGCAATCCATAGCGGAAGAGATTTTTCTGGAATGGGGTCGTCCATGTTGCGATCTTTTTGCTACTCCCCAAAACAGCAAATGTCCAGACTTCTTCAGCCTCTTCCCTCTATCAGGCCATCCCCCCAGAGACGCTCTGACCCAGGTTTGGCCCCAGGGACTTCTTTATGCCTTCCTCCATTTCCTCTGATCCCTCAGGTGATCCAGAAAGCTACCGTTTTGAGAGCCAAATTGATTCTCATTGCCCCTTACTGGCCTCGACAAGTTTGGTTCCCGTTCCTACATCGTCACCTTTTGGTGCAGCCGTGGCATCTGGACCCAGTGCCAGATCTACTGATTCACCAATCCGGTCAGCTGCACCGGTCAATCCCTTCTCTCAACCTCACAGCATGGTTGCTCCACTTCCTTCCTTAGCCAGGCTTCCTTTGATCTCTAACCCAGTTAGAGATATCATAGTAGCTTCACTAAAATCCTCTACCAGGAGGATTTACACAAGCAAATGGAGACGTTTCTCTTATTGGGCTAAGGCCCAAAATATTGATCCTTTTACTGCCCCTGTCCAGGCAGTTCTGGACTTCTTAGCAGAGATTTTTCATGCAGGCTCCTCTTCCTCAACAGTCAGAGTTCAGTTGGCTGCTATTTCCAATTTTCATGTCGGGATAGCAGATCATAATATTATGTCCCATAGGCTCTGCAGGGCCTTCTTGAAAGGAATTTTCCTACTAAAGCCTCCAATCAGGAATCCTCCTCCTCAGTGGGATCTAAATTTAGTGCTGACATCCTTGATTCTTCCCCCCTTCGAGCCAGCTGTTTCTTGTTCCCTAAAATATCTTTCTTGGAAAACTTTATTCCTAGTGGCTATTACATCTGCCAGGAGGGTGTCTGAACTTCATGCTCTTTCGGTTCGACCCCCCTATTTGATTTTTCACAAAGACAGAGTATCTTTGAGAACTAATCCATCATTTTTACCTAAGGTCGCTTCAAAAAACAATCTGAATCAATCCATTGATCTCCCCGTATTTTTTCCTAACTATTCAGATAGAGCTGAACAAAAGCTACATTATCTTGACGTCCACCGTCAGCTCAGATATTATTTGGACAGAACAAAAAAATTTAGAAAATCTGATCAACTTTTTGTCTCCTATGCGGATAATAAAAAAGGCCTACCTGTTTCTAAAGTGACTTTGTCCAGATGGCTTTCTTCGGTCATCACTGAAATTTATACGATCAGGGGAAAACAGCTGTGCTCAAAACCTAAAGCACATTCAACTAGGAGTTTAGCTACTTCTACAGCTTTTCAAGCTAGACTACCTTTGGACACTATTTGTGCAGCGGCCACTTGGGCCACTCCTCACACTTTTGTTTCCCATTACAAATTGGACTTGGCCTCCAGGGACAGAGCCAGTTTTGGCTCTACAGTCCTCAAGAGTTTGTTCCATTGAGCCACCCAGGATAGAGGTGCTAGGGACGGTCCCATCAAGCAAGAATGAAGGCGAGATTGACAACTTAACATTAAGAAGTTATGTACCTACCATAACGTTCCATGTTAGTTGTCTTCTCTCGCCTTCTTTTTTGCGACCCTCCCTCCTTCCCCCTGGCCTGGACAGACCTTGTATAAGAAACTGTTATGCTAAAGACCATTCAGACCTGGTCCTTTTTCCATCTGTAAGTTTCTTCTTCCTTTGGGAAGTATTTTATGCTTGGTGTTATTGCCCTTTTGTCAACAAACGAGATCTGGGTACTTCCTGCCTTGCATCATGGGATATGGGGCTGCCTCGAGCTGGTAAAAGGAGTTCTCGAGCTAAAGCAAGTGCCGAGTCGGAGCCGAGGGATCGGCTCCGAACCCATCAAGCAAGAAAGAAGGCGAGAGAAGACAACTAACATGGAACGTTATGGTAGGTACATAACTTCTTCTTATATTTTACAAGTTCAAGACTGGTAGACTCCTCTGTCTCTCAGTATGGGGAAGAAAGTCGTGAAGAGAGAGATTTACTCTGACTGCTGATTTCCCTTCTTAGATTTGGCCGGTCAGTAGTCAGATGGAATGTGTGGGAGGGAGCCAGAGATTTGTGAAGCTGGCATTTTGTGTCCTGGGTGCAGGGTACACCCCATATAGTCTAAAGATTAGATGCAGCTTACACAGCTTGACTTTACCTATGAATGTCTAGCGCAAAATATAATAGAACTGGTTTCCCTTTACTTACTGTTGGTTATCAGCCTGCAGAGGGTAGCCGTTCCACCAGACAGAGCAGAATACTTTAGAGAAGTACTTCCTACTGCTACCAGAGCAGAAGAAAGAGACAGCCTGTGCATTTCAGAGCTCTGTGTTATCTGGCCTTAACTGTATTGATGGTTTCCAATGCCTGACTACATATGAGAAAATTCCAGTGGTACCTCAAGCCTATTTGGATCCAGCACTCTCCTGCCACTGGAACAGCTGATTCCCATTCTGCATTGCATTTCCAAATAAATGGAATGTTGTGCCAAGCAGTGCAGGTTGGATGTGGCGATATCCTTCTCTTATGGATCACCCAACAAAACCTTTACTCAGATTCATCCGCCTGGGGGGAGGGAGGCATTCACGTAGAACATCAAGGTATAGGATGTATGGAATGCTTCCCAGAAAAGAGAGAGATACCTATGTAAAAGAAAACCATACTGATTTAGGCTAGCATTCTATCTGATTTGAACAGCAGGTGTCTTTCTGTTAATAATGGACAACACAACCATATAGCTGTACATCAGTAAGGAGGGTGGAACCAGATCCTACACCCTTGGCATGCTTGCAGTGACTGCTTGTGATCTGACATTACAGCATAAAATGTCACTGAAGACAGTGTACATACCATCCCAGCAGAATGTACTCGTAGACCAACTAAGCATGTCAAAGGCCAGACCCTCATAAATGGATGTTGCAAAGAGATGTAGACCACCCCCCTGGGCCACTGTCAGGACTGTAAAGCCGCTCCTTAGAGGAGTACTGCATGTAAGGCCACTAAAGAAGAGTACCATTCCCCCTACCTGAATTGTTGAAAAGCTTCCCCAATCCCCCTTCAAGCCAGCATCCACAACACTTTTCTAAGTATTAAAAAAAAAAAAAAAAAAAAAAGACAGGTGTGCCTGTTGCTAAGATAATAGCCAAGAAATGTGCAGAACTACAATCCCAAATGTGCAAGGAATCCTTTCTAGTCCTTTGGATATGTGAACCTGGGCATGATAGGGTTAGTTCTCAAAGCTATGGCTGAGTTCTCCTTGAATCAATTTATCTGATTACCCTCATTCTTCTATTTCCCACAAAAAAGCAAGAGAATTCTGCAGTACTTAGAGATGCAGCGACAGACGAGATATTTGCACACTGCCTGTCATCTTTGCAGCTAAGAAAGAGTGAGAGACAAGCACAGTCAAGTCTGAAAGTGCCAGAGTACAGCCACAACTATGTCTTTTCTTAAGGGGGTCAGTTCCAAGTGTAAAATGGATATTGTCACTTGGACATCTGCGCACAGCTTGTCTGAACAGTTGAGGTAGATATGAATCCAGGGGTAAAATAAAGTTTATGACTGTTTTGTAGGGCATACTGCATATGTTCACAGGCTACCTCCTATCATCTAGGAGTTCTGGGAATTGTCATAGTAGATACGAGTGCATGACAGCAATGATGAACGTAGTACACTTGTGTAGAAATGTACTATATTATAAGATCACTATTGTAGTCCCACATCCCTCCACCATCACATCTGATTTTGTCTGCTACCTTTTAGATTTTAGGCATTTTGTGTTGGGGTGTGAGGTATGCTTCCCCTACCCCTCTATCTAGTGCCTTGGGTCTGCTTTGGTTTGTCTAGTTAATTCTCTCCCCTCTTCCTTAGCATGTTGATCCTTGCTCACCATTATCACGGGCTGTAGTCCACCCTTTCCTTTAATCTGTAGCAAGGCCTTTTCTATCTCCTGTTTGGGCAAGGAAGCTCTGAGATGGCATAGGTGGGTGCTTTATACTGGTTGTGTCCTGACATAATGGGGAGAGTTTGCAATACTAAGAGGAAGAGTTTGCAATACTAAGAGGAAGGGTTCTGAGCTCTGGAAATCAGGATGAACAAACAGGGATGCCTGCAGCTAAGTCCAAGCAGTCACAATTACTGCAATAGTGATCTACCAGAACATCATCTATTAAGGTAAGTTCCTACAGATTTGTAATTTGCAGGTTCATATCTTCTCTATTCTAAGTTTAGGTGTCCCTTAGGACCAACCCACATTTTCTTCTTTAGTAATTTCCAGGTTGTCCACAACTGTTCCATTCATTTTGCTGTTTTCATTGCCAAGTTTGAAAGCAGGGGAGAAGTAGTCATCTTTCTGTTGGATGTGCAGTTAGCTCTGGTTTTACCTGATCTGGGTGCATGAGTTTAGGCAAAATGAGCAGATGACCTGGTAAGAGATCCTTTTTGCTAACCACTAAGGCTAATGACATTGGTATAAGCACCACCCAACAATTCATTTTCCCTGGCCGACTGGAACCTTCCTTATCATGCATGTGTCCTTCAACGCCCTATAGGTGCTCATCATAGTCAATGTTGCAGTACTCATCCTTGAATCTTCCTGTTGTACAGAATCCTGCAACCAAACTAAATGCCAGTCTTTTCACTGTCCCCTAGCTGACAGATGTTCATGTAGACTATGTGCTTATTGAGGGCATTCCCCTGCACCATCTTCAGTTCTTTCTTGCCATGTAGTGCAATATTCCACAACATTTTCTTTTGTGCTGTCAGTCCGTCTGTCAGCTTGAATAAGCAGTTTTGAGATGCCTCAGATAAGTACCTTGTTGGGGACATTTTTCTTGTGAATAATTCTTGTGCCTGCCCTAAAAGTTAATAATTGCCTACTTGTGGGAAGAGTATTCCCCATAAAGATTTACCATATTCACTTTTTTTTTGCTTAGGCCCACAGCATTGTTCTAGCTGTCAGTTTTGTGCTAGATTTAATTCAAAAACTAAGTATATTGCTGAGTTGCTGCAGTTGCATATGGAATTGAGTAAGGCAGGCTGTTTGCATTTTTTGGTGTCCACTGGTTCCCACGCCTTTGTCCCTAAAAACACAGACACTCATTCAAAGGATAAGGATATCTGGGACACCAAGGATGTTTTTGTCGTGGCCCTTGACAAAACGGGTAAGATGCTTTTGCAGCCCACTGGTCTGCCTTCTAGGTCAGAGCCCTCTGAAGTTGACGCCTTTAGAAGCCATCATGATTCTAAACCACAATCCACAGCCTGGCACCAGACTTTTAAGTACTGGTGACTACCGATAAGGGTGGTATTCCCCTTGGTGATTGGAAGGGAGGGTGTCCCTGGGAAATTGCTGCTGCCTGGGACCTTCGCCTCCTGTAGGATCCAAGCACTCGTACCAAAGAGGCCTTCAGGTTTGCCCAGGCCTTCACTGTCTCAACCCATTGCTTCAACATCCCAGATCACTTTGCAGGACTTGGTCACCCTGGCCCAGAAATTCATGGATTTCATGGGGACCCAGCAACTCACCTTTGCAAAAGGATCCTGTGCCAAGAGTGTTCCCGGGGAAAAGAAAAAGGGACGCCCCCCCGGTTGATTCTGATTTCTCAGAATTGGAAGATGAGGTGGAACTTGCCTATGTGGAACACTTTCCTACTCTGACTGCGATAAGCCTCGTTTAAATGACACCTCTATCCTCAGTTTCACCTCCTAAGGATTTAACTTTTGGAGATGCTCTTCATAGGATGAAGGAAGCCTTCATTTGGGAATCTAGGGAATTCTTTAAGGCTCATAGTCACTATAGAGAGCTTTTGAACCTTCCCCACACCTAGAACTTTGGTACCTCATATACATGTAGTCTTGGATGATGTGTTTGAGGGTATTTCACTGCACCCTGACTATCCCCTAACCCCCAGCTCCTAGGAATCCTGGCAACTTTTATAGGGTGCTGAAATCTCTAAAAGCACCTTTTATAAAAAAAAAAAAAAGTGGTGGATCCAGCAGTGTTTTCTACAGAATATGCCAGTAGAGCTGCTAGGCAGGCATGCATGCAAGAATCCCATACCAGATGATATGGAATGCAGAATGCAGGGCAGATTTGGTAAGAACCTATACTTTAGCCTTCCTTGGCCAAGAGGGCTCTAAACTGACACACACACACACACACACACACACACACACACACACATATACACACACACAAACACACACACACACACACACACACACACAATGTCATTACAGGAACAAATTAAAACCAAAGCGGAGGAGATTCTAGATAAGAACCTTCATAGGGATATCCAGGACTTGTGCAGTGTCACTCCGTTTCCAGGCACTCCTGCAAATGTGGCTCTGATGCATCATATGGGGCAGCTGCCATGGAATCAGTCACAGGGAAATGTACCTAGCTGAAAACTCACCATCTCTCAGATCAGGTAAAAGATGAGCTCCTTGATGCCCATTTGAATGAGGAGTTCCTTTCTGGACCCCCCTGCTGAACATGTTTTTGGCAAACTAGATCACAAAGAGAACCAGGTGAACTTTCTCAAAACATTGTCATGTCTACAACTCTCACATGTAACAGGAACTACCCTTCCAAGTCTTGTTCCTTTCCACCTAAATATAAGAAAACTAAGTAGACTAAGGTGAAAGGTCCAAATTAAAGAGAAAGTGGAAAACAAAGCATTTCAGACCTTCGGGGTTTGAGGATCCTGCCCCTCACAGGGATCAGCTATGGCTGCCACCAGCACACCCCCTTTCAACCCCAACCAAACCCAACTGAGCCCAAACCCTTCCACATTACAGGTACTCTTGACTTGGTACAAATGGATATTGAAAATGCCGCCCAATTTTTTTTGGGGGGGGGCTTTCTTTCTAGGGATGCCCCCCCAAACCCAAGAAAAACTAATGCTTCCATTCTGAAAGAACTGATACTGAAAGGCTCAACTCAGAGCATATCCACAAAAGATGAGTGCACAGGATTTTACTCCAGTCTGTGTCTTGTCCACAGGAAAGAAGGTACCCAGAGGTTTTTACTAGACTTTTTAAGATTAAACAAATTTCTACTGGTTTCAAAATTCAAGATGCTTACCATTCAGAAGTTACTGTCACTTATCTTCCAAGGGGCATGGATGTGGTGACTCTAGACTTGAAGGATGTCTACCTGCATGTTCCTATGGCACAGGAACATAGGATGTGCCTATTTTGTTGGGCAGGAGCATCGCATTACCAATTTTGCTCCTTGTTTGACTTCTTTACTGTTGTCACCAAATGTCTGGCATCAGTCATTGCCTTTTGCAGGACGTAAGGGGTCTACACTTGTTACCTTGACAGCTCTTATTCAGGCAGAGTCTCCCTTAGAGCACCAGATAGCCATGCAACTCCCTACAGGTTCCTTTCAGAAGGTGAGCTTTTTCCTCAGCCTCCAGAAGTCACCATTCCACCAAAGCAGCAGAAGACTTTACTCCCAGAAAACAAAAAGCACCTTTCTTTCAAAGTACAAAAGAGACCTGCGCTCCAAGCATGCCATTTCAGCAAGAGAAGGCCCTGGGCTTTATGACGTCATACATTATAATACCCTTGACAAAGCTGCATATGAGGAAGTTACAGTGGTTCCTCAAAAAAAAAAAATACATGGACTCAGCATTTACAGCCCCTGTAAAGCGTGATCCCTCTGCTTCCATGTCTAAAAAAAAAGGATATCCTATGGTGGGGGAGAGTGTTTGCAACAATCCAGGGGAATACTTCCTCTTGGCTGACATAACTCAAACTCTGAACATTTCAGTGGGGGCATGGGGGGGGGCACACAAGGACTTTTCAGAGTCCAGGGAATTTGGGACTAGCAATAAGCAATGCAATCCAGGCCAATGAAAATTATGGCAGTCATCCTGGCTGCGAAAGCCTTCATGAACAAGCTAAGGAACTATTCAAATATGGAATTAATGAAGCCGTTTCCCTGAAACCCCTTCTAAAAGCTAGGGCATTAAAGCATTATTGATATGCAAGTGTGTGTGTGTGTGTGTGTGTGTGTGTGTGTGTGTGTGTGTGTGTGTGTATAGATATATATAGATATTTATAGATGTGTATATATATATATATATATATAGATATTTATAGATGTGTATATATATATATATATATATATATATATATAGATATATATAGATATATAGATATATATAGATACATATATATATATAGATATAGATATATATATATATAGGCACTGTACTCTAAGTTATTGTTGATTTGTGTGCATTTAAAAGCAAGTGCTACTATGAAGTCTTTAGTTTGAGGACGCGGTCAAGGAGATCGTGAAAGCGCTTACTTTGCTGTGTGTATTAAAAGTGGATTTCTACAGCCGTGGTGAATTGGCTCATTTTTTATCTTAAGGGAAATTATGGCAGTCATCCTGGCTGCGAAAGCATTCATGAACAAACTGATTCCAGGAACTATTCAAATATGGAAGGACAATGCCACAGTCATGTGGTACATAAGCAGGGGAGGACACACATGCAGGCTGGCTATAGATCTTTGGCTACTGGCCCAGCAATTCAGTGTGACACCAAATGCATCTTAGTGTTCATCATATTGATCACTGCTGCAGTAGCCTTAGCTATATATGGCATCTTCCAAAGTTTCAAGGCACTTTCTATACACCCAAACTGTCAGGCAGCTTGAGCTGACCTGACTGAAAGACATGTTTGGACCTGAAGCTCTTTAGAGCTTTGCTGCCACTGAAGAGCTTTCAAGGATCAACAATCAGCTTGTGCTGTTCCTTTGCTGGGAGATAAGTTCTCTTTGGGTGAACTTCTATTTTCTTATTCATGTTGCTGTTTTACCACTTTTCTCTTCAGGAAAGTTATTTTAAAGCTAGGAGTGTGGTATTTTAACTGGCTGTCATGAGACTGCAACATACTTTTAAAGGAGCGCTTATTTTCCTGTCAGTTTAAAAGTGGTGTAAAGTAACTGAAATATTTTTTCGGTGCAGAAATTGTTTATTTGGCTTTTGAGGGGCTGGCATAGTGAATGTTTTACTGTGCTTTCTATCAAAAAAGTAACTCTCTTATACTGGTAGTGCTTACTGGCATTTTCTGCTCATCTTCCCCAGGAAAGAGGCACTATTTTTATCTTAACTTTGAGCAGCTACCGGTCCCCCCCCTGTCAGTTGTCCTTCCAGCCACCAAAAGGAAAAATAAGCGAACAGCCCTTGCCACCAAAGCAAGCTAACAGTTTGCCTCAACTGCAGGTGACTCTGCTGTGGCCATTTGTTGTACCTCAGACCACTTATCTTTTTACCTCAGACCACTCAACTTTTTACCACAGCTCCTTCTGGTGAAGCACCTGCAGACATTATGGACCGGAAGGTTAGTCACGTCCTCTCTGGTTGTTGGAGTCTCCTCAGTGGGCAGGGAAGAACCTCTCTAGTTGGTCCCGAAAGAGAGAACAAGGAAGTTTTCCATTGTTGTCAGAATGCCCTACCCATCCCTGTAGAAGCTGCTGCTGCAGATAACATGGTTAGCCCCATTTTTCCTGTTGAAAAGACATGGAAAACCAAGCACATATTTACTCCTCTTCAAATTTCTTTGGATAGGAGTAGCTTACTGGGTCTGGCTCTGAGTTTAATTCAGGGTATCAAGCCTACTTACAAAGCAGCTTCTGATAAATGAAGGAGGCATACCCCATTTCCTGAAGAGATTCTGAATCTGAACAGGAAGCTGCAGGAACAGATAATGGGGTTTGTCTTCAGATTTTTGATTCAGACTCAAAGTGCTAAATTTCTGATTTCCCTGTGGGGGATCTTTCTCAGTGACTATTACTAGAATGTGCCAGTGTTTTCAGAAGGAGAACAGTGACATTTCTCACTCCTTCAGAAAATACTATTAGTTAAGGATTTTCCAGATCCTACACCCATTCCTCCTGTTCGTACTTTAGAGGGAGTGTGTGTATTACTGGCTTCAATTTTCATGTTAGTCAGCCAGCTGTCCCTGAAAAGGCAGAATGTATAAAGTTCTTCAACCATTGAAATTTTTATACACTGTTCCCAAACCTGACCTAGCTGCTAAAGCTCTAGTTGGTCCCACTGCTGCTAAGCACCTACTAAATTCCAATCCTACTCTTTCTGATAAAGATAAGAAAATTTAGAGGACTTCCAAGATGTCTGCGCACTGATCAGCAGTTTACCTTCAGCTCTCTCAGTTTGAGAAAAGAAACTTACAGATATAGGCCAGTAATAATGCCAGTTAGTAACATTAGGTTACTAGCTAGTAAGAACACTGTCTAAATGCCAGCAAAGAAGAAACTTCAAGAACCTGGAAGAAAATCAGCTGGAAAAGGTGAAGAGAAAACCTTGACAGGGAAGAATCCTGCAGCTGTTTTGCACAAAGCAGTTCAAGATCCAGCTTTTGTTCAAGAGATGGCTTCTAGTAATTTAGAGGGAAAATGTGTTCAGAGCTGATTAAAATAAATGAAACTTTGAAGAAGTATATCAACTCAAGTAACCAAAGGCTGGAAAATGGAAGAAGCTTTAAACAGATATTCAGATGAACCAATGAAACTGCAAAAATCAGAGGTCAAAGTGAAGAAAAGGCTGGCTGAGTATGTGATAGTTCAAGAAGAGCCGTTTCAAAAAAATGGTAGTGTTAGAGGACAGAGCGTATTGAGAAAACCTGAGATTTTCTGTTGTACCAGAAAAATTGGAAGGAACCGATTATGTATACCCCAAACCTGGCCATGAGAAAGCAACCAGGACCTTTATTAGTAAAGATGTAGCCATACTAGCAGAAAGAGTTGATCCTGACAAAACTGATGCAGAAAGTTATTAAAAATTGGAGACAGTAGAATATTTGTGGAAAATGATTATTCACTGTACACCAGGCAAAAGAGATGCAAATTTATCTCCTCAGAGAATGTCAATAGCCAGGTGTGGGAGTCAGTCTGCTGTATCTAGCTGTCTTCAGAATATTTTTCTTGAAGTTTCAAAGTCATTTTTTTGATGCAGATCAGGTTAAGAAGGAAATGTAAAAGTTTAAAGCTTGCCATCAAACAGAAGGGGGGGGGGGCTCTGCTCCTCATTCTTCTGATAATAAAGATCATAGGCTTTACCAATAAAATCTTTTCCAGTGATCGAAAGGAAAATGCTTCAGAGAGAGAAAAGCACAGGAGTTGACTAGAAGGAATGTACCTTTAACAAGAATCTGGGTTGGGAGATGGAGATGAATAGGAAGAAGACAACAACAACACTGAAATTAGTGAATAAATGTGAGATTTTAAAACATCAGTCACATTTGAGATTAATGGTTTTATAAGAAAAAATGGCCGAGTGAGATTAGATTTTTGTTGACTTTGTTAAACTTGTGCGGGACCAAAAGGTATATACCCCAGTTCATGTCATTAATGTTTGGAAGGACACTAAAGGAAGAAGAAAAAAGTAACTGCAAGTAAAATCATTTTTGTTCTTCACAGTATTTATGTAGAACATTTCATGACCTAAATTTCATGATATATATTGTAAAGTATTTCTAGTGATTATTGTGTGCGATAAAGATGCAAAGTAAAGTGTTTTAAGAAATGCAGGCATTACAGTGTAAAAAGAGAAGACAGACTGGACAAAAATATGTCTAAGTTAATAGAGTTAATAGGCTGTAATCTTGAGATGTTGGGATGGGGTTGAATTTTAAACATGCCCTGATTTATGATCTGTAGAGTTGAGATGTTTTCTTTTGCTTTGCATAGGAGGATGGATTAATGTCTTTGGCTTAATCTAATGACAGGTATTTGTGCAACCACGTAGGCTTTAAAAATGAGCCCAGAATGTAATGTTTTTTTCTTTAACAAATGTTCAGAGTGAGTTGAAATATCTGCAGCTGAGGGTAGCTCTACATTCTGTTAAGTTTCCATGGATACAAGCTGTGATTATGTGAGGTAATGCCAGCTATGCCAGAGGGAGTATGACAGTGCAGGTGTAACATATCCCAGTATAGCTAGTTTAAGTTTTGTAAAGAATGTTGTCATTTGTATAGGAAACTGATTTGTACAGATGCTTTTTTAAATGTATTTGTAAAGCTGTTTGCGTTAAAACTGTATTAACTGTGGGTTCTGCTGGACAGAAAAGAAATGTATGTTAATATCAGACACTACTGTTGTAACTGAGGAACTGTATATATGTTAACAGAGGATGCTGAAAGGGAAGGAGTTAAGCTCAGCCCAGCTTACCTTAAGAAAAATAGTTTGAAATTAAATTACTTTGTTTATCTCACAGGCCTGACTGCAGCCAGAGATGCAGTGTTTGGTCTGGGATCCTGATCTTATTGTCTCAGTTGCTACCCTCAAGTGCCAGAGAATGTCTGATTAGTCTCTAGAAGACGGATGAAAGTATTGGAGTTGTTTTACAGTCTCCAGATGCCTTAGAAAAGCTCTAGATATGTATTGTGACACATCTGTGCTAGATTCTGGTTCAGCTTTTACTCGGGGGGGGGGGGTAGTGTGGGAACCACAAAATCAGGTGACAAGATGCAATGTCATTCTATAGCCAGCACTGAAATTGTTTGCTCTTAGTGAGAGATGTGACAGTGGCGCTCAGCACTCTATTTTTGGGAAAGTGACAACAAAGACCACTCATCCACTTCATTTTGCCTTGTTTTAGTAAGTAACCAGGGAATTGTGATTTTTCAGTCTAATAGGAAGATAGTGAGATTGGCTAAAAGTACTGTTTTTCTGTATCTGAGTCTTTCCATTTTGATTATTTTTTTTTTATATTTCCTGTGAATTGAATCTATGGACTTTATTGTAAATAGAAATTTAGTATTTTTCTGTTTTCTGTTTTACTATTTATTAAATATCTAAACCTTTCATTGTGGCTGGTCATTTAGAAAATAGTTTAACATTTGAGAAAATTGAATTTATTTGGTGATATTGTGGGCTTCATACTTCTGAAAGTATTGCTGCTTGGCTTGCAAACATTTCCATTTGTATAGTATCAGTTTTACTTAGAGTAATTGGGTACTCTGGTAAGAGCCTGAAAGTAGCTGGCTGGTGACAGTGAATCTACCTTGTAGTCTGGGCAGAGGTGGCATAGCTGGTAAATCTGTGCCAGCCTTTCCCGTGTGTGTGAGAGAGAAAATCAAATCTTATAGTGTATATGTCATCTACTTGGAACAGGGACGGGACACAGAGCTTTTGGTTTATGCAGAGAGAAAGGTCGAGACCTATTTGGGGCCTTTAGAAAAAGTCTAGCCCCAGTTCTGGATGTGCTCCCTGCCTTTACGGAAATTGTGCTTGGTGCAGAGAGCTGCATCTGAAAATAATGAATCTATTTTTGTTTGAAGTGAACGTCCCTCACCGGTGTCAATGGTGAGGATTCAGGCTGCTTGATTACTAGCCCAGAGAAGGGAAGTCGCATATTGGTTGAGCAGTGGTGTGGATATTACTTGAACGTCTGCAGCTTGTAAGCAGTTGTCACCCAATATGTGTGTACTCTCAGCAGCCACAAGGTAAACATACAGTGTTTCATTTTTCACAGTTCTATTTATTTTTGTTAGTTTAGTCAGGGGAGGCATGCAAAGATGCCAAGAGGATTATGGCAAGCTGACAGTAAACCAGTTTGACTAAGATGTGCAGATCCAAAGGACTGGTACATGCCAACCTGACTAAAGAGGAAATGATTTAAGTCTTAATCATCACAGCTGCAACACAGACCAGCAACCAGGAGGACAAACCAGTCTGGCGATTGGGATGTGCAGCCCTGAGTAACAGGATGTTTCACCTTTTTCTTAGAGGATTTTAAAACCCATCTGGATTTAGAGATTTGAACTGGAGGCCAAACATTTGAAATTAGAATCAGCAGATAGACTGCAGCATTTGGAGATGAGAAAAATGAGAGACTGCAGCATTTGGAGGCTGAAGAAAATGACAAGCAATGTCAACATGAGGGACATGCTGACTCTTCAACAGGATCATGGAGGTAATGGGGAAGGGAATAACTGAATCCCAGAAGCAATCGAGATCCATACATTTCTTCCACAGTGTAATGAAGGTGATAATTTTGATAGTTTTATTCATATATTTGAAAGAGTATGTAGACAATATGATGTTGACCAAGGGCTCTGGGTACAGTTCCTTACCCCCTTACTCCATGGTAGAACTGCAAGTACTGCTTCTACATTGTCTGATATTGATTGTTTAACCTTGTCATAATTTAAACAATGTTTATTGGAATGTTTTAAGTTAACACCTTAAGCTTACAGAAAAAAATTTTGTGAGCATAGACGCAAGGCAGATAAAAGTATATGCGATTTATATTGCTGAACTAAGCACTTATTTTCATAGGTGAGTGAGTGGGTGTCATGTCACTACTTTTGAAACTTTGGTAGTCCTTTTTGGTGAGGGAACAAGCCATTAGCACCTTTCCTGAGGACATGAGAATCTGGTTGGCAGACCGGGAGTGTAACTGTGCAGATGAGCTGGGGAGAAAATGGATCTCTCCTTGGCAAGCAAGGGACCACTGCACAAGAAGGGGATACTCGGTGCTGCACATAGATGTAAGGGAACCCATGCTGGGCAGCCTAAACCCACCCCAACAGAGTTCACCAGTAACCGAGGAAGCCACTAGTTCAGGTACATGGCCGAGATCAAGGTTTATATGTTTTAAATGTAACCAGAGGGGCCATGTAGCATACAAATGTCCACTGAAGCAAGGCATAGAACAAAATGTGGATGGCCAGCAAATGAGAATAACAGTATAAAACACAAAGTCACCAAACTAATACGAAAACATACAAGGCTGAAGTCCAAGAACCTCTGGAGCAATGTTCAAATGTTGAAATGAAAGGAACCACAAATAAGAGTATTTAAGGTGAATGCATGTACAATAGTTTGTCTGATGAAATTTGAAACTTGTTCAAACAAAAGTGCTAACCGTTTCTTTGTTACTGGAATCATTAAATACTTGGTGTTTTTATATTTCTTAACTTGCGGTTCCTTTCATTTCAACATTTGAACATTGCTCCAGAGTTGCTTGAACTTCAGTGAATAACAGTATGCCAGTGGTAAGTATTCGGGAGACAGCAGGGGTACCAAACTGTCACCAGAGTTTATATCCTATTTTAGTAGATGGAAAACAGGCCACTACTAAGAGAGAGACCGAGTCTAACATAACCATTGTGAAGCTGGCAGTGTTAGAGGAGCAGTACTTGTGTGGGCAGTCCACTCCAGTCAGAGCTTTAGGGGGGACCCCATATCTTTGGCCATGGTCCAGCTTGACTGGGAGGGTAGAAAAAGAAGCAAGCAAGTAGGTGTGTTTGAGGATATCCCTGCAAATGTCTTGATGGGGAATTTTTGATAATGCAGTACCTTGTGTGCATGCGGTTAACACTCAGCGAGGCTTGGAGATGAGCCTGGGGGAGACCCGGACAAACCCCACACCTGAGGCCGAGGCTGGTGATTTGGCTGTTTCAAGGAGGGAGCTGCTCTGTAGCACTGGGCCTGAAGGTGAGCCACAGCTGCTGATGGGTACTGATGTTCTCTTGGACAGAGTGACTGCAAAGGCAGAAGTGAGTGGTAGTTCCTAGGTGGACAGTGAAGTACCGCAGTCAGAGGATACTAGGCTTATTGGATAGGGAGCTGGGAAGGGTCACAAAGGTAGAGTTGAGATGGGTTCATCTGTCTGATCCTACATTGAGCCTTGAGGGAGGTGGCTAAGGAGGTACCTAATTCTCAAGGGAAAGGAGAGCTTATATACTGGAACAAAGGGTTATTGTATAGAGAGTGGACCACCTGAGGAAGGGCTCAAGTGTGAGGTAATGCAGCAGTTGGTAGGTTCCAGAGCCTACCATCTGGGACTTCTCACCATAGCCCATGCCATTCTTTTTGCAGACCATATGGGCATATTGTGCACCAAGAGACGTATTATGCAGAACTCTTATTGGCCTGGCATTGCAAGGGGTGTAACAAGGTACTGCAGGAACTGTGAGCAGTGCCAAAACGTAGGCAAGGCAGGAGACTAGGTCAACGCTCCTTTGATGCCTTTGCCTGTGATTGAGGAGCTGTTTTAGTGGGTAGTTATGGATATTGTAGGACCTCTGAGTATCCCAAGTTCCACAGGTAAGAAATATATCCTTGTGTAGTAGATTATGCTACTAGATACCCTGAGACGGTGGCTCTGTCCTCCATTGAGGCAGAGAAGGTGGTAAATGCTTTGTTAGATATTTTCAGCACAGTAGGATTCCTGAGAGAAATACTGAATGTGTCAATTTCAGGTCAGATCTTCTGGCTTGTCTGTGGAAGTGCTGTGGGATGAAGCACCTAAAGACCACCCCCTACCACCCCCAGGCTAATGGTGGTGTGGAGAGGGTAAACTGTAAAGACCATGCTAAGGGCATTTGCAGACCAGTTTGAGAGAGTGGGGCAAATATTGGCCCCATCTGCTGTTTGTATCCAAAGTACCACCCCAGGAATCCATAGGGTTTTCACCCTTTGTGTTGTATGGACATAGTATGAGGGGGCCCTTGGATTTGATTCATGATGAGTG
Organism: Protopterus annectens; assembly: GCF_019279795.1. Lineage (NCBI taxonomy): Eukaryota > Metazoa > Chordata > Ceratodontiformes > Protopteridae > Protopterus > Protopterus annectens. The sequence continues at coordinate 14,195,026 of NC_056737.1, forward strand.
AGAGTGTGTGTGCGAGCCCCATAAGGAGTCTGTTGTGGCATATGTACTAAACCTCAGGACAAGGCTTGTGGAGCTCATGGACTTGTGTCAGGAGAGCATGACAGAGCCAACAGCAGAAAAAGGTCTGATACAACAGGAATGCTCAAGCCCGAGACTATGCTGTGGGACAGCAGGTTATGGTGCTCATGCCTGTCCGATACAGTAAGCTGGAGGCAGATTGGAAAGGACCCTTTGAAGTGGTAAGGAAGGTCAGTGATGAACTGCTAGGCAAGAGGCAGGGACACAAATTGTAGCATGTTAACATGATGAAGCCTTACCATGATAGGGAGGCCCTTGTGGTAAGTATTTGCGGTGGGTGGCAGGAGGAGTCTGAGTTGGATCTGGTGACTTATCTCCTCATTGAGGGTTAGACCGACACCTCAGAGGAAGGGATAGCAATGTCCCAACAGCCATCTCCTACCCAGGTTCGAGAAATCCGAGCAGTGTTAGAGTTTGGGGTATGTTCCCTGGGAAACCTGGATGCACCCATCTGTTGAAGAACCGTAGTGAGGTCAGCAATGCCAGTGCAGATGGGATCTCAGGACAGGGTATGAGTTAATGTATTCCCAGACAGGTTTATTCCTCTCGAGTAACATTTTTCCATGGTTACTTGGGGAAACTAGCTCAAGTCTTCAAAGGGGGAGAGATATGATGTGAGGTAGTGCCAGCTATGTCAGAATAGGACAGTGCATGTGTAACAATGCCAGCATAGCTACCTGGAGTTTTGTAAATTTGTAAAGAATTTTGTAGTTTGTATTGCAAACTGATTTGTACAGTATCTTGCGTTAAAAATATATTTGTAAAGCTGCTTCTGTTAAAAATTTATCAGCAGTGAGTCTTGCTGGACAGAAAAGAAATATACATTTATATCAGACTGTACTTTTGTAACTGAGGAAATGTATATATGTTAACAGAGGATGCCGGAAGGGAAAGGGTTAAATTCATCCCAGCTTACTGTAAGAAAAATAGTTTGAAATTAAATTACTTGGTTTAAACCATAAAGATTTTATCTCGCAGGCCAGAATGAAGCTAGAGACACAATTCTGGTTTGGCATACTGCTCATATTGTCCTTAGTGGTAAACTAATTGCTACCATAGGGTGCCAGAGAATGGCTGGTTAGTCTCGACAAGAAAGATGAAAGAATTGGAATTGTTTTACAGTCTCTAGATGCATTTGCAAATCTCTAATTTATTTTTATTTATTTATTTTATTTTACATTTGTTGACCGGGCTAGTCTAACTGGATACATGTCCATTTTCAGTAGAGGCCTGGGGAGATGAGCTCCAAGACCACACATTTAATAACCCAGTGCAGGTACAATACAGAATTTAACAGTGATGGCAGCTCATTGTATAACTATCTAACAAATTATCACATATGTATTAAAGTAAGTATCCACAGAAGATGTCCATACAAACAGTAGCATTATCTAGAAGGTAAAGTTGTCTTTGTTATCAAGGAGAGTAGGACTTGTTACTGAGAAGTAGAGGGTAAAGGAGAACCTAGTAAGAAGAGCAAGTATTGTGACACATCTGTGTTAGATTCTGGTTCATCTTCTAGTCAGAGGGTAGTGTGGGAACCACAGAATCAAGTGACCAGATGTGATGTCACTGTATAGCCACCACTGACATTAGTTTAGATATTGGTGAGGGATGATAGTGACACTCTGCACTCTGTTGTTTGGGAACCTGACAACAAAGACCACTCATCTGTTTCATTTTACCTTGTTTTAGTAAGCAACCAGGGAATTGTAATTCTAGTCGGTTAGGAAAATCGTGAGATTAGCTAAAAATATTGTATTTTTGTATCTGTATGAGTCTTTCCATCTGTATTATGTTTTATATGTCCTGTGGTTTCCTGTGAGTTAAAACTGTGATGCTGATTGTAAATAGATATTCAGTATTTTCATGTTTTCTGTGTTTAATATCTAAACCTTTCATTTTGACTGGTCTTTTAGGAAATACTTTTACCTTTGAGAGAATTGTATTTATTTGGTGACGCTGTGGGCTTCATGCTCCTGAAAGTCTTGCTGCTCTGCTTGCAGATTTTACCATTTGTTTAGTATTAATTTTATTAAGTAATTGGATACCCTGGTAAGAGCCTGAAAGTAGCTGTCTAGTGGCAGTAAATCTACCTTATAATCTGGGCTGAAGGGGCATAGCTAGTAAATCTTTTCCAGCCTTTCCCAGGTCCGTGTGTGTGTGTCACTTACTTGGAACAGGGCCAGAGACCAGTGGTTTCTGCAGAGAGAAAGGTGGGGACTTATTTGGGCCCTGGAAAGAAAGTCTAGCCCCAGGTCTGGCGTGTGTTCTCTGTGTGCTCTTAAGGGAAATTGCTCTTGGCGCAGAGAGCTGCACCTAAAAACACTGTGAATCTATTTTTGTTCAAAGTGAACATCCCTCACTGGTGTCAGTGATGAGGATTGAGGCTCCTTGATTACTGACCCAGAGCTGACTACAGGTGAACGGAATAAATCTTGAACGGTCTGGCCATTGTTTACTGAGTGAAATGTAAAATTAGAAGGTACAAGAGCAAGCAGCTTATTAAAAAAATGATGTTTGACGTTAGTGGAAGTGAATAAGAGATGGCAGCTTTTCTGGTGCTCAGGTGCCTACATTCATTTACTAGACCATTGCTTAACATTTATTTAGAGAGTTGGTGCACTGTTTCTTAAGCCTTAAAGTTGGTGTTTTCTGAAAGCATACAAACTGTTTTTCACATCTGGGAGGGGAATAAAGATAGTAAAAACCACTGAACAAACTATAAAAACAAAAAAGAGAGCTTGAGAACGCTTCCCCAATGCAGTAACTGCTTTATTTTGTTAGCAAAAACGCTTTCGGAGAGCACAGTTTCTCTCCTTTATCAGACAAACAATACAAAACACTTCATAGTTGGTTTATATACCTTTGATAATTAAACAATCAACCTTAATTGATTCCAATCATTACTAAAAATTAATAAAAAATCCTTTGCACTACAAGAGCCACACTTCCAATATATTACATAAAGAACAAACAAAGCAAAGCTCACTTTCTATCCATAGGTAAATTTATATTTTTATACTAAAAAGTTAATTTTCCCTTTACCTAAACATACATTTAAAATCTTTGCCAACATTTCATGACTATATTTAATTATAAAAAAGTTAAAACTTTTAAATCTTAGGAAACTAATAAATTTGTACATATAAACATACAACTGTAAAAATTGTAAATAAGTTATAATAGCTAAGTACACCCTTCTCTACAAACTCAAAGATAAAATTACACTAATTAGAATTTACCTTTTCAGAGACAAGTATTTTAAAGTACAACTAATAGAAACATGGTCATTCAGACCAGGAAGGGTGTACTTAGCTATTATAACTTATTTACAATTTTTACAGTTGTACGTTTATATGTACAAATTTATTAGTTTCCTAAGATTTAAAAGTTTTAACTTTTTTATAATTAAATAGTCATGAAATGTTGGTAAAGATTTTAAATGTATGTTTAGGTAAAGGGAAAATTAACTTTTTAGTATAAAAATATAAATGTACCTATGGATAGAAAGTGAGCTTTGCTTTGTTTGTTCTTTATGTAATATATTGGAAGTGTGGTTCTTGTAGTGCAAAGGATTTTTTAGTAATTTTTAGTAATGATTGGAATCAATTAAGGTTGATTGTTTAATTATCAAAGGTATATAAACCAACTATGAAGTGTTTTGTATTGTTTGTCTGATGAAGGAGAGATACTGTGCTCTCCGAAAGCGTTTTTGCTAACAAAATAAAGCAGTTACTGCATTGGGGAAGCGTTCTCAAGCTCTCTTTTGTTTTTATAGGGGAATAAAGATAAGACAAGAACAGACTGCATTTAGTAAAATGAGAACAGGCTGTAACATTCGCTTTAGCATGGATAACTGTAATTTTAGGCAGCTGTCAATTTGGGATAGCTGTTTTTTTCAGAGGGGTTAAACTTCATTATTTGAAGATGTACATAGCTTTTCTGTTTGTTTTAAGATAATAACAAAAGTTAAACCTAAACTTATACCCCCACTGCATGTCCTATCTCAAACAACGTATTAGACTCAGTTTTCTGCCTCTCAGTTTGTACCATCTCCAGAAATTCCACCCATTACCATGGCCCCCCTGCATCTCTTATGTGCTCTTATCTCATACCGTTCAACTATTGGCTGCTCTTGTACAACTTTCATTTCAAAATTTGTACTTGCTAAATACAGATTTGGAGCCACCTTCTTTAATGCCCCATCAGAAAGCTACTCCAACATAAACCCTAGCATATATTATATAACCCCACTGCTCTGCTCCAAAATATTCTTCCCACAAGCTATTCTACTTTCTAACTATATACTCCCTTCTACTTCACTGTATCAATTCCAAACAACCTGCTCTCACACAACCCCCTCTCATCACTTTTCTTGACATTAATTCAATACGGTGATATTCATCCCAACCCAGATCCTATTGCCTCCACTCATTACACGTAAATGTAAAACTTCAAAGTATCCACAACAAAATTACAGACCTACATGCCTGGCTAGCCCATAAACCTGGTTAAAAAGAAATATAAAGGACTCAGAATTCCTTCCTCCAAACTTAGTGTATTAAGGGATAGATAGAACTAACAAAAAGGGGGTGGCATCACAATCTTGTTCCCTAATTCATTTAATGTACCCCCATTTACTGGTCACATCCCTCAGTTCTCTAATGCTGAAATCTTGGTGTCCTTCCTGAAGTTAAATAAGTCTAAAAATCTTTGCATCATTGTCTTGTATATTCCACCTGGTAACAGCATACCAGTTCTGGAATATATATTATCCTGGGCCTCCCACACCATAAAAAATGAAACTGTAATACTTGGTGATGTAAACATTAACTGGCCAAATATCAGCTCAAAAATCCCAGCCACAAATATTAACCTGTTTTACTACATTCAACTTATCTCCACCCCCACCAGATATAATAGAACCAATGAAGAAGCTATCTTAGATTAGATCCTAGTCTGAGATCCCACAACAATTTCTTCAGCTAGTACCCTACCTAACACATTAAGTGATCGCCTTCCTGCCTTTCTTATTCAAGCTACTCCCCCTTTCACAAAAAAGCATTGTGTTAAACATGTTAGGAACCTATCCTACTTCAACCCATACACATTTAACCACATCCTGGCAAGCATTAATTGGAATATCCTAAACACACTCTCCTTAGATGATGCTCTGCTCTATTTCAATACTACCTTTCTAAAAATAATAGACAGCCTTGTACCCCCACCCCCCGAACCAAAAGAGTAAAAGGTAATCATGCTTCATGGTTAACTAAAGTTACAAAGGAACTAATGTTAACTAGAGATAAAACCTGGAAACTTTGGCATAAACGTAACTCAGATTTATTAAAATTCAAGCAACTTTGTAGTCACGTAAAAAAACTTGTATCCAAAGACAAAGAATACTACATAGAGGTCCAAAAAATACCACAAGCATAACCCCAAACAGTTCTGGTCCTCTATCGGTCATCTGTTGAACCCAGACACAAAAAGCAACCCTTGTCCACACCCTGACAAAACACCAGAGCAAATAGGTTTATTTAACTCCTACTTCATTAACACTATAGCTAATATTACAACCAACTTCTCCTCTCCTCAAACATTCCAGACCAAACTACTGTCTCCCAACACAGTCCAGTCTTCACTCCCTATTACAAACATTCTAGGTCAGTCCGCTCTTCCTACTCACATACAGTCCCAGTTCCTGTCAAACATCTACATAAACTTAGTTACAAACGGTTCTGAGCCTGAATTCACACACACTGCTGAACCAACCTCAACCATAAAAATCTTCTGTAACTTAAACCCAGTTCCAATGCAGCAGGTGGTCTACCCACAGAGTACGTAAAAATCGCTGCAGAAACAATCGCTTATCCCATTAGCAGACTCAATATATCCATCCAAGAATCCTATGTCCCCAACCTTTGGAAAAAAGCATATATTTTACCTCTGCCCAAAGGAAGTACCTCTGCCTATATTTCCAACTTCCCCCATAGCTATTCTATTCCCCATATCTAATCTCTTAGAAAAATGTGTGCACATGCAACTTCTGCAATTCTTAACAGTCATATCCTTTCACAAACACAACACTGTTTCAGATCAGGTGACAGTGCTTCCACTGCTTTAATATCCTTTATGGATCTAGTTAATAAGGCCCGTGACTCCAGGAAGATTGTATCCACTGATGTTCTTCATCTCACATTGCTGCAGTCCTTACACTTGGGGTAGTCCGCTGTCCTCGGTCGGCCCGAATATCAAAGTATAAGGCTGACGTCAGTCAAGGCGCATTAGACTGACATCAGGACGTCAGGGTACAAATGCGCATGACCGACGTCATATCCTCAGTCTTTTTTGCCGCATGGTCCGATGCAGAAGCAGTGTTGCAAGTGCCGTTCGGCGTTCTGAAATTTTTCGAATTCGGAGTTTCAGACAGAGTCAAAGTTGGCTAAGTACCCCGTTGGGGAATATTTTAGTTTTTTCTTGCCTCAGTGGTTTACCGGATGTCAGAAAAAGTGAATAACTGTATTTCTTGTGGGAAACAGATACCGCATAGAGATTATCATACTTTGTGTATTCCTTGTTTAGGGCCTGAGCACGACGTTGTTGGGTGTCGCTTTTGTGCTAGATTCAATAAGCGCACTATTAAGAGAAGGTTAGATTGTGCCAGGTTAGTCTTCGAAGCGGTGCAATTATAATATGCCGTCGGATGCTCACGCCGCTTCTTCAAGAAGCGCAAGGACAAAGCAGCTAAGCCTAGGCTAGAAGAGCCGTCCTGCGGACGCCGGTTCTTTAGACGTGTCGGTGGAGCCGGGGTTCCGCCGGAGGTTTCTCTGGAGTCCCAGGGGGAGACTTTGTTATTGCAGGATGTGGCCTCTCAGGAGGCAGGTCAGGCTGACGGGGCTTCTCAGGTTACTGTACTCCCCTCCCTTCCAAGGGTGGTTAGGCCCTCTCCTTCTGTTTCCAAGGCTTCTCCCAGAGGCAGGCCAGGTTTAGCTTCAGTTGGTGTCACCCCTAGTTCTTCAGGATCTGTGCCCAAGAAGCATATGCTTAAAATGGCAGAAGATTTGATTACTTTGATTAGAGGTTCTTTGCCCCCTCCTGATAAGAGACCTAGGGTGGAACCTGAGTTGGGGAGTTTTGAGCAGGCTTCGGATGTTTCAGAGTCTTCGGCTGAAGACTTGCAGGAGTATTCTCCTTATTCTGATTCTGATGTGGATGATTCTACTCCTTCTGCTTCTCCTCCTGAGGATTTTTCTTTTTCAGAGACTCTTCATTCCATGAGGGAGCATTTTAAGTGAGAAGGTCAGGACTTCTCTGATTCCAGGAAAAGGCTTAGGGAATTTTTGTTTTTACCCCAGCATAGACCTTTGGCTATACCTCCTGTTCTGGATGTTGTGGAAGATGTGTTTGCAGAGGCTTCTCTTAATCCTGATTCTTTGCCTCATGCTCCTGTTAAACCGGATAGGTATTACAGGGTGCCTGAAGCTCATAAGTATCTTTTTAAGAGTCCTAGGGCGGACCCAGAAACTGTTAGTCAGGGGCCTAAGGGTGTTAAGGCTTCTGTTGTTAAAAATCCGGTTCCTCCAGATAAAGAGGCCAGGGCTTTGGATAGATGGGGAAAGAAAGTCTATACTTCTTCCACCCTAGCTATGAGGGCTTTGAATTGCCAGTTTCACGTGTTGAAATACCAAAACTATCTACTTTCTCAATTGAAGTCAAAGGTAGATGCTCTGGCAGAAGGTATTGAGTGTAAAGAGTTACAGGATTTAGTACATGTTTCTGAACAGGTGGGTAAGCATTCTTTGCAATGTGGTTTTGATGCTGTACAGGCCTCATCTAGGGTGGCTGCCACTGGGTCAGTTCTTCGCAGGCACGCCTGGCTGAGGGATCAGAATTTATCTGACCATGTTAAGACAAGGACTTTAGATGCTCCTTTACAATCTGATGTGTTGTTTGGTTCACCTGTTGAGGCAGTCTTAAAGAAAATGGAAGACAAGGCTAAGTCTATGCAGATTGTTAAAGATTTTTTGCAGGTTCAGCCTCCGAAGTTTAGTAGAAATTGGCCTACCAAGGGGTGGACGTATCCTTCTTATGATTCCCAGTCTAGGGGTAGATCTAGACGTGGTAGGGGCAGAGCTCAGGGCTCTTTCAGGCCTAGAACGGGGAGTTCACCTGCACAGTCTTCGGGTGAGGGCAGGGGTCAGTCCTTTCGTAAACAGACCCAATGACCTACCTTTTCAGCTGCCAGAGCCTTCCCGTCTGGCAGCACCTTTGGGAGGAAGGTTGGCACTTTTCAAGGAAAATTGGAGTTTAATTACCCAAGACAGATGGGTATTGGATATCATACACCAAGGTTACAGGTTTTATTTCCATACCTTGCCTCCTTTCAAAGGCATGCCAGACGTTCCTCCTCAGCAAAGAATACAGGCTCACAAACAAATTTCTCTGTTACTTCAAATAGGGGCCATACAGCCGGTCCCTATGCCAGAAGTGGGCCTAGGATTTTATTCTCGCCTGTTCCTAGTACCAAAGAAGGGGAACACGTGGAGACCAATTTTGGATTTATCTATCCTCAACACTTATCTGGACATTCCCAAGTTCAAAATGTTGACGTTACAACAGCTTTTACCTCTGCTGGGCAAAGATCACTGGATGGTGACTCTGGATCTCAAGGAGGCTTACCTTCATGTTCCTATCAGGCCCAGTTGCAGGAAGTATCTGCGTTTTCGGGCTGGGACTTCACATTATCAGTTCTCTGCATTGCCCTTTGGCTTATCTACTGCGCCCAGAGTGTTCACGAAAGTTCTGGCTCCAGTGATAGCTTTCTTCAGGCTAAAAGGAATACAGATCTATCCTTATTTGGACGATTGCCTGATTCTGGCTCAAGGAAGGGACGAGCTTCTTCATCATTTGGAATATGTGATAGCAGTGCTAAGATGCCTGGGGTATTCTGTGAACGAAATAAAGTCCAGTCTAGTACCCTCTCAGGACATGTGCTTTCTGGGTGTAAGACTGAATACAGCATCCCAGATGGCCTTTTGACCCCGGACAAACAAAAGAATCTTTCCCTTTACTTTCATCAATTGTCTCATCAGTCCAGGCTGACTGCAAGGACAGTCCTTCAAGCCTTGGGGTTCATGGCATCTTGTATTCTGGTGCTTCCCAATGCCAAACTGCATATGAGGTAGCTACAATCGTATCTCAAAACGTATGGACACAGCACTGCCAGGATCTGAACACTGTCATTCAAATAATACCTTGCATTCAAAAGGAATTTTTGTGGTGGGCTCAGGAATGTCACCTAAACAAGGGACTCTCTGTGACCCGGCCAGAGGCGAGTCAGATTCTAACGACAGATGCCTCAGACAAAGCTTGGGGAGCTCATCTAAATGGAAAGTGGATACAAGACAAGTGGCCTGCCAGACTACAACATCTACATATCAACTTGAAGGAGATGTTAGCAGTCCAGTTTGCATTAATAGCTTTCAAGGATTTACTTTTTCCAGGGCAGGTGTTGATTCTAACAGACAACACAACTGTCATGTGGTACATCAACAAGCAAGGGGGAACACATTCTTATCCTCTATGCAGGTAAGCAATGATTTTGTGGGAGACTGCTCTCAGTTTACAGCTAAATCTTCAGGCAAGGTTTCTGCCGGGAGCACAGAACTCCTTAGCAGATGTGTTGAGCAGACGAATTATGGATCCCCACGAGTGGAAATTGGATCCTCATGTATTTCAGAAATTGACAGTGTCATGGGGAACTCCAGACATAGATCTGTTCGCTTCTCCACTAAACCACCAGCTGCCAAAGTTTTGCACGAAAAGGTTTCATCCCACAGCTTGGAAAGTGGATGCTCTTTCTTTCAATTGGAGCAATCTTCATGTGTATGCCTTTCCACCTCTGCCTCTCCTCCCAAAGGTACTTCTAAAGGTCAGACAGGACAAGCCAAAGATGATTTTAATAGCTCCAGATTGGCCTCGACAGCACTGGTACCCATTACTGAGAAGTCTGGTACGGGAGCCTCCATGGCCTTTGCCTTCGATTCCACACCTGTTGTCTCAGGAGGACAGTCATTTGCTCAATGTCAAGCTTCACTCTCTTCACCTAACAGCCTGGCATATTCTGTTTTGAACCATAGAGGGTCTCAACTTCCACAGCAAGTTTTGAATGTTATTTTGGAAGCTAGAAGGCCTAGTACAAGGAAAGTGTATGCAGATAAATGGAAGAGATTTTTATTTTGGAGTGCAGCAAAGGATTTTGATGTTTCTGAGCCTAATTTAAGTGTGGCTCTTCAATATCTTACTGAGTTACTGGACAAAGGTTTGTCCTTCTCTTCTATTAAGGTTCATGCTGCAGCAATTTCGGCTCACTATGATTGTGACCCACCATTGTTTTCTCATCCTTTGTTCAAGCAATTTCTTAGAGGGGCAAAGAATAATAAGACCCCCACGTAGAGCTCCTACTCCTGCTTGGGATCTCAATTTTGTGTTGGAGAAACTCACTCTACAACCTTTTGAGCCTGCAGCTACTACCGAGTTGAAATATTTATCATGGAAGACTGCTTTTTTGTTGGCCATTACCTCTGCAAGAAGGGTTTCTGAATTGCAGGCCCTTATGGCGGTTGAGCCTTTCTTAATTTTCCATAAGGATAGGGTATCTTTGCGTACTAATCCTTCCTTTATGCCTAAAGTGGTTTCTAGTGTGGCTTTAAACCAAACTATTCATTTGCCTACTTTTTATGCAAATCCCCAAAATAAAGGGGAAAAGATTTTGCACACTTTAGATGTACACAGGCAGTTGCGATATTATTTGAGCAGAACTAAAGGGTTCAGGCAGTCTCAGCAGTTATTTGTTTCTTTTGCTTTGAGTTCTCAGGGCAAGCCTGTGTCAAAACAAACTATTTCTAAGTGGATTGGGTTTTGCATTGCTTTCTGTTATTCCCATCATGGCAAGGAGATTCCAGCTGGGATTAGGCCTCATTCCACTAGGGCTACTGCCACTTCGACAGCTTTTTTAAGGGGGGTGGCAACTTAAGATATTTTGGAGGCAGCTACTTGGAGTTCAGTGCATACTTTCTCTAAGCATTACCACCTTCCACTTTACTCTAAATCTAGGGCTGGTTTTGCCACTGCTATTTTACAGGGCATTTTAGCAGCTCCTGCTTCTTTATAGTTTTGCCATCCTCCCTTACCTCTGCTTTGGGATTCTACCCAAGTGTAAGGACTGCAGCAATGTGAGATGAAGAACATAGTACAGTTTTGTACCTACCATAAATGTAGATGTTCAAGATCCACATTGCTGCAGTCCAATTTACCCTCCCTCCTTCCCCTCTGTAGTTAGAGGCGGTTGTGTGGGTTGGGTTGTAAATATTGTGTATATTGTATATATTGTACATATTATTAGTGCAAGGGTGGTTGGTTGGTTGTTTGCTGTCTTTTGGTTTTGACCTTTCTTTTAGGGTCTTCTGACATCTGGGGCAAGAAAAGACTGAGGATATGACGTCGGTCATGCGCATTTGTACCCTGACGTCCTGATGTCAGTCTAATGCGCCTTGACCGACGTCAGCCTTATACTTTGATATTCGGGCCGACCGAGGACAGCGGACTACCCCAAGTGTAAGGACTGCAGCAATGTGGATCTTCGAACATCTACATTTATGGTAGGTACAAAACTGTACTTTTCTGGACTTGTGTAAGACCTTTGATACTATCTCTTCTCACTCACTCCTTTCCCAGCTTTCTAATATCGGACTATCTACTTCATCTCTCAACTGGTTCAAAAGCTATCCCCATATATACACAACCCCACCGGTGTCCCCCAAGGCTCCATATTAGGACCTCTACTGTTTGACATGTTTATTATTAACCTTCACTTGTCATTTCATCAAGGGTCCCTTGTACAATATGCAGATGACTCCACTATTAACTGTACTACTGAAGATTCAACTGCACTACAACACATCACTCAGTCTGCATTTTCCACCATAGAAAGATGGCTCCACAACAACCATCTGTCTCTAAACCCCAATAAAACCAGGCTAATAATAATCACTCCAAAGGAAACACCAATCAGTAAATCTCAATTTAACATACTCTCCCTGAACCACACTAAAATTGAATTACCCATACAAAACTGCCTGGTGTCATAATTGATGGAAACTTAATTTGATCTACACATTCTGAATAACATCAGTAAGATTCACAAAAAAACTAGAATTTCTGTACAGATTTAAACATTTCTTTTCTCTCCCTATAAAACAGGTACTTGCCACTGCTTATCACTTCCTTCCCTTGTCTCTGGCACCACATTGCTAACCAACCTCCACTTCTCACTTAAAACTAAATTAGAAACATGTTACAACAAAATAGCTAAATTCGCAACAAACACCCACCATTCCACCCATCACTGCACACCCCTAAAAACATTAAAATGGCTTGAATTCCCCCACTACCTCACCTATCTCCAAATAACCATCACACATAAATTTTTTACAAAACTTCAGGATTCCCCTGCCCTAAACTCCTTACTTTCTCACTACAATCCCATCAGGACCCTGCGATCCAAAAACCAGCACCTCCTCCAAATTCATAAGCTTAAACTACCTGCTACTCCTGAGCAATAGCCAAAACCTGGAACAGCCTTCCTGTAGACATTTTCAACAACCCCAGCACTTTTTCCTTCAAAACAGCTCTCCTAAACCACCTCCATTCTTAACTGGATCTGTAACTCTACTAAGCCTTCCCCCTTCCATAACCTAGCTCTTTATTTACTCCACTGTCGTTCCCACATCTGTTAGTTCATCTAACTTCCCACTTCTCTGCTCCATTCAACATATTACCCACTACACACTCCCTTTCTTTTCCCTTTATTACTTTAGCTACAGCTACTTTCTCCCTTGTTCTCCTCCTCTAGTTGTTTTTCTTCACTCTTAACCCATCACATTTACTGTATTTACTAGCTATTCGTCACCTCACAACTCCCATATCTTTTCCCAGTTTTTTTCTTGTTCTACTACTCTTTTAGTTTACCTGCTAACAATTTCAGAATGTATTTGTTACTTGAACCTCAGCTATAGTATGTTAAGTATTTCAAATAATGTTATCCATACTACAGTGACAATTATTTTTGAGCTACTTTGTATACTATATGGTTTATATATTCTAAATGTTCTACCTGTAATAAGCTTGCATTTATACTTTCTATATTCTAATTGTTTTTTTGCGGAGGTTTTCTCCACAGGCCTTCACTGACAGTGGGCTGCTGTTGACCCAGTGGACTATCCAGGTCCCTGTTAATGGGGATGTTCAGGGTGTGTGTGTGTGTGTGATTTTTTTTGTTTGAGGGTTTTCATTAAAACAAAGTCTTGTAAAATGTAATTATAGGTTCAAATGAAGATGACAAGATACAACTGCATAAAGGGTCAACCTGCCAAACATTAGTGGGTGCATGTAACACAAGCTGGAAATAAACATTTAAAAAGCTGTTGTATATAGTAGGTGGGAATAATAACTTTTCAATTGGGCTATAGTATCCATACTATTTTGGAGTATGAATGGCCTCACAGGTGCAGACAAAAAGATAAGAGAATTGAATTATATTAAGAAATGCAGAGTGCAAATAGCATTTGGAAAGAAGTGAGCATGCAAGTTCGATAAACAGAGGATTTCAAGATGGATATTGAGCAGAATATCGGGGGCAAAAGAAAAAGTACTTTTCTTATAGCTAGAGGAACTCCCAGTAGTGATAGAAGAGGCAAAAAAGTTGATACTGGCAGATTTGTGGAAGCAACAGGGTTACTGACAAGGGAGGAGGATTATACTTGCATGTATTTATATTCCACCTAAAATTGCTATTATATAGCTTAAGAAATTTTTGGGAGAAATAATCAGCTTTCATCAGGGAATATTACTTACAGATGGTGATTGGAACTTGATTTGCAACAGTGGGGATTGTATCTGGGGGATCTAGAAGGGGACAATTCAACAAAAGAGGGTAGAATTGTAGGACATTTATGAAAAATTTGGTATGGCAGACATGAAATTGGTAGTAAAAACTCTAAATTTACATATTCCCCAAAGTACGATAATAGGGTTAGACTAGACAATAAGTTATGTTAACAGGAATATGTGCATTTAATTTTAAGCTCTGACCACGCATCCAATAACTAGTTCAGATTATGCACCTAAATAACTTGGATAACAATGTAGGGTAGTAATGAAGTAAAAATGGGAGACTGGCACTTCCACGCCACTCAGATGTTACAGCTAGTGAGGGGGATAAAATGAAGGTGGTGCTTAAAAATAGGGTAGAAATGAAAAAGATATGGTTAAGAAGTAACAATAATTATGTAGAGGGGCTGACAGGTTAAAGTACTGAAGAATGAGTAATCTCACAGAACAAGAAGAGGCACAACTGCAGAGTGATAGAGAAAATAGGGGAGTATCTGGATAGTATACAAGAGTTTAGAAAGATTGCTGTTAAGCAACTGTTTTTTGATTACTTGAGTACATAAAGTTTTAGCACAATGACTTGGGCAACAGAAGGAAAAAAAGGTTGTTGGCAAACTTGGGGAGCCTTTAGCAAGAAATATAATCGGAGATGCTGTAAAGGTATTAGAGAGAGTTCAGAAATTTGCATAAAGCAGAGAAATGTGGACATCCAGAAAAAGCACAAATGAAAATATTTATAGAAGACTTAAGTATGCCAAAGTTTGGAGGTAGATGAGGCTCAACAATTAACAGTGACATATCAATCTACGGGAAAGTCTGCAGGAATAGATAGTATTCCTGTTGAAGCTTGGAGGAGAAGAAGAAAGTGATGATAATCTGGAAGGTTTTGTTGAATTGTATTTTAAAAGCAGGGAAAATGCCAACATCTTGGAAGGTCATGATGGCTGTAATACCTAATGATGGTAAAGACCCATCAGACCTACCTTAATATAGATGCATTTCAGTTTTAAACCATGATTATAAACTCTATCTGTAATAGCCAAAAGAATGGCAAAGATTTTGAAAAACTGATAAATGTGGATCAATTTGGTTTTGTGGAGGGGAGGCAAACATTTGACAACATTAATCGAATGGTATTGATCCAGAGAGAAGCAGAATGTAAGAAAATATCAATCTGAAGTTACCAATTTTTATGTCTCCTCAACAGATTAGTTTGGTTCAAATTCCTCTGAACCAGATTGGCCGCTTGCTAAAGCTCATGGAACCAAACACACTGGAGCATCCCCCTTTACCCATAATGCAACTGGTTCATTACCTTGTTTGCCACTATCGGCTTCAAACATGTTTTTTGCCTCACTCTCGAGCTCTTCAGACAAGTGCATTTTCTATAGCTTTTTTGCCTTATATTTTCCCCCTTTTCTTCAGATCTTCTATTTTCCAGAAACCCTTTTTGCTGGTTTACTCCCCTTTTTCGTACTTTGTGTACTACTTGGGTATTACTGTTAGTGCCCTTCCTCTACCCTTCTGTACCTCCCCTTTTACCATCACTGGCATTTCCTTACTTTTCTACGCGCTATCTTTTAAAGAAAAAAAAGTTTGTCTTTACGAGTATTCCTTTTTTCCCTGAACATGTGATTCTGAGCGCGTGTGAAGTGACTTCTGTCTTCCCGCCATGGCCATGGCTGATAGACAAGGAGAAAACTTGTGTGGAAAACCACAAAGTAGATACCCACAGGGTACAAAACTAATAATAAAAAAAAAAAAATGAAGAACCATGTCCAAAGCACAAGGCAGAAAGTTTAATCCAAGATACATACAAATTCACTTGCTAAGCGCTTTCACCATTACACATGGCATCATCAGAGTAAGTGAAAATCAACCATACCACACATTAAATACCCAAACATTCACTTCAGCATCAAATAGAAAAATACATGAATAAATAATTATTAAATTAGTTTAAACACTGAATATATCCACGCATAATGAAAAATACTGCCCAAACTTGTTATAAATAACATCTTATCCACTGTATATACAGTTGTATTTCACCATCCATTAAGACAAAACCTTATAAAATAAAAAATAAAATAAAAATAATAATGATGATGGTAATATTAATGATGTATATTGGGATATAGAAATACTTTGTAACCTCCTATTTACACTATATCCTATTGGCCCTATCTTTTAAAACAGGTTTTAGAGAAATATATTAATTCAAACCTGGTGGGGTTGTTGCATCCAAGATTTGCCATTTATATTCCAATAATTCTTCCTTCAACCTTTCATCCCCACCTCTCTCAAAGCATGTCACTCTATCAATAACAAAAAAAAAAGAAATTTCTTAAAATCAACACAGTGTATACTGTGCATATATAATGCATTATATACGTCCTTGTTTTTTATAGCCCTCTGGTATTCTGCAATCCTGTCTTTTAACCTACGGGACAGTTTTGCCCACGTAGAATGCATTGCAACTAACACAGGTGGCAATATATACCAACTTCTGTGTTGCAGCTACACCAGGGCACCCTATAGTCTTAATGTAATTAGTCACCGTTACATAAGGTCCTTCATTAATGAACCTGCAAAATTTACAGGTTCCACACTTGTACATCCTGGAACACTTATAAATGGTTCTATTTCCCTCCAAAATTTCTTTGATGTTTTTTCCCCTAGAATATATTATTTTGGGCAAATTTCCTAAATCTTTCCTCATAGTTTCATTAAATACTATGTCCCATGTTTTTTTCACTACTTCAACACCACTAATTTGACTATTGTATTCCAAAATTAGTGCCTTACCTTCAAGGGTGTTGTTCTTTTGAAATATATCAATGTTATTACCCCTTAAAATGGGTTTGTATATACTCCGTCTTTTCTCCAAGACCTCATTTCTAATTTTTAACAACATCTGTAGGGGATATCCCCTATCTAAAAAGAAACCAATAAGGGTATACACTTCTTTAATACAAGTGTCATCATCACTCACAAGTCTTGAAAGTCTTACCGTCTGACCCTTCACTATTCCTCTTTTTTGATGTGGAGGGTGACAGCTGTTATAATGTAACAAGGAATTGCTGTGGGACTTCTTCCTGAAAATGTTACTATGTAAAATGTTTGCAGATTTGGTCAGTTTGATGTCCAAAAACTCCATTTCATTTTCATCCCACTTGCTGGTAAATCTAAAAAAAAGTTGTAGTACTATTTAGATATTCAACCAAGGACATGGCTTCATCCTCACTGCCCTTCCAAAGTATTAATATATTGTCTAGAAATTGGTTATAAAGAGCAATCTTGTCATTATATGGTGAACCAAATACATAATTTTCCTCCCAATATAGAAGAACCGGGTTAGCAAATCCAGGGGCACATTTTGCCCCCATTGCCACACCTGAAATTTGCTGAAAAATTTCACCTTCAGATGTCACAAAGTTGCTCTTTAACACCATTTCCATACATGATGTCATCATATTGACTTTAGCAGCATTTAATTTACCACTTCTAACCAGACTTTGGGTGAAGTATTCAACCCCTACATCTTGTGGGATTACAGTGAATAGGTTGATGACATCTATGGTTAAAAAAGACCATTCAGTACCATCATCAGAAATCCTATAAAGTCTGTGAAGGCGATGCCAAGAATCTTTCAAAATATGTGAAATCCCAGCCACAACCTTCTGAATCCCTTCATCCACAAAGGCAGCCAAGGGTTCAGTCTTAGACCTCAGAGAAGAAACTATAGCTCTAAAAGGGGGATGTCTGGTGCCTTTATGGATTTTGGGGTACCAAAAATGACGGGTGTGACTGGGTGTTCCACATTTAGAAAGTTAAATTCTGTTTCAGTCAGTACCCCCTGATATAGGGCATCAGGTACAAATCAATTTTACGATATGCTATATGCAATTCATTAATAGATACCATTTGGTAGGTGGTGTGGTCATCCAATATTGCCTGCATCTTTGCTATATAATCAAATTTGGACATAATCACCACACCACCACCCTTATTGGGTTTCATAATTCTCAAATCTTTATTATTGGCTAACTCAAATAAAGCATCCTTTTCCTGTTGAGACAAATTCAAAACACAGTTTGCCCCCCCATTTGGTGTTAATTACATTCTTGATTCCCATAACACACAATTTCTCAAACGTAGACGCATCCTTGTTACAAGGGGTATAAATACACTCTTTCTTAAACACCCGTCATTATTTTGATCACCAACAACACTATGGTTGTCCTTAAAGTAAAGGGCCAAATTTAACTGCCTAACTAAAATTTTGACACTAGTAAGCACATCCACCATATTGGTTCTAAAACTAGGTACAAATGAAAAACCTTTTATCAGGACATCATGATGGAATTCTTTAATATCAAAGGCACTGTAATTATAAACACTAAAATTGGATTTGGTGAAAATTTGACTGTGACAACAAATTCTCATTATTAAAACGTAATTCTTCATCATAAGTGGTAGACTGAGAAAGAAGATGAAATTTCACATACACCACAGTCAAAGTCAATATCAAAGTAATTTAGTATCTCCTCCTGTTGTAGTTGTGCCATTGTTTGTTCCAACGGTTGTTTGCCCGTCACTGTCCCTAATATTTTGTATCCGGAACATAGTGCTGATTGTTTAGTGTCCCCTCCCTCTTGTTCTGTGGCCGAGCTGATCTCCTTAACGGTGGATATTAATCTAAAAAAACATCAGATGTAGATGCACAGTTATCCGACACACCATCACCGTTAAAATCATTAACATTTATTGCGCACTCAACATATTTTTCATGACTGTGTTTAACAAACCCATAGGCCCTGTTGTTTTTGTAATCATCTGCATCCCTGGCTAACTTCTTGATTTTCGTTTGTATATTTTCTCAATATATTTATCAATATCGCTTAAAACATCCCAGTAGCTTTGTACATTTTGAAAAAAACAGCAAATCCCCCACAATACTTTCATTTAGAAAACTCGTGTGGAGTTTGAAATGTGCGAAGTGCTCTCAAAATTCCATATTTGGACCAGCACTCACTGTGTTTTTTGCTTAGGACCTCACTGTTTACAAGAAGACAGCTCCATTTGGTTTGCCATTCTTTTAGCCATTGGGCTCTAGTGGAGCACAAAAACAAGTTGAATTTAAAGGGACTGTTACCCTCCTGCTTTGGTGAGGCTATTTCTGGGTCAGTCTAAAGATCCTACCAGATACATCAAAATCCTCCAAATCAAGTCCAGCTTCCTTGGGCTTCTCTTCTAAATCTTTGGAGGCAAAGGAACGGAGCACTTCGGTGCTGATACCCATGTCGACATAACTATTATAAGTCTTCTCCACCTGATTCCTCAGAACCTACAGTTCAGCTGATGGTACCGTTAGTTTCCTCGGTACTGCCTTCAGAGAAGACTGTGCCTTTGATAGTCTTCATCGGTGCCGACTAAAGAATTTATAACAGTGCTTAGGTAAAGTATTCCCTGTCCATCGATCCCTTCCCATATAGGCTGCCTTCTCTCTTCCTGGACCAACCTTTTTCTCCAATAAAATCCACCCATTCTTCCAGACACTTCACTGAGTAAGAGCTGGAGGAGTTTTGAGGAAGATACTCTCGGCACAAGGAGTTACTGGAACCTCTAGGCCTCCTACCCCGATGGGTCAGGGTCCTTCTACTTCCTCCCCTCCAAGCACCTTTCCTCCACTGACTTCTGCTGTAAGTTCAGTGGCCTTGGTTCCAAGTTGTCTGGTACCAACTGCCTCGGTCCCGAAGTTGTTTTCATCAGTGCAAATTGTGTGTCTGAGCTCTCCGGCTCAATCGGAACCAGAGACCTTAGAACGCTGTACCTGTCCTGTCGGTTCTGAGGAGTTTGAGTTGACCCAGGTTTTTTCGGTGTCATCTCTTCTCAGAGCCTTGGCATGGATCAGCTTCGCTTCGGCTTCTGTCTTGGAAAGGGTCTGCCCTGGTCGGGGGGGGGGGGGGGGACTGTGATGCAGAGCTCTGTTCTTTTGGGCCCAGACTCCCTCCCTACCATGGGTGGATTGGCTTTTGAGGCAATGGAATTGAGAGAGTCTGGTCTGTTCCAAGACACCAGTTCTACCCCCCCCTCAGACCAACCTTCCAAGTCGCACCTTGCACACCAGAACCTCATCCACTTCCTCCAGCTGGAGAGCGTGGGTATCAAGGACTCAGGGAAGCCCACATTTGGGAATGTCTTATTCTGAAACCTCTCTAGAGCTTCCCACTGAGGAGGTTTCTGAGAAGAGAAAGTGTAAGAGGAAACGCATTGATTCCCCTGGAGAATCATACACTGAAGAGACAGATTTTGAGGAGGGAGAAGGATCCCCGTGATCACCTTCGGTTAATGTGATGTCTCCTTTGGAGCCATCCTGGAAATTTTGAAACTGAGGTGGTGGCAGTCCAGTATTCCTATGTCAGAGGAATATGTGTACCTGCAGGTTCTTGGCATCAAACCATCTACCTCCTGGGTGACATGCCTGCTGAGGAGCTCATTGAGTTGATCTCTGTGGGCATGGAAGGCTCCCAACTCTATTGAGCCAGTACCACGGAGAGCAGACAAAATCATAACTCCACCCTTGGACAAACCCTTCTGGACAGAGAGCTTACCAGCAGATACCACGATCGTGTCAGCAGCCACCAAAAGTTCCACTATTCATTCTCCAGATAGGGAGTCTAGGACAATGTATAGGATAGGGAAGCAAATTTATGCTTCAACGTTTACCTTGCAGTCTTTGAATTACCTAGCACATTTTACGAGATTGCAGAAGGATCTGATTAAATAGCTTTTGGGTTACCCTCTCAGGAGCAGTTTGACAAGGTTCTGGATGCCATAAATTCTCAGTTTGATGAGGCTTATTTCTCATGCAGCCAAAGGGATGATGAGAGCCATTGATTCAGGCGTAACGTTAAGGAGACACACCTGGATGCATTTGTGTGACTTCAAGGAGAACCTCTCAAGTCTGTTTCTCAATGCTCCCTTTAATGACACTTCCTTATTTGGACCAAAGTTAGACGCACACACTAGGTGTGAAAAGGATAGACTCTCTCTGCAGTGAACATACATTTTCCACCCCTCCGAGACCCTTCTCAAAGAATTAGCACATTGGTGGAAAAATGTGGTTTAAGAAGTCCCAGGGGTCCTTTCCTGACACACACAGTGACAGTTCCCCCTGGGGCACGGGGGGGGGGGGAGGTCCAATGGAAGGTGCCGCCCTCACGGCAGAACCAAGGTTTCCGAGACTTGTTCTTCAGTAAATCTTTCCAGTGCTCCTGAAAGGAGGCTCAAGTGCTCTTCTCTGGAGGCAGTCAAGGGTAGTTTTTCCCAGCACCAGACAGCCTGGCTACAGATAACTTCCGACAAATGGTTGCAGGGAGTAGTATCCAGATCTTGTATTCTGTTTTCACTAACCCCATCCTCTGAAAAAAAAAAATCCCGGGTGTTCCATGCAATCAAAGGGAACACACAGCACTAGAAATACAAAAGCTATTAGAAAAGTGAGTAATCCAAAAGGCCCCCCAGACTAGATAGGATCCGGAATTTACTCAAGGTTCTTTTTAGTGCCAAAAAAAAAGACAGGGGACTGGAGATCTATTCTAGGTATTAGGAAACTAAATAGGTCCATCGAACCAAATTCTGGATTGTGACGGTTTAGTCCATTCTTCCTTTTCTGGAAAAGGATGACTGGATGTGCTCCATAGACCTCCAAGATGCGTACTATTACATAAAAATGCACAGGCGATCCAGGAGGTTCTTATGCTTCCAGCTGGGAGCCAGTCACTACCAATTCAGGGAACTGGCTTTTGGTCTCACCACAGTTCTCACCACAGTTCCCAGGGTGTTCACCAAATGCATGGCAGTAGTAGCAGCTCACTTGAGAGTGCACGGATTCAGTGCGTTTCCATATCTAGATGACTGACCATCACTGCCATGACCAGGTATCAACTCATAGAAGCCAGACAAAAAGTTCTTCAAATGTGCTTATCTTTGGGAATAACTGTCTACTACAAAAAATGTCCCCCTGAGCCAACCCAAGTCCCAACGTAAAAACCACCATAGCCTCTTTCCCTCCACAAAGATTACGGACAATTCAAACACAAGTTTCAAGCATAATCGGCAAGAACAAAGTGCTAGCTAAGCTAGTTCTCTGAATATTGGGCTCCATGGCAGCATTAGTAACTCTTGCAACCCTGGCCAGATAACATATGCAAATTCTACAGTGGTTGCTTGTGGCACAATAGTTGATACTTACACATCCCATGTCCACACCAGTTTCCATCACCTGCATTTGCAAGAAAGATCTAACTTGGTGGAATCATTCAGAACAAATTCTACAAGGATGTCCTTTTTCTCCCCCTCAGCCCAAGGCCACAGTGACCACGAACGCCTCCCTGCTGGGGGAGGGAGCATTGCAGTGGAGAGAGTCCAAGGCACTTGGTCCCCAACAGAAGCCATGTTACACATCAGTGTTCTAGAGATGAGGGCAGTGCTCTTAGTGTTGCAAGCCTTTCAGGATGATCTCCCCTGCAGAATGATTATGATTCAGGCAGACATGTCAGTGGTCTGGTATATCAACAAACTAGGAGGAACCAGCTCTTATCCACTATGTTCAGAAGCCCTAACAGTGTGGCAGTGGGCAATCTCATCAAACCACTTTCTCATAACAGTGCACATCCCAGAGAAATCCATTGTGATAGCAGACAAGTTAAGCAGGTCCAGTCTTTGACCTCATGAGTGGTCCCGCAATCAGTGTGTGTCCGAGAAAATTTTTTGGCTATGGGGCCAACCTTGTTGTGATCTATCTGCCTCTCCCCTAAACAACAATGCAGCAGTTATTTTGCCCTACTCCCTCCAATGCAGGAGGCCCCCGAGGGATGCTGTTCTTCACAATTGGCACCCGGTCTCCTTTGCCTTTCCTCCAATACCTTTGATTCCCAAATTTCTTCAGAAAGCCATCTGGTTTTTTGCTTCGACATATTTGGTTTCCCCTTCCTTTGGCCTCACCTAATCAAACCACCTTGAATACTGGATCCAATTCCAGATCTCCTCTTTCACACTACAGGCATGGTCTATACCGACAGTCACAATCTCAAGCTGACAGCTTGGCATCTCCACTTCCAGTAGTAGCCAGACAGCCTATGATTTCTTCTCCTATTTGACACATACTACTGTCATGTCATAATCCTTCCACATTAAAACTGTGTTCTAGTAAATGGAAGAAGTTTGTATGCTGGGCTCTGCAGAAGATCGCTGAATCATTTTCAGCCCCAGTTCATGAAATCCTAAAGTTCTTGGCATTGCGTTTTCATAGTGGGGCCTCTGCGTCCACCATAACAGTACTAGCAGCCATCTCCAACTTCCATATTGGGTTCAAAGACTTTTCTGTGACCTGTCACAAACTCTGCAAGTCTTTCTTGAAGAGTACTCTTCTGTTATGACCTTCTTTCAAACACCCTTCTCCACCATGGGACCTCAACTTGGTATTGCAAGCAGTCACTCAATTATTTGAACCTGCCCACACTTGTGATATTAAGTTCCTCTCCTGAAAGACTGATGTTAAGTTGTCTATCTCGCCTTCATTCTTGCTGGATGGGTTCGGAGCCGACCTCGGCTCCGACTCGGCCACTCTAAAGCTCGAGAGTTGGTTCCACCGGCTCGAGGCCCCTCTTATATCCCACAATGCTAGGCGTGAATTACCTCAGATCTCGTTTGCCGCTACAGCGATCGAGGTGTTGTTTTTTCTACCGGCTGAGGTCAGTGGTATTTAAGCAGGTTTAATAACTTTAAACCCCTTTTTAGCTTAGCCCCTTCTTCTTTAGTTATAGTGTAGTGGATATTATCCTTCCTACCCTTATCCAGCCCCTTTCCCACAAGAACTGTTAAGTTCTTTCCTTAGGCCTTCGGGCCCTCATCCCTAATAGTGGTGTGTATGTGTTTTTAGGGACTCTTTTATATAAACTACTAATTTCCTTAGCTTTAGTTTAAATTATTTTTTCTGATAGTGTAATCGGTGTGTGTGTGTTGTGTGGTGATTACACTTCGGCTCTTGAAAATGTCCAAGGATTCAAAGGTCTCAGGCTTCAAGAAGTGTGACTCGTGCTGTCAGAAAATGTCTCTGCCAGACGGTCACACTTCTTGTGTGTACTGCCTGGGACCTTTACACCTGCAGGACTCTTGTGCTGTATGCCATGGCTTCAGCCCCAGAGTCCTGCAGGAAAGAAAGAACAAACTCATTCTAAGGGGTTTGCTCAAGCCTGAAGGTTCCCTAACTGCTTCATCGGGAAAACCTTCTAAGGCTTCTAAGACCTCGACTCCAGTGTCTGAGTCGAGGCCTAAGGCTTCGAAGCCTACTGCTACATCGGCACCGGCTGGAGCCGATGAGTCTTTGACTACAGTTTCTGTGGTTCCCTCGGCTCCGGCTGGAGCCGAGGTATTGGAGATTCCTGGGTCGGCTCCGATCAGACCATCGGAGCCGACATCTAGAAAGAGGTCGAGCTCACCATCCCTTGGCTCCGTTCATTCGGCTCCAGCGTCTCCCTTGCTGTCTGAACGGAGCCACAGATCTCACTCCTCTAGGTCATCGAGGCTCTCGGATCATGACCTCCAGAGGGTAGTGAGTCGACTTCTAAAGTCCAAGGCACTGGCCCAAATGCTTCAGAGCCCGACTCATCAGTCGATGCCTCTACCTATTCCTCTAAATATTCCTCCTCCGACTCCTTTGAGCTCGGAGCCGGGGCGCCTCGGAACCGAGACTGTGGTAGCGTCGGAGCCGATACATTTGTCTTCGGCTCCGATTTCTTCTTTTGAGGAATCTTGGCGCCGGACTTCCCTCGTCGGCTCCGAGGGGGTGAGTGGCATTGGACCCTTGTCCGACCCCCCTCTTCCTCTCGGTGCTTCGGCGCTGGTGAGTTCGGCTCCGACATCGGCCTCGGAACCATCTCTGTCGGTGCCAAGGGAGGTTCTCAGCTTCTCGGAGCGGGGACCTCTGGCTCTGCCTGACAGGGGTGCATTCGAGGTCATGCGGAGTGTGTTGGAACCTGGTTCAACTCCACAGTCTGCTCCGTCTGCCCCTCCCTCTTCGGTGCCTCAGGTGATGTCTACTCTCTCCCTCATCCCTGACCGCAGAGAGCCAACTCTTCAAGAATCCCCTGTTGGGATTTCATCCTCTTCCGAGGCCTCTCCTGATTTGGCAGGGGAGCCCCCTAGGAAGAGAAAGTGTAAGAGGAAACACATAGACTCACCTGAGTCTGTCACCTCTGACACAGATTTAGAGGATTCCGAGGGTTCCCCCCGTTCCCCTTCTGAAGATGTCTCCTTTGCAGACATTCTAGAGATCCTTAAGCAGAGGGGAAATTGGCCAGCCCTTAACCCTTCGGAGGATGAATCTGTGTATCTTGAGGCGTTTGGCTCTCGCCCTTCCCCGTCCTGGGTGTCCCCCCCCTTTGACCCCCTCATGCAGGTGGTAGCAAAGAAGGCCTGGACGGCTCCTGACTAAGTGGACCCTACCCCCAGGAGACCTTCTAAGTTTATAACAGCAACCACTGATAAACAATTTCTGACCAAAGGAGTTACTGTGGATGCTATGGTGGTAGCTGCTGCCACCAAGAAGGAACTAGCTGATCCTTCAGTGCCTGTCCATCCCCCTAACAAGGAATCTAGGTCTATGGACAGGTACAGGAAGCGGATGTTTTCGTCAGCGACCTTTGCAATGTGTTCGCTGAACTACTTGTGCCATTTCACTCGTCTCCAGAGAGATTTGATCAAGGAAGCGAGTGAGATGTTGAAGGATCCTACAGCTGCAGGTTTTCAAGACAAGATGAGCACCCAGCTGACCACCCTGAATTCTATAGCTAACTCTTCCATGCGCCTCCTCTCATATGCGGCTGATGGAGCGAGTAGAGCCGCAGGGACAGGTGTAGCCTTACGCCGGCATGCCTGGATGCGACTATGCAATTTCGCGGACCCCTTTAAAACGTCTTTCACTAATTCCCCGTTTGATGGATCATCTCTCTTTGGTCCTCAAGTGAAAGAAACCTTGACTAGGTGCGAGACGGATGGCAAAACTCTATCTGCCGTCGGAGTCCGTTTTTCTACTCCTCCTAGACCTTACCCCAAAGGCCAGAAAAGTGGAAAAATGTGGTTCCGTAAACAATCTCAAGGGAATTTGCCTGACGCACAAAGTCAGTTCCCCTCCAGAGGCAGAGGAGGGAACAATAATGGTAGACGTCGCCCTAGAGGCAGAGGGGGCCCACAGAACCAGGGCAATCGAGAAACCTTTTCCGATAAGCCCTTTCAGCATCCCTGAGGTGTTGCCCGACTGTCCACCTTCGGAGGCAGTCGGGGGAAGATTGTTACTGTACCCAGAAGCCTGGCTATCCCTAACACAAGACAAGTGGGTACAGTCCATCATTTCCGAAGGCTATTCCATTCCCTTCGTTTGCAATCCAAACCAATCAAAAAAATCCCTTCCAGATGTTCCACCCGCTCAAAGGGATCTTGCAGCTTTGGAAATTTCAAAGCTGCTTGCAAAAAGAGCAATCCAACCAGTTCCAGCAGACCAGCAAGGATCCGGAATCTACTCCAGGTTCTTTTTAGTTCCAAAGAAAACAGGGGACTGGAGACCAATTTTGGATCTCAGTATCTTGAACAAGTCGGTCAAGAAAACAAGATTTCGGATGGTCACGCTACAGTCCATCCTTCCCCTATTGGGAAAGAAAAACTGGATGTGCTCTATAGACCTTCAGGATGTGTACTATCATATAAAAATGAACAGACGCTCCAGAAGATTCCTCCGCTTCAGGCTGGGAACCAGTCATTTTCAATTCAGGGCCCTGCCCTTTGGTCTCACCACTGCCCCGGTGTTTACCAAATGCATGGCAGTGGTAGCTTCTCACCTGAGACGTCAAGGATTCCAGGTGTTTCCATATTTGGACGACTGGCTCCTCACAGCTCCCACCAAGCATCTTCTTCTACTGGCCAGGGACTACACCTTTCGCATTTGTCAAAAC
The DNA here is from genome assembly GCF_019279795.1 of Protopterus annectens. Lineage (NCBI taxonomy): Eukaryota > Metazoa > Chordata > Ceratodontiformes > Protopteridae > Protopterus > Protopterus annectens. The sequence goes on from NC_056737.1 coordinate 14,222,076, forward strand.
TTAGGCATTTCAATAAATTGCGAAAAGTCTGTTTTGTCGCCTTGTCATACTATTACCTTCATAGGCGCAAATCTAGACACAGTCAACATGTCTGCGGGACTAACAGATCAGAGAATAGTAGACATACACAAACTGGTCTCGCTCCTCTTCAGCAGCAACAGAGTCAAAGCCAGGTTAGTTCTGAAAGTATTGGGGATTATGGCGGCTGCCATTCCTCTACTTCCATTAGCCAGATTCCACATGAGAATCCTTCAATGGATGCTCTTCACACAATGGTCATACCAGCAACTTCCAATGTCCCACACCATTATGATTACGCAAAAATGCAAGAATCATCTTCAGTGGTGGATGTCTTCCCCTCAGCTCTTCTTGGGAAGACCCTTTGTTCCTTCCCCTCCGGTTGCTACTCTGACAACGGATGCCTCCCTGATCGGGTGGGGGGGGGTTATTATCAGGGCAGAACTGTCCAGGGCACATGGCAACCAGACGAATGCCACTTGCACATAAAAGTTTTGAGATGAGAGCAGTGCTTTTAGCGTTGCAAGCCCTTCAAGACTCTCTTCCCGTGGGAACGATAGCAATCCAGACGGACAATATGTCTGTAGTGTGGTATATCAACAAACAAGGCGGAACCAGGTCCTATCCCTTATGTCGAGAAGCACTCAGACTGTGGCAATGGGCGATTTCTTCTCAGCGGTTTCTGATAGCAACGCACATTCCCGGGAAGTCCAATCAAATCGCGGACAAGTTGAGCAGAGCTATTCTCATGCCTCACGAGTGGTCTCTGAAAGACTCTGTTGTGAGAGAAATTTTTCTCAAGTGGGGTCAGCCTTGCTGCGATCTTTTTGCTACTCCCCAAAACAGCAAGTGCAGAGCTTATTTCACCCTATTCCCGTTACCAGGCCAGCCCAGCAGAGACGCTCTAGTCCAAGTTTGGCCCCGGGGACTTCTGTATGCATTTCCTCCCTTCCCACTAATCTCTCAAGTGATACAGAAAGCTATCGCTCAGAAGGCCTCATTGGTCCTCATTGCTCCTTACTGGCCTCGACAAGTTTGGTTCCCCTTTCTGCATCAATCTCTGTTGGAGCAACCTTGGCATCTGGACCTAGTTCCAGATCTTTTGATCCATCAGTCGGGTCAGTTGCTTCGCTCCCTCCCCTCTCTGAACCTCACTGCTTGGTTCCTCCAGTTCCAACCTTAGCCAGGCTTCCTCAATTATCTCACTCTGTTCGAGATATTTTAATAGCTTCCCTTAAATCTTCCACTCGAAAGATTTATCTGAGTAAATGGAAACGTTTCGCCTATTGGGCTCAAGGAAGGAACTTAGACCCTTTCACTGCTCCCATCCATATGGTTCTTGATTTTCTAGCTGAACTCTTTCATGCAGGTTCATCTCCTTCTACTCTTAAAGTTCAATTGGCAGCTATATCTAACTTTCATGTGGGCATTTCAGAGTCTGCCATAATGTCCCACAAGCTTTGCAAAGCCTTTTTGAAGGGAGTTTTTCTACTCAGACCTCCTATAAGAAATCCTCCTCCTCCTTGGGACCTTAATTTAGTTCTCAGTTCTTTGATTCTCCCCCCTTTCGAACCTGCAGCTTCCTGTTCCTTAAATTTGCTATCATGGAAGACTCTCTTTCTGGTAGCTATTACTTCAGCTAGAAGTGTTTCAGAACTTCAGGCACTCAGCTGTCGACCACCATATCTGTTGTTCCACAAAGACAGGGTATCCTTACGAACCAACCCGTCCTTTTTACCTAAGGTAGCCTCTGCTTCTAACCTAAATCAAAGCATTGACCTTCCTGTGTTCTTTCCAGAATATTCTAATAGGTCTGAACAAAAATTACATTGGCTTGATGTTCATCGTCAGTTAAGGTACTATTTGGATAGAACCAAACAATTCAGAAAATCTGACCAGCTGTTTGTCTCTTATGCAGAAGGCAGAAAGGGACTTGCTGTTTCCAAGGTATCATTATCTAGATGGCTGACATCTCTAATTTCTATTGTCTATGAAATAAGACACCAAAAGCTGCCTAACAAACCTAAAGCCCATTCCACCAGAGCTTTGGCTACTTCTATAGCCTTCCAAGACAGACTGCCTATTGACACCATTTGTGCAGCGGCTACTTTGGCTACTCCTCACACTTTCATTTCACATTATAAGTTGGATTTAGCTTCTAGGCATAGAGCTAACTTTGGTTCCACTGTTCTCAAGAGTGTGTTCCGTTAGGCCACCCGGGACAAGGTGCTAGGGACGCAGTCCCATCCAGCAAGAATGAAGGCGAGATAGACAACTTAACATATAGAAGTTATGTTCTTACCATAACGTTCCATGTTAGTTGTCTTCTTCTCGCCTTCTTTCTTGCGTCCCACCCTCCTTCCCCCTGGCCTGGACAGACCTAGAGGAGTTTGATTGTGACCTCTCTTTCTACCACCTCTTTGCGATAGGTATATGCTCTGCTGTGCATATTTTCCTAGATCAGGTTTAGGTCACCTTTCTCTTTCCCTTTGGTATAGAGGTGGACTCCTTTCCAGTTTTTTCCCTGGTTATATTATTAGCTGGGCCTAGCTCACAAACGAGATCTGAGGTAATTCACGCCTAGCATTGTGGGATATAAGAGGGGCCTCGAGCCGGTGGAACCAACTCTCGAGCTTTAGAGTGGCCGAGTCGGAGCCGAGGTCGGCTCCGAACCCATCCAGCAAGAAAGAAGGCGAGAAGAAGACAACTAACATGGAACGTTATGGTAAGAACATAACTTCTATTTCTGTTAGTTGCACTCACTTCTGCCAGAAGAATTTGAGATTCAAGCCCTATCATCTAGACCTCCATATCTAGCCTTTTAAAAAGACAAGGTTTCACTCCGAACCAACCCTTCGTTCCTTCCAAAGTGGTCTCTGAGAACATCAATGAATGTATTAACTTGGCACTTTTCTTCCCCAGCTATTTTAATAAAAGAGAGTATTGTTTACATTCTTTGCATGTACACAGACAATAATGTTTCTATCTACACAGGACAAAATATTTCAGAAAAGCAGACCAACTTTTTATCTCCTCCTCACATACCAAATTGGGATAAGCTGTATCCAAAGTCAGTTTAGCAAAATGGCCGGCTAACTGCATTTCCTTTACATAGTCAGAATCCATTGTTACTCTTTCAAAACTCCCAAAGGCTCATCCCACAAGAGCTGTAACTACATCAGCTGTTCTTCAGGCTAGAGCTTCTGTGGACGACATAGCAGCAACATGGGCTAAGCCCCATACCTTTATTACTCATTACAAATTGGATCTGGTCTCCAGGGGTAGAGCATCATTTGGCTAAGTGATGCTTAGGAATATCTTTCCTTAGTCCACCCAGGAAATAAGATAGCTGTCCCATCCATTGAGAATAACATGAAAATTGACAACTTCAGATAAAGAAGTTATGTACTTACTATAACGTTCCATCTGAGTTGTCAATTTTCATGTATCCTCAGCTTCCCACCCTCCAATCCCCTACCTAATTCTTTTGGAAGAACGGAAGGTTTCTACCTTATTATAATCTGGCTGATTATTTTAAATGGTGATTGACCCAGACATGGTCCCCGTTGGAAATATAAACATTTTTCCTTCCTCCTCCTCTTCTGCTTTGTCTGTTGGTAAACTAAATCTGAGGTAATGAACTAGTTGCATTATGGGTAAAGGAGGAAGCTCAAGAGTTTTTTGTTGCCACAATTTTTAGCAAGCGGCCGAGTCAGTTCCGAGGGATCGGAACCCAACCCATCCATTGAGGATACATGAAAATAGACTACTCAGATGGAACATTATGGTAATTACATACTACTTTCTGTTGGTATTGGGAGCAAATAACTTGAGAAGGAAGGGGAACAGAATGTGAAGAGGCCTAGAAGACATTTGGACTGCAGGCTAGAGATTGCTGTCCCTATCAGGGATTGATATGTGAGTATAGGCAAAGGGAAAGGAATAGGGAAATCCTATGTGAAAGACCTGCTCTGGTAGAGTTTTTAGTTCTGTCTAGAACAGAAGCTGCTGTTAAAGGGATAATTAGTATGGCATGTAAAATATTGCACAGTAATTATAGGAATCGATCAGAAGAGGTTATAAAAGATTGGGAAGTGAGATTGGATATGCAGTTCACAAGGTGGGAGGACATATGTATGGCTCCCAAATATGCAACAAAGTCTAAAAGATGTAGGACTTTTTTGTTTGGAAGTGTTTGCATGGTTTGTATACCCATAGCAGACTCCAAATAATTCTTTCCTCAGGTAGATGGCAAATGTTGGAGGTGTGATGGGGAAAAAATGAGGTAACTGGGGACATATGTTTTAGGAATGTAAAGAGTTGGTAGGCCTCAAAAATCCTTAGAGTACTCTAAGAAATATTGGATAAGCAAATGGGTGTAACTAAGCTCAATTTTTTAAATTGAGCTGGGTTACAGAATCTGAATTAAGTTTAATTCTGGGGACTGGCAAAAAGTCAATTACTAGAAAATGGAAATTCGTCTAAATCAACTATATGTGAAGTAATGAATATTGTAAATGGGATACAGGAATGGAAGTGGGATCTTTAGAAAAGTGTAGGAGTAAATTACTTAGAAAAAAAGAAAGTTGTGGGAACAATACATGCAAAATGTTTCAGAGAAGGGGTGAGATTTATGGGAAGGCAGGAATTAAGGAATTTATGCAATACTGGATTGATAATACTTGTACAATTTAATGAAAATGTTAATATTTGTTTTATATAAATGTATGTTTGCCTATGTCTTAAGTGGTAAGTTATTAAAAAGGGATGACAGATGGGGGGGGGGGGGTGTATACTTCTGCAAGTATGATTTTTCAGTTGCCATGGTCATATGTTAGTTTATTCTGACTAATTGTGAAGTTATGATGAATGTTTTATCTGCAGTTTCTTCTTGTGAAAAAAAACTACTTTAAATGGCTTATTTTTTCTATTCCACGGTTCACTACGTACTTATTGTTTGCAGTGCATCACTGTTGACACTTCTTCCAGGGCTAGGGCCACTTGTACTGTTTTGGGGAGTTTTGAATGGCTGCTTTCTCAGAACTTTCCAAATAATAAGAGAGATTTTTAAATTCACCATTTGATAGAGATTTAGTATTGGGTCCTTCTGCTGCAGAGGTGACCAAAAATTGTGATGAAAAGGCAAACTGATCCAAGGAATCATAAGATTTTTCAGCCCTCCGTCCCTCCAAAAATTTCAAGGGATTTTCTCTCTCTCTTCATCCTGTTTTAGCAAACAGCAGAATAATCAGTCTGAACACAATGCAGGTAAAAAGATGTTTAAGAAATAATTGCAAGGGAATTCCAAAAAGACTGCTTGAACCTCCCAAACCAAGGATAGTCCAACAAGTCTGAATTACTGTTCAAGACCTTGTGCTTTTCCACCCTGGCCCATTTTTTTTTTTTGGGGGGGGGGGGTGTCTGAAATTTCATTTTTGTGTTTGACAACAGCTTCACTCAAATGGGTTCTAAAAAATCATTTATCAAGGTTACAGATGGCAGAGGGAGAAAAGTTCTCCTTTTCAATGGGTCATTCCTCTTCTGAAATGAAACTACAAAAGCCAGCACACAATATAGATGCTTGTTCATATCATAATTTGATAAAGCACCAGGATATCCATCAAATTAGGAAGCTCGTATGCTCATTTCTCTTCCTTCAGATCAGACTGTTGTCCCAAGGAGTGATAGAAACAATTCGTCCTTACCAGTTTGGGAAGGGTTTTTTATTCAAGGATATTGCTAGTACCAGGGAAAATATTTGGAAGCCAGTTCTGGCTCTTTCTTTCCTAAACCTGTTTGATAGTGCCCATATTCAAAATTATGTCACTTCACAACCTGTTGCCTCTTCTTCTTTCAGGTTTCCTGGTAACACTAGACTTAAGACAGTTATCATTGCATACTTATTCATCCAGATGTCGGACATTTAAGGTTTTGTTTGTCTGGATCACATTATCAGTTCTATGCCTTATCGTTTGGGGTATGCACCGCATAAGTGTCTAGCTCCAGTTATAGCTCATTGCAGGCTACATGGTATCCACATTTTTCCATATCTAGACAATTTGCTTATCTATGTAGTGTCTTTTTCAGAGTGCCAGGAGTCTCACCTTACAAAAGCTGGGATTCCAAGAAAAGATTCAAAAGTCAATCCACAGTTCACTCAGAGCAGCCAAATGAGAGCCCGGGTCACACGGAGGAATTTTATTCAAACAGAATAAGACACTAAAATAAGACAGTGAATTTAACGCTGCTTGTACAAATTGGCATTTTCGTCAAAAACACTTCATCAGATACAAAACCAGATCACCTTGCCTCATTTAAATAGTATAGCACCATTAAAAACCAAATGCTATTGGACAAACCAAATTAAATCACTCGTGATGTCGCCTATGAAGAATCAGATTAAATAATGAGAACCATATATAATTAATTATCATAGGATATCGAAGTCACTGTATATAAAATAAATACTATTTACTATACATATCTTCTAATAAAAACATTTAGTCATTGTATATAATTTAAAAACATTGTCATTTGGAATTCATCATATAAAAAAAATAGTATAAGAACAAAATCATTCCCTAGTAATCACTACCCTCTAGTGGAGTAATAAATGATTACATCCATGATTTAGTCTTCATAATTTGGCAGTTCTAAGTTTTAAAACTGGTAAAATTGACAACATATCATTTAGTCTTGGTTGCCGAGTAGCTTCCAAAATTATTTGCCAATACAGCTCTCGGTATTCTAATTTTGCTTCCCACATGCCCCCTCTAATTTGTCTGGGGACAACTTCCAGGACAAAAAAGAAATAACATGCTTGTGTACATATTAATTTGTGACGAAATAATGCTTTCTTTGTATTAGCCCTGCCGATTTCATACAGATGTAAAAAGAACTACATTCTTTGCACATGGCTAAATAAACCAGACCACTACTCAATTGGCATATACCCTATGCCTAATATCTCCATTTCTACTGGGAATCTCTACAAAAGAAGCATTAATATAATTACACTGAGAGCATGTACGACATTTGTATGTACCAAATCTGGTACTGTGACTAAGATCCCCCTGTGCTCCTCCATGTTCAAAAAATTTTTTAAAATTCATGTCTCTTCTATAAGTAAACTGCAAGTGCCCCACAACTGTTGATTCTATATCAGTAATTTCTCTAAATTTATCCCATTCTCTACTTACCACCTTTCTAATAACATTTGAATCCCCATTGTAATCCAGGATATATGCATCTTTCTTATCGTTACTTAAACCCAGGGGAATTGTGTCAGTGGTTAAGCATAGATCTTGACCTAAAATGGGTGCAAACCTGCTTTGCCTACCTTCATTCACCTCCTTTCTCACTTGTTGAATTAAGTCCAAAGGATAACCTCGGTTCTGGAACATTTCACATACGTTGTAACACTCAGCGTTATAATCCACATCTTTCGATGTCATACGACTGACCCTAACCAACTGCCCCTTACTGAGATTTTACTAATGAAAAAAAGGATGGCCACTGTTAAAATGAAGGTATGAATTCGAAAAAGTTTTCTTCCTAAAAATTTTGGAACAAAAGCCACCATTCTCTTTCGAAATACTAATATCTAAAAAATTGAGAATATCATAATCCACATGATAAGTGAAGTCCAGACATTTGGTTGTACTTTTCAAATAATTCAAGAATTCGAAAAACTTCTCCTCACTGTCTGTTCATAAAATACAAATGTCATCTAGGAAAAGTTTGTACAAAGACCAACATCCTGCAAATTTGCTATTAAAAACAAATTTATGTTCCCACCAGGAAAGGACAATATTGGCATACATGGGGGCACAACTGGACCCCATTGCCACACCTTTGTTCTGTTTATAAAACTCACCCTCGAAGTACACAAAATTGTTAAGAACAATTTCCATGAAAAGAAGTATGTTGTTAAAATCATTGTGTGAAAAATGTCCAAATGTCAGCATATATTCCTCCAGCCATTGTAAGCCTGTCTCGTGAGGTATACAACCAAACAAGTCCACTATATCCAATGTAATAAAAATCAGTGTATCACTGTATACCTCCGTCTTTAGCTGCCTGAGAAGATCCCATGAATCTTGTAAAACTGCTATACCCGTTGATGCCAAACTTTTGAGCTTGCTATCTACATATTTGGAAATAGAGGCTGTAACAGCACCCATGGCGGATCAATAGTACACTTCATTATTTTATTTATTTATTTATTTTACATTTGTTGACCGGGATAGTCCGACTGGATGCATGTCCATTTTCAGCGGTGGCCCGGGGAGAAAAGCTCCAAGGGTAAGCAGATACAGCATTACATAATACCAGCATTACATATTACAAACAGACTATTTACAGAGATTACATAAGTAAGCAAGTTAAACAAGTTCCACAGGTTACAGTTAGTCCTGAGCACAAGTCAGGATTAAATTAAATTACACAGTAAACTGGTTAACAGATTTTTACACATTCGAGTTAGCCAGGCTTGATACATTGACATAGCCAGTTAAGTGACAAATGTTGTTTGAGTCTAGTTTTAAATTGACCCAAGGTGGAAAGTAAGGTAATATCAGCTGGAAGAGAGTTCCAGGATCTACTTAGAGTTTGCAAAGAGAGAATCACTGGCTGTGTTATTAATTTTGCTAGTCTGAATTAGTAGTTTGTTAGAGGATCGAAGCGGTATAGGATTGTTATTGGGGGTGATAATATTTTTAAGTGCAGGAGTATTGTCCGGATTATAGAGGATTTTATAGGCCATAATCAGTTGGTTATACTGGATTAGGCTAGGTAGTTCAAGCCAACCAAGCTGATTTAGATTGATGCAATGATGTGTCCTAAAAGGCAGCCCGGTGGCAAACCTGGCAATGTGGTTGTAGCAAATTGAGAGTTTAAGGACAGTCTTGTTCAAATTCGAGAGTAGAGGGGATGCATGCAGAAGGGTTGAAAGAAGGTGAGAGCGAGCTATGGCAATTTTAGCTGGAGGGGTTAGGAAGGCTTTTATTCTGTAAAGTGACCCTAGTTTTTTATTGATGGTTTTGATAGTTTGGTTAACATGTAGGTCAAATTTGAGATTATTGTCTATGATGACACCTAATAGTTTTGTAGATGGGTCAGGGGAGATTATTGTGCCATCATTTGATTTTATGGTAAAGGTGAAAGTGGTAGACCTACGTGTTGGTGAAAATAACAGCATTTTAGTTTTTTTGGAATTTAGGATCAGACGATGTTCAGAAAGCCAGTTTTCTATTGTATTAAAGGTGGTCTGGGTAGCTGGCCATAACTCTACTGGAGATGTGGCTGAGCAAATCAGAGTAGAGTCATCAGCATATTGGATACAGCTGACTTTTGGGATGACGGTATAAAGGTCGTTAATGAAGATGGAGAACAGCAAGGGCCCTAGTATAGAGCCTTGTGGTACTCCGAAGGTGCTAGGTAGAAGGTTAGAGAGTTTGTTCTGCCAGAGGACAGCCTGCTGTCGACCATTCAGGTAGGATTGAAACCATTGGAGGGCTCCAGTATCTAGACAGAATGTTTGCAGGGTGTGGATTAAAAGTTGGTGATCAACCATATCGAATGCCTTGGAAAGATCCAAAAAGAGGGCTGAGGATATATAATTATTGTTGCGATTATGGTTTATGGTGTTAGTAAAGGCTAGGTGGGCTGAAGTAGTGCTGTGATGAGGACGGAAGCCATGCTGAGTGTCTGCCATAAGGCGATTTTGGATTAGGTGGTGCACAAGTTGTTTATGAATACATTTTTCCATAATCTTTGCAAGTGGAGAGAGTATAGCTATTGGCCTATAATTGGAGAATTCAGTAGAGCTGCCTCCTTTGTGAAGTGGGATTACATAGGATATTTTCCAGATGGTGGGAATTTTAGCTTCTACTATGGTTCGATTGATTAGTATTGAGACAGGGTAAGCAATAGCATCAGCTGATTTTTGTAGGTACTCGGCAGGGAGTTGATCAGCAGAAAGTGTAGTGGGTTTTAATTTTTTGATCAAGGTACGGATAAGTGAAGTGGCGACTGGTTGGAAGCTGAACGCAAGTAGGTTTCTAGGGTGCTACTTTCAGGACCACGGGAGCTAGGAGGTAGTTGGCTAGCTAGGGCTTGAATTGTCTCAGTAAAGAATTGGTTAAAACTATCAGAAACATCTTCAGGGTTTTATCAATAGTAGCAGCAGGGATTGGGGTTGAAGTTTGTCCAGGATGTAGTAGATTATTTAAACCTGCCCAAAACTTCTGAGGGTTATTTTGATTTACTGTCTGTAAATTACAGTAGTATTGTTTTTACCTTGTAAAATTGATTTTTGGTTTCGTTCCTGGATTGCCTGTATTTAATGTGATCTTGAGGGTCTTTAGAAGAACGCCATAAAGCCCATGCTTTGTTTCTAAGGGTAATTTTGAGTTTAGACTCTATAGAAAGCCATGGTGCAGTTTTGCCTTGGTTCTCTTTGAGCGAACAGGCGATGCAAATCAAGGATCTCAAGGAATTTGTTGTTAAAGTATGCTACTGCTTCCTCTAAGGAGGTATTTTAGAATAGACCAATTACATGAGTTTAGTTCTTGTTGGAATTTGGCAGGGTCAAAGTTTTTATTGTTTCTAACCTTTCTGAGTAAGGGTTGTTGGGAATTAATGGTTTTGTGCTTAATTACATATGTGAGAAGGTGATCGCTTAGGCCATTAAGGAGGGTACCAGAGGTGTACAGTTGGGGGTGACTGTTTATGAGTACCCAGTCAAGTATACTTTCTTTTTGGTTGGGTTTACTTATCCTGGTAGGGGTGGATATGATTTGTGTAAATGCATGCAGGTTAATATGGGTGGTTGGGGATTCTAAGGAACAGGTGCCCCAGTCTATGTTAAAGTCTCCAAGTAGTAGGGTTTCTTAGGGGTAGTGACATGATAACCAGTGCAGGATATCTTCAAATGTAGATATAGTGTTACCTGGGGGAATGTACATACAGATGATATTAATGCATTTATTTTTATTAAGTTGCAATTTGGTGGCAAGAATCTCAGAGTTATTAATCTGAGGAGGTTGTATTACATCTATGGTGACATTCAACTCAGATTTATAGAGTACAGCTACCCACCCCCTTCCTCGAAGCACGATCCAGCCTGTGTATGTTGTACCCAGGTGGTAACACTTCATTGTCTTTAGTGTTAGGTTTTAACCAGGTTTCAGATAAACAGAGAATCTCAGGGAGTGGACATCCAGAAGTGCATGCAATTCATGTACCTTGTTATTAAAGATTCTAATATTGAGATGACAGACTAGGAGAGTTAGTTGGCCTATTAATTGTAGGTTTGTAGCTTAGATTACAAGTAGAGGGGGTATGTGTATCTGAAGTGAGTGGGCCAGGGTTGGGGTGAATATCACCACCAAGTATTAGGTTGAGTCTATACTTGGTGATGAACTTCAGGAATTTGTTTATTAGTTTGTGGTAGTGTTTGGATCTAGAGCTAATGTGCCTGGGGTTGAGATGTTGATAGACTGAACAAGATGTTGCATAGGATCTGGTACTGTAAGTATGGTTGAAGGTGGACCTTTGGGATACCAAACACTGAAGGAACTCTTGGAAATTTATTATATTTTTTGACGAAAACGCCAATTTGTACAAGCAGCGTTAAATTCAGTGTCTTATTTTAGTGTCTTATCCTGTTTGAATAAAACTCCTTCATGTGACCCGGGCTCTCATTTGGCTGCTCTGAGTGAACTGTGGATTGTTTTTTGGTTCTAACTTCATGGCCATCCTTTCTGTGGTTAAAAGACTCCTTCACACAAGATTGTGTTCCTAGGTTGTCAGCTAGACACCTTTGTTCAAAGAGCTTTTCTTCCAGAGGAAAAAATAGAGCTATATCTAGATGTATTTCTAAGGTTTTCCCCTCGGACTTGGGTCACTGCAAGGAACTGCTGCAGGATTTGGGGTCAAAAGAGATCTATAATTCTAAGGATACCCCTGGCAAGACTCCACATGAGGACGACACAGTGGTATGTGAAATTTTTTGTTCCATTACCAACGCACACTGTCTTAAATCCATTTGGTGGAGACAGCAGATATCCTTAAATCCAGGTCTCCCCTTCTTCTTCCCTGCTCTAAAGCTTTCACTCACCACAAGCAGACTTTGCTTGAGGAGTAATTTCAGGAGGGTTAAAAGTAAAGGGGGGGGTGTGTGACACTAAGGACAGAAGCAAACACACAAATCTCAACGAGATGCTTGCCCGGATCAAGACACTTAAATCTCTGACCCATTTTGGTTCCCTGGACTGTAGAACAGTGTGCGTGTTGTCTTTAAGAAGCATTTCAAAGTGAGGACACATGGCTATAAATATAGAGTACGTGCAGGCAGCAGTGCCATTTTGAGTGAACAGCCAGAGTGTTAACATGTACAAGTGCAGTAGTCAGTCTGCTTATAAGTTTATCCAAGTTTGTTACTAAACCTCAATCCTGATGTGTTTGTATGTAATAAAGCTCTTTGAACTGAACCCACAACTGTTCATCTGTTTTATCCTGACCAGAAGAGTGACATGGTGTCAAAGGTGGGATGTCTGAATGACATAGTACCAGAACTGGAGTCCCTGAATGACATGGTGTCAGAACCATGCTGTCTGAGCAACAAGAAGTCAGAAGTCGAACCATCAGGTGTGTAGTTAGAAATAGAGGTATATAGAGGAATGACTCTTCCCAACCTGCTCAAACAATTGAAGAAAAGGTCAGAAACAAATTTCAGGTAATTAAAACTTGCATAAATGTTTTATTTCGTAAAGAAAATAATACGAAGCATTCACAAAGCACAAAACGCATTTTTGATTAAACAAAATGTTCGAAATCATGATCATACCTCTCAGCTGTACAGATTTTTGCAGAATGTCCAGATTTTTGCCTCATATTTTTGGTCCATTTTTCATAAATTTGTGTCTTTTTGGCAAATTAGTGGTAAAGCATTAAAAGATTAAAGTTAGGAAACGATGACAGACATTTGAGTTTCAGACTTGATACCCTTCAGAAAATTCATGCTAATGCAAAACCTGTTGTTCTACTTTTCAAGTTTGTAAGAGCAATATTTAAAAATGATCCCTATTTTTTGGGCCTTTCTTCCCACTTTTCTTTTATGGCTTTGTCCAAATTTCTTGCTCTGAGGTTGAGAGGTATGACCATATTTGATAAAATTATTCTAAATACTTATGAGAGCATTCAGAATTGCTTTTGATTTGCATAACGAGCATATTAAAAGTAAAACAAGCACAAGAAAAGTATAGCATGATAGAAGTCAAGCAAGCATAATGAGTACAATAAAAGGGCAAAATGAGCATGGAAGAGCAAAGCGACTGAATTTTTTAGTAAACAACCATGTTTTTTTTTTTATATATGAGCTACTATTTCGCATTGTCTAAATCTGTTTGAAGTATCTGAGTGTGCAAAGTGTTTGCAGTGTGTGCTTTATTACAGTACAGTTATTCCAAGAGTTTACTGTGCACAAAGTATAGTTATTTCACAAAGTGCAGTCATTTCAAAGTTTCTTACACTGTACAGAGTTATTTTGCAGAATAGTTATTTTGAAAAGTTTCTTGTACTGTGTACAATTCATTCATAAAGTGCAGTAATTTGAAAGTGTTTCTTACACTGATAAAAGTGGTTTTGCAAAGTGTTTTTGTGCTACGGAGACTTATTTGGCAAAGTGCAGTTATTTTGAAGTCTGTTGTACTGTTGAGCATAATTACAAGTTTCTGGCATAAATTTCTGACTTAGATGTGTGTATGTTCATACATAACTCCGAGGGTCTTTATTACTGTGTGTTGGCATGGCAGAGGCATTTCGCAGACCCAGTCCACTTGTATTTGAGCACAATATTTCCGAGAATTGGAAAGTATTTGAGCAGGAATACGATATTTTTATACAAGCAGCTTTTCCTGATAAAGATGCGCGTAAGAGGGCATTTATTCTGCTTAATCTAGTGAGGTCAGAAGCCATTGAAAGAGAGCGTTTGTGTGTGTATGCACCAGCAGTATATGCAGGAAAAGGGGAAACTGTCATACAAGCTGAATCAAGGGAAGACCCGGAGTGCTTCAAACGTAAATTTAGTGAAATATGTAACCCCCAGACAAATGTTACATTGGAGAGGCATTTATTTTATAGGAGACCAAAAGCCAGGAGAAACTTTTAAAGCTTACATTACTGACTTGAGAAACAAAGCTAAAACAAGCAGATTTGGTGATTTGAAAGATGAGTTGATAAAGGACAGGCTTGTGTGTAGTAGTGGTAATGCTGCAGTGAGAGCAAGTTTGCTTCGAGACCGTGATTTAACATTGAGCAAAGCCATAAAGATTTGTCAAATACACAAGCTTACAGAAAGGAACACTAATATGCTTGCAAGTGATAAGAGCATGGTTTCAGCAGCCTCTAGAGCAAACATAGACAGCGTGCAACATGTGGCTAACAGAAACAGGCCTAAGCACATGGCAGCTGCAGCCCCTGCGAGACCCCCAGGGAAGCCTGTACCTTTCCAGCAAGTTCTAAGACTAGCTCAGTAAAACGGACATGCTCAGTGTGCAGCACAAGGGTGAGTCAGCAAAACCCAAGTCTCATTGTTACCTGTCGCAATTGTGGTGCCAATCATGAGTCTAAAAGAGAAAAGTGCTTAGCATTTGGTCAACAGTGTCACAAGTGTAAAAAAAATGGAACCAGTTTCAAAAGCTTTGTAAATCAAGCAAGCCTCATTCATTTAAGAAGGGTCACTCTAAAAATCTGCAACTTTACTTTCTATGTGGATGGTGTACCAATGGTTGGTGAAAAGGTTAATGCAGTGGATTTGTTGACAAAGAACAGTGTTTTGTACTGTCCTGATTAATAGTAAACCCACGGAGCTCAAAGTGGACACTGGTTCAAAGTGTGCAGTGTGTTATGTCAGCAGAAACGTTTGCTAGAGTATGAGCTGGTGAACAACTTAATTTGGCCAATTGTGTGAAGCTTGTTGCTTATGGAGTTGAAGAAATTCTAACCGAAGTCTCAGTAGTGCTTTCATGTTATTCAGCTGGGCACAGTTAACAGCTTGCAGTTTTATATAGTCAAGAGACATGTACAGTCATTAGGACTCTGAGACCGTTTGGTAAAAGAAAGCAGTTTCATTTTTAAAGAAGTCCATCAAAGTAAGCACGTCCTAGTTCCAGTTTCACCTATGCTATTTTCTCCGCTGATATTTTCGAAGACAAATTAGGTAAACTTCCAGTTGTGTACTCCATGAAGTTAGACCCAGAGGTCAGTCCAGTAGTTAGACCAGCGAGAAGTTACGCTCACTATGCAGGACAGATTCTAACTCCATTTACATAAAATGGTGCAGCAAGGTGTGATTTGTCCAGTTACAGAACCAACTGAATGGGTGTCTTCCATGGTAGTTGCTCATAAAAAAAGCTCAGATGAAATTAGAATTTGTATTGACCCAAGAGACTTAAAGCATTACAGACCCCCACCATCCTGTGTGTACAGTTGAGGAAGTTGCTACCCTCATGTCAAATGCCACTGATGTTCTTCATCTCACATTGCTGCAGTCCTTACATATGGGTAGTCCGCTGTCCTCGGTCGGCCCGAATATCAAAGTATTAGGCTGACGCCGGTCAAGGCGCTTAAAACTGACATCAGGACGTCAGGGTACAAAAGCGCATGACCGACGTCATTTCCTCAGTCTTTTTTGCCGCATGGTCCGATGCAGAAGCAGCGTTGCAAGTGCCGTTCGGCGTTCTGAAATTTTTCGAATTTGGAGTTTCAGACCGAATCCAAGTTGGCTAAGTACCCGTTGGAATATTTTGTTTTTCTTGCCTCAGTGTTTTACGGATGTCAGAAAAAGTGAATAACTGTATTTCTTGTGGGAAACAGATACCGCATAGGGATTATCATTCTTTGTGTATTCCTTGTTTGGGGCCTGAGCACGACGTTGTTGGGTGTCGCTTTTGTGCTAGATTCAATAAACGCACTATTAAGCGAAGGTTAGATTGTGCTAGGCTGGTCTTTGGGAAGCGGTGCAATTATAATATGCCGTCGGATTCTCCGGCGCCCGCTTCTGCGAAGAAGCGCAAAGACAAAGCAGTTAAACCCAGGCAAGATGAGTCGTCCGTTCCGGACGCCGGTTCTTTAGAGGCTTCAGTGGAACCGGTGGTTCCGACGGAGACTTCTTTGGAGTCTCAGGGGGAGACTTTGATTTTGCAGGAGGTGGTCTTTCAGGAGGCAGGTCAGGCTGAAGGGGCTTCTCAAGTTACTGTAATCCCCTCCCTTCCTAGGGTGGTTAGGCCCTCTCCTTCTGTTTCCAAGGCTTCTCCCAGAGGCAGGCCAGGTTTTCTTCTGCCTTTGACATTTGTTCTGCTGCTCTTGTCATGGTTGTTGACATTGGAATATGATTCATGTTTTTCAGATGTGTCCCTCTTGTTTTATATTTGCTCTTATTTTATTTAAAATGATAGATTACACTGTCTTAATTTACTTAGCTGCTGCATAATTCTCTTTTATCTCCGCTGTTATGCTTACAGCATGTTCCAGACATTGTTACCTCCCCAGCAGCTCTTTGAAACTCCACTTCATCTAATTTTATGTAGCAAAATTCGTAATTTGCACCTAGTACTGAAATAATAACTTGGCATTTCATGTTGAGGCTACTTTGGGTATGTGCAATGAGTAGTGCTGCCTTTTAATTAGCTCATTCATGTCCTGTGGATCAGTAGTAGGTTGTACACCTCAACCATGGTATATACCTGTTGTGTTATCCCAGCTTCTTAATGATACCCAAGTATCCAGTATCTGTTTTCATCCATTTTAAAGTTTGGGTTATCTAATCTGAGTGGATCCAATATTGGCATTTCGTGGAATCTTGGATCTAAGGCTCAGACCACCTCCCCTACCCGTAATTTCCTTTGTTCTCCAGAGTATCTCTGATCTCATTTGTCACTTGATTCAGAAGGAAGTAGATTTTGAGGGCTCTGACTACTAATCAAACTGTAATTTTCTTTATCTTTTATTAGTCAAGAACCTTACACACCTGTATAACTTTATACAGCTGTTCCTTTTTCTATAGTTCTTTTCTCCGTTAAAGGCCATTGCTTAAATGTATTTTAGAGTTCCTTCAGGAATCCCATTACAGGAGCTTTTACTCTCTGTCCTACTCTTTTCTTCAAAAAAAAAAAAAAAAAAAATAGAACTTTGCTATTTTTCTCCAATAGTGTTATTGCTTGTTACCTGCTGTAGTTGTTAGAATTTTGTTGGTCAGTGTCATTGTTGTACTGCTGTTTCTTTGTGGGCAACATGTCTGACAGGGCCACTGGCTTTAAAAAAATGTTTGGCTCATGGTCAGAAAATCCATCCTCAGGATCCTCACTCTTTTTGTGTAAATATTGTTTAGGGGTCACCCAACAAATTGACAGGCAAGCATCTCTTGTGGAGCAAGAGCATTATAGGGGTGACAGGACAAATGGGTGTTAGAGCCTTCTTTCCCACCCAAGTAGAGAATTTGTCGCCTTCTGTTTCAGAACTTCTTGTCCAGCTCAAAAGGGTGAGAGGGTTAAACCAATTAAGGAGAAGAAAAAGGAGAGAGAGGCAGAAATCTAGAGAGGAGGAACATGAATAAAGATATAGAAACGTTTCTGCTGGTCCCGATGTATATGTCTAGCCTGTTGCCAAAAACTGTTGGTGTTTGGATCCAGCTCCTTGCTGTGTCTGTTCTTCTCTGCCTCCATACTTTTCACCAGAACTGGTCAGTCCGAGGCTGCCGTCCTCCTTTGAGAAGTGCCCTTCTCTGCCATGATCAATGGCTTCATCTTTCAGGTTCATCCACTCATTGGGGAATATTTCTGAAGTAGTTGTCTAAAGGATGATGTGGAAATTCCTGTGGACTCTTCTGACTAGAAGTCATCCCAGCACCTACCCTATCAGAAGCCTCAGGTGTGGTCCTGAATGCCCCATCTGTTTTGTCTTCTGTTCTTGTCTGTCTGCCTCATCTGAAGGCAATGGATTAGACCCTACCCAGTAGAGCACTGACATTTTTTCTGCTTCAGCTCCTGAAGTTTCCCTCACTCTCTTGACTCTGGCAGCATCAGATTGGGACTAATCTCGGAGCTAAAGTGTTGGGACTGAGGTTCGAAGAGTTGTAAAAGGAGCCATTTGGGCTCTTCACCTTAGTCACTCACTGAAGACACCGACTGAAGGATAAGGTTCACCACAATCCCCTCCTGAGGACATTTCCTTTAGAAACATTTTATAACTGATGAAACCGTGAGAGGGTTGGTCCTTGGACACTCCTGCTTTAGAGGAACCTGTGTTCATCAAATGTTAGACACTGGCTTTTCTACATACTGGGTGCTTCCACCCACTGACAAGCTTATAGACCTAGTTTCTCAGTGGGCCTGGAAGAAGCCTTACGTGGTGGAGTCTGTCCATTATAAATCAGATAAAATCTGAATAGCTCCCAGGAATGGGTCACATTGGAGCAAGTAGGCGATATGGTTGTGGTGGGAACCACTAAGGAGACTTTTCAAGGAGAGTACATCTGTCCATTCCCCTAACGGAGAGTCCAGGACTCTGGTTAGATTTGGGAAATTGATATATTCTTCAGTGACTTTGCACGTCAAATGCTGAAATACCTAGCTCATATGACAAGGTTTCAGAGAGACTTGATGAAAGAACTGACCAAGGTCCCCTCTGGGTAATCTCCCTGCAGACATCCAGAAGTCTGTGAGGTCCTAGTTTTTCTACCCTACCATTTATTTTTAATATATGCATTTATCAGCTTTCTAACAGAGCTAATGATGTGTCCAGGACACCAGCATTGACATTCACTGGCGCACCCAGGATATGCCTGTGCCACTTCAAGGAAGGCTTCAAGATATTAATCATTAATGCCCCATTTGATGGTTCAACACTGTTTGGACCTAAGGTGAAATATTCACTCACCAGGAACTAACAGGATGACAAGACCTTGTCTGCGGTCAAAATGTGTTTTTCCACCCCTCAAAGGACCTTCTCCTAAAAACAGAAGGTGGGGGGGATTTGTGTTTCCATAAATCCAGGGTTTTGTCCAGTATGCTCCTGGAGAGTGACCCTTCCAAGGCAAATGAGGGGGTAGCTATAGTGGACATCACCCAAGAGGTAGACCACAGAATCAAGGTTTTTGGGGTCCTTTGTCAGAGTAATCCTTTCAGTGCTTTGACTGCCACACTTTGGAGTCAGTTGGGGGGGGTGCATATCCTTCCACTCTCAAACTTGGCAAACCACCTTTCAAGATTGGTGGGTGGTGATGATTATCACTAGAGGCCAAATTATTCCCCTTGTTTCCTTTTCCCCAACAGAGGAAAATTCCCGAAAATGGAATTAGCAGTAGCAGAAGTAAAAAAGCTGCTAGAAAAGAGAGTCTTGCGGCAGATCCCCACAGACGAACTAGGATCCGAAGTCGATTCCATGTTCTTTTCACTTCTGAAGAAAACAGGGAACCTAAGACCAATCCTGGACCTAAGCCACCTCAACCAGTTAGGAAAAACAGACAAAGGTCCACATGTTCATGGCTCAGGCTATTCTATCCTTTCTGAGTAAGGATTTCTGGATGTCCTCCATAGATGCCCAAGATGCGTGCTATATCAACATAGCAAAGCAGTCCAGGAGATTTCTACATTTCTGTCTATGGCCAGTCATTTCCAGTTCAGAGCACCATCTTTTAGGTTCACCACAGCCCCCAGGGTGCTAGGGTGTTTACCAAATGCTTGGCAATGGTAGCAGCATACTTCAGACTGCACAGGTTCCAGGTGTTCACTTGTACAACTGCCTCCTTACTGCACCAACCAAGGGTCTACTAGTGCAGTGCCTCCTTACTGCACCAACCAAGGGCCTACTCGTGCAGTGCAAGAACTTCTTGCTTCACCTTTCCCTGCAACTGAGACTCACAATCGGTCTTCTCAAAAGCCATCTAGTGCCAATGCAACAGAATTTATTGGGTGCCACCTGGGCATAGTTCCCCAAATAGTCAGACCTCCCCAGTGCTTCATCATCTTTGTCTTCCAGCAAGACTTGTTCTTCAGCTTTTAGGTTTGATGGCTACATGAGAGTTCTGCAGTGGACTCTTTCTATTCAGTGGTCCCTAAAGTCTCACTGCCCACTTCATGTACAGATCCATCTCACACCAGTTTGCTAGTTGCACATCAGTTGGTGGTTGATCTTCCCCATAATTTCATGGAGTCGACCGTTCTTCTTACCACCCCCGATAGCCACAGTACGGATGCTTACCTTCATGGGTGGGATATTTCTAATGGAAGACTGATCAAGACTTGTCAGTGACAGAGACCAGATAATGAGGGCAATCATCCCTGCACTGCAGGACTTCCTAACTAAGGGTGTGATTTCAATTCAGGTGGACAAACATGGCTGTAGGCTGGTGCACCAACAAATGGGGGTAACCTCATCTTGCACACTGTGCCAGAAAGCTACAAAACAGTTGCAGTGGGCAGTATCTTCCCATCATTCTTTTATCACAATGCATATCTCTGGGACTTAGTACTCTGACGGGCAAACTAAACAGATCTATCCTTCTACCTCTGAGGTCGTCCCCCAATCAAGCAGTGGCAGCTCAGATTTTCAGTCACCGGGGCCAACCTTGTTGTGGTCTTTTTGCTGCTGCATAGCTAAACAACAAATGCAGCGGTTACTTTGCCCTAATCCCACCACAAGGTCAGTCATGGAAGGGTACTGTAGTCCACAGTTGGCCCCTGGGTCTTCTTTATGCCTTCCCCCACTTTCCCTGATTGCCAGGTTTCTTCAGCAAGCCAGAGGATACAAGGCCAAAGTGATCCTCATTGCCTCCTTTTGTCCCCAATAAGTTTGTTTCCTTTTCCTCTGGCCACCTGTTGTATACTTACCCTGAGTGTTGGACCCCTGTCTAGATCTCCTCAGTCACCCATCCAGTCAGCCTCACTGGAATTTAAACTCTGAAATTAACTGCATGGTTTCTCTGTTCTAATGATGGCCAGAGATGCTAACTGTCTGCCTCTTCAAATTTTATCCTGTCTACAACGACTCGATACCAAGACAAGTTACCTAAGTAAGTGGAAAAGATTCACTGTATGGCCTTCTGTAAGGGTTTGGATCCCTTTTCAGTTCCCCTTCCATTTATCTTAGAATTTTTGATAGAATTGCTGCACAACAGCTTCTCCACTATCAGGGTATAGTTGGCAGCTGTTTCTAATTTTCATGTAGAACCAAACATCTATTGCCTCCCTAAAGATTTCCAAGGCCTTTTTCAGAGGAATTTTCTTTTGAGACCTCCAATCTGAGATCCATTTCCTCAACTGGATATCATGAATCAGTCTTGGTCTTTAACAAAACCTCCATTTGAGATGGCACCTACACTAGATCTGAATATTTTTTTCTTGGAAGACTTCTTGATTATTAGATCAGTAAGAATGTCAGAGTTGCACGCCTTATCTTGTATACCTCCTTGTATGATTTCCCATAAAGACTGGGTTTCTTTGAGAACAAATTCGCAATTTATCCAAAAGGTGGCCTTTGAAGCAAATCTTACTCAAACTGTCAGTCTTAACAGTATTTTTTCCAAAAAGTTTCCCAAGAAAGGGAAATATGTTCTGCATTTCCTAGATGTCCACCACCATCTCCGTTTCTGTTTTCATAGAACAAAGGAATTCAGGAAGTCTGATAAGCTTTTCATTGCCATCTCTAAGGCCATATTTGGTCAAGATTATCTAAAGTAACTAGCCGCATGGCTTTCGGACTGTAACTTTTGTCTACAATCAGTTTGGGTTGACCCTTGAAAGGTCAATTAAAGGCACATTCCACCAGGGCAGCAGAGCTACCTCTACTGCTCTGTTGGGTACGGTACCTATATATGAGATTTGTGCTGCAGCTACTTGACCTACTATTCACATCTTTGTATTGCGCTACAAGTTAGATGTGCAAACTAACATCCTTTGGCGTCCCTATTTTTAGGAATATCCTTTCTTGATTCCACCCAGTTTTTGGTAGCTTAGGAATCTGTTCCAAAGGTTGAATTAGACAAAAACAGACATCGGATACAAAAGTTATATACTTACCATAAGGCTAGATCTGATTTGTTGTATTTTCATCTTGTTCAACATCCTTCCTGCCATCCCCCAGCCTAAATTGCCGTTTTAGACCCCAATCAGGAGTAGGACCTGCTAGGGGCCTTGTCTTTGGACAGCTTTTCCTTTTGCTGTCTCTCACGATTTCTCCAGTTTTTCACCTTTGAGTCAAATAGTGGAATACATTTCATTATAAGGTGATGTATTATAAACACAAGCAGACAAACTCAATCAGAGGTTTTCTGGGGGGGGTGAAAGTGATTGAGTAGGTGGAGGATTCAGAGCTAAGTTTGTCAACTGTCCAGAATTAAGGGACACTTTCCAGAAAACGGACCAGACAGCCTATTGTCCAGAAAAAATACCAGAAGATTAATTTTCTTTTAATTTAAAACAAAAAAAATTTTTAACTGCATTCTTAACACCCTTTGCGTCTGGTTGCG
Source organism: Protopterus annectens (assembly GCF_019279795.1). NCBI lineage: Eukaryota > Metazoa > Chordata > Ceratodontiformes > Protopteridae > Protopterus > Protopterus annectens. Next base: position 14,244,622 of record NC_056737.1, read on the forward strand.
CACAGACCCAGAAGATGAAACCGTCTCCTGCGTATGTGCAACCGATTGTTTACATCGTTGTCTTCTGCATGCATGAAATTTGAATTCTTGAAGACTTTTGGAACGGCACAGTAGACCACGAATGGACATGTTTTAAACATGGATCAGGTACTTATGAACTGTTGCAGTTTTGCCTACTCGTTCCACAGTCTGCCTACATACATAGAAGGAGTAGAATGCAGAATACGTAACTATACAGTAATACTTCAAAGTATTTTTGAATATTAAGTAGCTATGTTGGCAGCTAAAGTTGCAAGCAATAAAGATGCAATGTCTGAAGGACTCCATGAATATTAAATGTATTTTGAAACAGAAGACTACTAAATTATGATGCTGTTTTTAGTTCTTATGCTGTTTTACTCATGTTTTCACTAAGTGATTAAGTAGAACATTTTTGTTGCACTTGATTATACATTTCAGTATTATTGGCGGGAACCTAATCATTTAATGTAGTCAGTCTTTTAAATGTTTTTTTTTGTGGGCGAATTCATTTATGGTGACAGATATAGTCCTAGACTTTTGACAAATATTAGTAACTGATGCTAAACAAATGTAATGTATCCAAAAGTACAACTGTAACAAGCCTGAGGATGCTGTTGTACTAATCAACTCTAGTTGCATCAGATACTGACAGACAATTTAAGCACGCCCCTCTCTCTATAAAGGTGATGGTTGCCAAACCAGTACTTTGTGGGATCATGTCAGAAGACCATATGATGAATGTGCACATTCATGTATCTGATTTTTATGACTGTTATAAACCTTAGAGTACCACATACTGTATATATATATATATAATGTATGTATGGGTCCCCCATGTTTTTGTTGAATGCCATTTCTTTAACAAACACAGGGGATGTGGTTTAATGTCAGTGACAGCCACGCAGTAGAGATGTTGATATTGTGCAATGTTGAGATAGATAGGTGAGGTTGGAGGGGTGAGTGTGTTTCTGCATGTGTATGTGCGGTAGGGTTAGGATCAGAGATGAGTATAGGATAGGTGTTGTATATTTGTGTATTTTATGGTTAGTGTCAGGGTTAGGTTAGCTGATAAGATATATAATGTTTGTGTGTGGAATGAAGGTGTGTGTGTCCAAATGTGTCTTGTGTAGTGGCAGTGTTTTATAGGATGTTTTTTATGAAGGTAATGTGTTCAGTTAAGGTTGAGGAAAGGGGGGCACCATTATAGGATTAGCACCCATTATTAAAGTGGTACAGGGAGGCAACACTGACTAAATAACTCACTTCTAATTCCCTTATCATATGACAATGTAAACAGTTTTTTCCATAAATGTACATAACTTGGTTATTGTATATTGCTGTTTATATAGCTCTGTACTTTAGATAAAAGGTTTATTTCTGTGCATGTTAACTAGTTGTAAATGCACTATATGTAATACAGCTGTCAACATTCTTTTGTATTAGCTTATTTAGCCTGGAGCATGGCTGAAAAGGATTCTTAGACCAGTTTATTGACCTGTATAACTCAGCAGACTAATTCACATGCAGACATAATATACTGTGGAAGTTGCTGTGGTGGTGCAGCGGCTAGCGTTGTCACCTGACAGCAAGAGGTTCTCTGGTTCGATTCTCAGTTGGAACGCCTTCTGTGTGGAGTCTGCATGTCCTCCTCACGGTCGAGTGAATGTTAAAGAAATGCAGGTAGGTGCGTGTTTGTGTGGATGTGTCGTCTTTGAAGGTTGGACGCCGGGCTGGCAACTTGACTGTAAAAATCCACTGACAATCATTAGCGAGACCGGTGATTCGCTGTGGCAACCCCTAACCGT
>NC_056737.1:14246947-14301947 GCF_019279795.1 Protopterus annectens
GGGTCACCGTAAAACTCCACTGCCAATCATGAGCAGACAGGTGATCTTCTTTCGGCTTTTCACTAAGTGGGAAAAGCCGAAAGAAGAAGACCCTCAGTCTGTTTTTCAAGGTGAAGGGAATATTATGTTAAGATCTGAGTTGGCACACTATTTACATTAGATATCTCCCTTTCTTGATGCTAATTAAAAAATCTAGAAATATATACTTTATTGCAATAGGGATGGAGAGAAGCAGAGTTCTTCAAAAAAAAAAGCTGTCTTTCATCACTGCTACTGAACCAGAAACTGTTGTATTGTAAATATTCAGCACTGAAAAATGTTCCTCTCTAGTAGAAGCTTTTTTGACAGTAGCTGGCAAAGACACTCTGTATTTGGGACATTTTTATGGAAACCAACACAAATGGAATGAAAGAACTGCGTTGTGTGTTGTGCTGAATCCTGCTAGTTTGTTGTACTTATTCTTTTGTTTGCTTTGTTTTGTTTGAGGTAAAATAAATCGTGCAAGTACCGTGCTTCTCAGACTTGAATTTGTGTGTAGCTAAACAAGACTTTCTCCAGGATGGTGGATTATCTTTTATCTATACCATCAAGCACTTATTCTGCAGACTTCAGTATTTCTTAGGAACTTAATGAACCTGTTTTCAGTTTGCTATCCATTCCCTATTTTAATATTACTAGCCTGCCATTTATGAAATGTAACATAGGCAATTTGTTCTTCAAGGGCAGCAGGCACTGAATTTGTAGATGAAACACTGAAATATAAAGTTGTTTGATAGCAGTAACCTTTTCATTACTTGCACATCTTTTTAATGTGGAATTATTCAGAAGACTTCTACAGAGGCTGTGCATACTGATTAATGGTGAATTGTAATGACAGAAGTTTTAGTGGCCTTTAATGGTTGAAAGGTTCTGAATTTGCATATGTTGTTTCATTGCTTACTGGAAAAATGTTCAAAACTATAAATTTAAAACGCAGTCTAAAAAGTGGTGCTGTGTTATGCAAGGGATACAATTTAATTTAATTATATATTATAATTTAATACAATCAGGAAGGTGAATGAAAGAACTTTTGTAAGGTCCTAAAAATGTATTCAAGAGGCCTATGATTTCCAAACAGCCCAAAGGTAAACAATCTAATACTGGCCCAAATGCATTTTCCCTAAATGTGGGTTTCAATGCTATTTCAGTGAACGTGAGTTTCAAAAGGCAGGGAAGTTTTAATGCTAAGTCTGTTTTCATTGTGAAACTGTATTTCTTTGTTTAGCAAATGTCTATCAGTGTTTGTGCTATAAAATTTGAAATTAAAGTTTAAATTAAATCCAAGTATCTGTAATTATTGTATAAGTAAAGGAGAAAATAGTATGCACATTGAGAGTTTTGAACAGTGTTTATGGCAACTGGGAAGAAATGGAGAAATAGCCAGTTAATGGGACACTAGGAGGGTACGAGGGGTACCAGAATTACACTCATTTTGTTTTCATGTACATGTCCAGAATTTTTGACATGAAAAGTTGTCAGCCCGAGTCAGAGCCCTAGATCAAGTTTCTAAAAAAGCACCAAGATCTCATCCCTTCGGATCTGATAACCCAAATGTTAAACTGGGCGAAAACAAGACAACACTGATCTAGCGTTATGTTAAATACATAACTTTCATTTTCAAGTCATTTTAATTATTGTTCTTTACTTCTGAGAACTACTGATACATTCTAGTGTGTTCCAGTAGAGTTGAGGGATAAAGAGCAACACTGCCCAGTTGGTCTGAGTTCGATGAATGGCTTGGGTACTTGAGGGAGCTAACTGGGTGGATGGGCATGCCCATGCTGGGGGAGAGAGGGTGGTGCAGAAAATATAACCACAATGCCTCATAGGAGTAAATTTGTGGTCTGCATCTGTGGTGGACTTTCAGCTCAAGAAACCCCTGCTTGGTGGTAACCTTCATTCATGAGTGTATAGGAACATGCATTCTTGGAGCAAGAGGGAAAGTATGGGTCCTGTGGTGATGCAGGTAGCTTGTCCTCCTGCTCAGGGAAGGTGTCTGTAGACTATAAGCAACTTGCACCATTGCCTGTGTTATGGCCCTTATGGCTAGCTTTCACCAGCTTTACTGGATAATTCCCTACTACGGGAGAATGAATATGCAGAATACAATTTGAGGAGGCTAGATTGTCTGCAGAAATGGAGGAAAAAGGTGATACTTTCCATATACTGGCTTAGAATTAGGAACCTAATTGCATATATATTTTGGTAATGCAGCCCTTTGTGCACCTTGGAATTAACTGCTGTAGTAATAAAATTATAAAATTTTGTAGTGTTAAGAGTGGAGCAGACTGTCATGTTGAGGTAAAACAAAGTTTTTGAACTAAATCTCAGAATAATTAAATTGGAAAATTGATATATTTTTCAGTTTTCATTCGGGCCAAGGCATTTTGGACTAGAGCACTTGCTTCATTACTTTCTTTGCTTCCCTTCCTGTGTAATTAGTCCTCATCGTATGCAACAGCCTCATTGTTGTAAGCATGAAGAAAATCTTTTAGAAAAGAACATTAACATCGGTGTTCATGTGTGGTATATCTATTCACTTTCATACAAAAAGTTTGAGTTGCTAAGTTTGCAGGAGCTACCTGTACTCTGATTATTTTTACTTACTTAGATAATTCTTTTCCAGAGATGCATCCTGGGAGCTAGAAGAAAATGCATATCAAGATCTTTTAGAATCTCACCAACGCTGTGAAGTTAGAAGATGTCAGTGTGACAAAGGAAGAGAGTATAATGAGCCTGGAAGGTAAACTTTTTTAACATTGACTTGTATTCGTTGCTCTGTTTGTGAAGTCAGTGTGATCAAACCTTGCAACATTTCAGGAAATGCTTCTTTGCTGCAATACGTTCAGGAAGAGTTTGAGTAAAATGTTACCATTATATGTAGAACAAAAGTATAATGCTAAACAGATAATTGTCAGCATATTTATTTATTTATTTTATTGACATTTGTTTACTGGGAAGGTTTGACTGGGCATGGATGCTCTTTTTCAACAGTGGCCCGGAGAGAAAAGCTCCAAGGTATCATACTTAGTGCAATTAATATTTACAGTAACAAGTTTTGTAATGCAGTTTTAGTGAATACATAGCAAAATAGTATAAGAAACTCTGAATTATTCACAGACATTAAATTTCTAAGCCTGGTACTGAGACTTTACAGATAGAAGAGTGGTGAATAAGAGAGGTAAGTGTAATTTAAGAAACAGAGCGAGGTATTGGAGGACATGAGCAAGTCTGAGTGTTAATAGAAAAGTAGTGATGGAATAGAAATTTGTATTGATTTGCTAATTAGATGGGGGCATAGTAGTTTAAGATGTACAGTAAAGGTAGATATTAGAAGGGGATAAGCAAAGTTGAGTGATTTTAGTGCTTTAAAGGGAGGTGTAAGAAAGATGATGAAGGATGTTAGAGAGCTATGGCCCTGATGAGGAGCAGGGATGAAGCCAGGAGGCAAAGAGGAAGTCTTTAAGTAATAGTTTGAAAATATGAAGTTGCGACTTGTGTCCATTCATTGTATACCTTCTGAAATGCAAGTTATGTAGTAGGCGTTTTATAAAGTAAAATTCTGTACTGCTGTTTCCTTTAGGAACTGAATATTGCAAAATCACATTAAATGCTGCCAATGAGCCACTATCCGGAAAGCAAACTTGCTGTTTTGGAGCATAATCTTGCATCCTAGAAAAAAATAGCTATCGCTAGTTTTCACATTAAGAACTTTAATGTTCATAAGTTGTACTTTGCATGATTTCTTTTTGCATACAAATTACTCATGTGTTGGCAGTCCTTACTTTTTAAATGCTTGATTCAGTTTTCTCTGGAGTTTATTTTATTGTAACATAGCTTTTGCCAAAATCCAGCCCAGATATAGTCACTAATTTAATCCAATCTTTTTTTTTTTGTACTGTCTGTTTTATAAAGGGAACTACTGTTGAACCCTGAAATAGTCAGCAGTGTTGGAGAACTCCTAGCCCAGCTGGCGATCCTCGCTTAATGGGCAGATGTAACTAGATGGGCGTAAGTTTACTCTAAGAATGTGGTCAGTGCAGTCACATCCACCCACTGTAAATAAAATGATGCTGATGTAATGGGATCCTATCTCGCCTACATTCATAACTGATGGGTTCGGAGCCGATCCATCGTCTCCGACTCGGCCACTATATAGTAGAACGAAATCTCTAATTGGCTGGGCTACCCCCTTATCCCAGAATGCACCACGCCTGCTTCCCCATATCTCGTTTGCCGCTTTTCAGGCTAGACGTGGTCTCGACTTGGCTGGAGCTAAGTGGTTTATTATTACTTTTTTGGTCTTTTGACCTAGGGGTTTCTTCACTAATTGAACAAACAGCTGTTTTAACAGCTTTACGTGTGTGTGAACTTTTTTCAGTGTGATTGGTATTTTTTCTACTTACCGGGCAAGGCCCGTTTAAGTTAGAGGGCCTTTGCCCTTATTGTGAGTTAATGTGATAAAATTGTCTAATTTTAGGTTTGTTTCTCACCCTATTGTACGTCCTACTCTATCGGGCTAAGCCCGTTCTTAGTTAGAGGGCTTCTGCCCGTTTTGTGTTGTGTATCTCGAGCCAGTCCCGTTGTTGAGTCAAGGGCTCGTGCCCTACTTTAAGGTTACTTTCGTGGTAAAAATAGTTGTGTGACAGGATGTCAAAAGAGCAGAAGTCTGGTTTTTAAAAGGTGCACCAAGTGCAACTACAAAATGTCTATTACTGATAGCCATGCTGTTTGCGTGTATTGTTTGGGACCGAAACATTTGCAGGAAACATGTAGTGTTTGTCATGCTTTTTCCTCTAGGGTCCTTCAAGAACGTAAAAATAAATTGATCCTTAAGGGCCTTATTAAGCCCTCTTTTGAGGAAGCTTTGGCTTCTCCTTCCGCTCCAGCTTCTAAAAAGAAAAGGTCATCGGCTCCGACCAGTCCGTCGGAACCGACTTCCAAGAAGCATAGGTCGACCTCTTCTTCCTCGGCTCCAGTGGCTTCGGAGCCTCGGGTGGAAGGGTCTATACCTCTTTCCTCGGCTCCATTGGTGTCGGAGCCGCAGTGTTTACCTTGCAGACACAAGGTGCAGGGTTTGATTCTCACATGGGGTAATTGGCTAGGCTTAAAATGGCCCACAAGGGCAGTCAGCCTAGTACTAACCTATGAACCTAATCACCTGCTTCGGCTCCTTTGGTCTCGGAGCCGTTGGAGGTGTGCAGCTCAGACTCTCCCCCCTCGGCCCCGAAGTCTCCTTCGGCGCCAATGCTTATTCATACGGTTCCGGATCCGGTGCCGATGGTGTTGGAGCCGTTTCGGAGCCGGTCCCCTGGTCTATCGGAGCCTAGAGAGAAGTCGTCTCGCCCCTCATCTATTTCCTCTAAATCCTCCAGGTTGTCCGACTCAGATTTGGACAGAGTTATCCAGAGGCTTTTCTAGTCCCTGTTTTTTGCAAAAATGGTCTCGGCTCCAGCCCACTCAGCTCTGGAGCCGGCCCCCACTTCGCATCCGATTCCTCCTCCAACCTCCTCGGAGCCGTTGGAGTCGGTGATGGTAGAGCGGAGCAGAGTTGTCCAGTCGGAACCGAGACTCCCTCAGAACTTCTCGGTTCCAACCATTATTCCTACCTTGTCCACGGCGTCAGGGTTCGGTACCGGGACTTCCTCGGTCGGAGCCGAGGGGAACACTTTGGAACTGGTAGCTTCGATGCCTAGTCTTCCCCTCGGAGCGTCGGCCGCAGGGATTCCCGGTACCATTGTGGTCTCTCAGCCGGTGTCCTCCGTAGAGTCTGGAGGTCCTGCTTTTGAGGCCATGAGGAGTGCGCTGGCCATGTCCTTGCCGGCTCAGCAAGTCTCTACCTCACCGTCCCTAGACTTGGGAACTGGTGCTTCTGGTGTGCTTCAATCCCACGACAGTGGCGCCCCAGGGCCTGAGAATACCCCCTTGGGGGGTTCCCTTCTCCCGGGAGGTCCTTCTGAATCCGCTTCAGATGAACCTCCAAGAAAAAATTGTGCAAGAGGAAGCACATTGACTCCCAGGATGAGTCTATTACTTCAGATACTGACCTCGATGATGCGGAGGGGTCCCCAAAATCGTCCTCGGATGACGTCTCATTCTCAGATATCCTCGAGATCCTGAGACACAGAGGCGATTGGCATTCCAAAACCCCTTCCGCGGAGGAGTCAGTCTTTTTCATGGCCTTTGGGGCCCAGCCCTCTGCCTCCTGGGTGTCTCCACCCTTCGATGAATTACTAGATTTAGTTTCTCGAAGGGTGTGGGAACACCCTGACTCTGTGGAACCGGTGCCCGTCAGGCATAACAAGTTCCTCTCAGCCCCTCCTCAAAAGGAATCTTTGACCAAAGGAGTTGCAGTAGATGCGATGGTGGTGGTATCTGCCACTCAGCAAGACGTGGCAGAGGCTTCAATGTCTATTCACCCTCCTAATAAGGATTCCAGGAGCATGGATAGGTACGGGAAGCGTACCCTTTCTTCAGCGGCCTTTACCCTGCAGTCGCTGAATTACCTTTGTCATTTCACCAGGCTCCAAAGGGACCTCCTCAAAGAGTTAGGTGAGTCTCTTACAGGTAATCTTCCTGAGGCGTTAGCCCAAACTGTTGGTGCCCAGATGACTACCCTATCTTCGATAGTCAACTCGTCCATGAGGCTCATCACATATGCGGCCGAAGGGGCGAGTAGAGCAGTGGGAACAGGCGTGGCTCTTAGAAGACACGCCTGGTTACGCTTGTGTCCCTTTGCGGAGGCTTTTAAGTCTTCCTTCACCGACGCCTTTGATGGGTCCTCCTGTTTGGACCCAAGGTGAAGGACACACTGACTCGGTGCGAGCAGGAGGGCAAGACCTTGACTGCCGTGGGGGCCCGTTTTTCCGCTCCCTCTAGACCTTACCCCAAGGCCCAGAGAGGAGGGAAAATGTGGTTCAGGAAATCTCAAAGGTCTTTCCCTACTCCACCGAGTGATCCCCCCTCTAGAGGCAGGGGAATTCAGGAAGACGCCGCCCCAGAGGCGGCAGAGGCCCCCGTAACTCTGGAGACCGCGATTCCTTTCGTGGTCCATCCTACGCTCCCTGTCCCTGAGACGTGGCCCGACTGCACATCTCCGGAGCCAGTCGGGGGTCATTTTGCGGAACACCCACAGGCTTGGGAATCTATCACCAAGGATCAGTGGGTGCTCCGAACCATAACCGGAGGCTATCTCATCCCTTTCATCAAGATCCCCCCTCTTCCTATCAGGAAAATCCCGGACATGCCACCCAGTCAGCGGGATCAAGCAGCGGTCGAGGTTTCAAAGCTGCTAAGAAAAGGAGTCATCCAGCCTGTCCCCGCCGACCAGATCGGATCAGGAACTTACTCAAGACTATTTTTGGTGCCAAAAAATACAGAGGACTTGAGGCCCATTTTGGACCTCAGCTTATTGAATCGCTTTGTAAAAAAATCCAAATTCCGAATGGTCACCCTTCAGTCCATTCTCCCGTTATTGGAGAAGGATGTCTGGATGTGCTCCATAGATCTCAAGGACGCTTACTATCACATTCTGATAAGTCAAGAGTCCAGGAGTCATTTACGCTTCCGCCTGGGAACCAGTCATTTCCAGTTCCGAGCACTGCCCTTTGGTCTCACCACAGCCCCCAGGGTGTTCACCAAGTGTCTGGCAGTAGTGACGGCTCACTTGAGAAGTCTAGGATTCCAAGTGTTTCCCTATTTAGACTGGCTCCTTACTGCCACCTCCAAGCATCTATTAGTTCGGGCGCTTATGACCACAGTCAGTTTGGGTCATTCACTAGGAATCACGTTCAGTTGGGGAAAATCTGTGCTGCAGCCGTCTCAGCGTATTACCTTTATAGGCGCAGAGTTAAACACAAGAAGAATGCGGGCATTCTTGCCGAAAGAAAGGATTCAGGTCCTGCAGTCTCCGGTTCAAACCTTGTTACCCAGATCACGAGTTCAGGCCAGACTGATTCTGCAGTTATTGGGCACGATGGCCTCGACTATTCTTCTAGTCCCCTTAGCCAGGCTGCACATGCGGGTGCTGCAATGGCTACTGTTGGTTTAATGGTCCTTTCAGGAACTTCCCCTGAACCATTTGGTCCAGATTACCGAAATTTGCCTTCAGGACCTACGTTGGTGGCTGCTTCGGTCCAACCTGGACCAGGGGCGACCCTTTGCCCTTCAGCCTCCTGTCGCCACGGTGACCACTGATGCCTCCCAGACAGGGTGGGGGGTCATTATCTGGACAGGTCTGTCCAAGGCACGTGGCAGGCTCACGAAACGCACTTGCATATCAATATCCTGGAAATGAGAGCGGTGCTACTGGTGTTGCAAGCACTTCATCATGCTCTTCCACGGGGTACTATTGCGATCCTATCCGACAACATGTTGGTAGTCTGGTACATAAACAAGCAAGGCGGAACCAGGTCCTACCCTCTTTGCCTAGAGGCCATGAGAGTGTGGCATTGGGCGATTTCTACCCAGCGTTTCCTAGTGGCAACGCACATTCCGGGGAAATCCAATGTGATTGCAGACAGGCTGAGCAGAACTCTCCTGTTACCTCATGAGTGGTCCCTCAACGACAGGGTGGCTGCAAACATCTTTGCCAAGTGGGGCCTCCCTTGTTGCGACTTGTTCGCCAGTTTTCACAATGCGAAATGCAGGGACTTCTTCACTCTTACTCCCTCTCAGGGGCAGATTCTTAGGGATGCTCTAGCTCACAGTTGGCCCCCCGGTCTACTTTACACCTTCCCTCCGGTTCCCCTTCTCCCGAAGGTGATACAGAAGGCGATTTATCTTGGGAGTGACATGATTTTGATCACTCCACACTGGCCTAGTCAGGTTTGGTTCCCCTTCCTTCTGAGGTATGCGGTGGAGGGCCCATGGTTTCTGGACCTGGTGCCCGACCTGTTGACTCATCAGTTGGGACAGTCTCACCCATCCCTCAGGTCGTAGAGGTTGGCCGCTTGGTTACTCCACTTCCAACCTTAGTCAGAGATAACTCCTTTTCTCCAGAAGTCATCCACATTTTGTCCTCTTCTCAAAAACCTTCCACTGTTAAACTGTATTCCAGCAAGTGGAAGAGGTTTGCTCTTTGGGCCCAGCAACGAGGTGTATAGATCCCCTTACCGCCCCAGTACCTCAGGTTTTAGAATTCCTGGCTTCTTTGTTTTATTTGGGCTCTTCAGTTTCCACAATTAAAGTCCAACTGGCGGCTATCTCTAATTTTCATGTCTCCTTTGAGCCTTCCTTAATGGCAAACAGGCTTTGCAAATCTTTCCTTAAAGGAGCGTGGCTCCTTCGGCCCCCAGTAGCCCATCCTGTGCCCCCTTGGGACCTGAATATGGTTCTAGCTTCTTTAACTGCCCGCCCCTTTGAACCAGCAGCTACTTGTGATATAAAATTTCTATCTTGGAAAACCGCCTTTTTGGTGGCAATAACCTCTGCCAAGCGGGTTTCAGAGTTCCAGGCTCTCTGTTCTAATCCTCCTTATTTGATCTTTCACAAAGACAGAGTGTCCCTCAAGTTAAATCCCTCTTTCTTGCCCAAGGTAGCATCCCCCTTATGCATTCAACAATCCTTGGAGCTCCCTGTGTTTTTTCTCAAATTCTTCAATAGCGCAGAATATATCTTCCATCAGTTGGATGTTCACAGACAACTGCGTTTTTATTTAAGTAGGACCAATCAGACACGAAAGCCAGATCAGCTGTTTGTGTCCTTTGTGGAAAATAGGTTGGGTCAACCGGTGGCTAAAACCACCATAGCCAAATGGATTAAAGATTGCATCTCCTTCATTTATTCACGGTCCGGCAAAGAGCTACCTTTCCCAGTCAGGGCTCATTCTACCAGGGCAATGGTTACTTCTGTAGCATTCCACTCCAAATTATCGATAGATGATATCTGTGCGGCCGCTACCTGGACTTCTCCACACACCTTAATTTCTCATTACAAGATAGATGTGGCTTCTCAGGGTAGAGCTTCCTTTGGTTCCACAGTTCTCAGGAGTGTTTTCCAATGAGCCACCCGGGATTTAGGTGCTAGGGACGCTGTCCCATCAGTTATGAATGTAGGCGAGATAGGATCCCATTACATCTTTTAGTTATGTACTTACCATAACTTCGGATGTATGGGATCCATCTTGCCTACATTCATACGTACCCGCCCTCCTTCCCCCTTCCCATTGGATTTAGAGGGAATGCTGCTACTTACTGAGTTTTTCTCTTGAAAGACTTTAGTTTGTTACAGTTGCTGGTATGCCTCTGTGTCTGGATGTAGGTATGAAAGTGAACAAACAAGATCTGGGGAAGCAGGCGTGGCGCATTCTGGGATAAGGGGTAGCCCAGCCAATTAGAGACTTCGTTCTACTATATAGTGGCCGAGTCTGAGCCGATGGATCGGCTCCGAACCCATCAGTTATGAATGTAGGCGAGATGGATCCCATACATCCGAAGTTATGGTAAGTACATAACTAAAAGTTTTCTAATATTGTGCTCTCAATAGGAAATATTTCAAGTAACTACATTACCCTGACTTTAAAACCCTAAAATTATATTGCTAACCTCACATCTCTAACCCAAACCTTAAAGCTGTCAATGAAGAAGAGCCCATAGTGGAATTTGAGTAAATCACACTTGCACGGTTTACTTAGGGAGTCCCTGCCCTCTGTAAGTCGAATATCACTTCACAGCTTAGGCACTAGAATCTGTTTGGACTCGTTCATTGATGGTGAGCACAGAGATAATAATTGTTTACTTGTAGCATGTTAGACAATCATCTGTTGTTCAGTAGTATATTGTTTACATATTTTCCAGGTTTGTGAAGTATGCATCAGTAAATGCTGTTTAATTCAATCTGATCGGCTCTCACTATTTAGTTCAGTTCTGTATTTTTGTCCCATTGGTGTTTAGTATGGGTACATATGTTTTGTTTTTTACCCTTTTTTCTGTGCCAGATTCAACTCCACTTGTATTATGCAGCATTCCAGTATTTGTCACTCTGAAGTGTGAACACTTTCTCCTGGCATAGTATGTTTTTGTTTTTGAAAGTACACTTGAACATTTTGCAGTTTGACTAGCAGATGTAATTTTTATGACAATGTATTGTTAGGACTGTATGTATAAACAGAATACAGTGCCCCCTGAGGTATGTACTTCACTCAACATGTCAAATAATTAGGGAAACAACAGTGGCTCTTAAAGGACAACTATGTGATTCTTTTCTTGTTTCCACATTTCCAAAATGCTCTTCTTCCCTATCTTATGATGGTACCCATGAAGGAAAGTAAGTTTGCTGAAGTAAATCCCGATTTTGAATGTGTCCTTCATCCCCCGTTTTTACAGCTCTGGTACAGTGAGCCATCTTTAAGCCTATTACAATCTCGCAGAGCATTAGAAACACACTACGGGCACTGGAATGGCTTGGTGATAATGCCCCTTGCTTTTTTCCACTCTATCCTCTGTTGCTGCCAAAGGACCGCCCACACTCCACCTTCTGCAGTCCTTTCTGCCAGGAAATGCCTCCATTAATTAACTATATATGTTAAATGTGCCCTCAGCATCCAATAAAAATGCGATCCAAAACTACTCAAGGAGCACTTCTTAGTGTTGTTGCCAGACTTATCTATTTTCTTGAGGGATTACTTTTATTCCTGCCTGTTGTGGAGCCAGTGTTCTACAGTTTGAAATAACTTTTTCTCAGAAATGGGTAAATGTAATTTTCTTTGCTGATAAACTAACTGCCAATAAACTGAGTTAAATTTTTCGCTGGTGGTCATATCTACTTATTATGCTTGCCCATTCCCAGACGCTATTAATGGTTCCGTTAGGGCAAAGTTTTACATTGCAGGAGCCTAGGTTTATTTTATTTTATTTATTTTTGCTGTTGCATGTATGCTCTGTTGGTCTCTTTTTTTTGCTTCCATGCCTATCAACAGCTTAGTTCAAGAAATTGGGACAAGGCAAAAGGAGTGGGACAAACGGGCAAATATTAAATATTGCTCATATATACTTAAGACAGTTGCTCAGATAACAGGATGTGTTTGCGTGGATTTTCCGCAAATATGTTAAGTTTAAAACACAAATGTCTGCCCTGAATTAATTCTGTAGTTATTTCCCAGCAAACTTAATTTTATGAGGACTTCTGAGTTAAAAAATCATGACATTCTGTGAAAATCTGTAGTAGACCGATAACCGGAGAGTTGTGTTAGTGAATGTTAAGCTGCAGTGGACCTCCTTTTTTAAGGAACCTTATGCTTGCCATTATTTTACACTGGCTAATCAACATTTTTGCTGTTTAGCCAGCGTAAAATAAGGAAAGAGAGAGTGTGTGTGTTTCTGTTGGTGGCTATGTGCGCGTGTATGCCTGCGTGAAAGTACGAATGAGATTGATTGAGCAGTTTGCGGTTTTACTGTGTAGGGGAAGTGAAAAGAATTTACGAAGAAAAGATAAGAATGTACATGTGTGTGTGTGTGTGTGTGTGTGTGTGTGTGTGTGTGTGTGTGTGTGTGTGTGTGTGTGTGTGTGTGTGTGTCATAGTCCTTGTTTCTGTCTGAATGTGTGTGTGTATGCATGCTTGCATGAATGAGACCTAAAGTGTGCTTGAGTGTATATATGCCTGCGTGAATGAGCGCGCGTTTCTTTATCTATGCTTGGGAAGATTGTCACTTAGTGAGTGTATGCATGCTTGTGTGAATGAGACCTAAAGTGTGTTTCTGAGTGCATGTATGCGAGCATGAATGAGAGCGCGTTTCTTGTTAGGGAAGATTGCCACTGTTTCTGTCTACTAGCAAATGTTATTTGCTCCTTTTTAATGTATGACTAGATGCAAGAAGTTGGGAAACAACTTCCTGTGCTGTAGTGGATAACATTTGCTGTGGGTAACAGTTTCATATGGCATATAACCGCTTAGATCACAATAATGTTTTAAACGAAAAATATACGTCTGAGATCTTTTCTTGTCTTTTTGAAGTTTAGATGCTTTGTAATGCATAACATCAGTAGGTTGGAGCAGTTGTCACCTACTTGGTAAATGGATAAAAGACTTGCACAGACATGTATGTTTCATCATTTGCTGGCCCTGTGATTGAGGTGATTTACTTGTGGACTCGACCCTTTCCCATCAGCACATCTTTCAACGATCCCTGATTCTGCTTCACATTTCTTGGCATCTTTGCAGTTCTTGGAGGAAAGCTCAAAAGTAGAGCCCCCCCCCCCCCAAGAAAAAAAGTATTGAGGTTTGTCTTTTCCCCTGCGGTACACAGTTGCCCAAGTCATGTCTGCCTACAAAAAGGAGGGTCAGTTGAAAACCCTTCAGTAGTTTTGTGTACTTTTTTTTTAAGCCACCTGGTCAAATTGCCCCTTTAGAGGGGACACCCAGAAGCACTGTCTCAAAGTTGCACAGTAGGCAAAGGAGGAGATCCTGGGCACAGGAAGCAGTTAATTAACAACTAAGACCTTTACACTGATTCCCAGACAGTATGTGATAAATACTTAGTGCATTTATTCATGACTCATTTTGCTGTAGTTAGTCCACGTATCTTGCATTTCACATGCTGTTTCGTGAGTCAGCTACAACATGAATGTGTCTGACTTTGCAGTAAACTTAGTTACTGAATCTCTTAAAGTTTGACATATATTATTGGGATCACATATAAATTCAAACATGACTTGAAGGCATACCTCTCAACCTCCAGATCAGAGAATCTGGGACAAAGGACCGCAAAATCAGGGACACCTCATTAGCATAAGATATGCATATTTAAATAAGCGCAGTAATGGACACAACCAACATTCATCCAATTACTCAGGGCATCATTTTAAGCATTTTTTTATTAGAGAATTATATACACTGACACATCAAAATAGAGGATTATTCATATTTTTCATGAAAACTGTATAAAAATTAGTCAGACATGTTCAGCCCCCCCCCCCCTCACAAATACCCTTACAAAATGATACTTATATGGAACAGAAGCAATACATGGTATAAGGCAAGTACATTCAGACTACTGATTCAACTTCAGCATCTTGGCAGGCAGAAGTAGTTTCTGCAGCTGATGCCGTGCAGGAATGTTCTTTGTTGTAAGCAGCTGTTGCTTTTTTTGCTGCCTCCAGCATCTCCTTACACAGTAGCAGTCATTGTCCTCGTTCATCTTTACTGCTAATAGAGTTTGTTTTTGAACCAAGTGACTGTCTGAGCTCAGTTTTTACTTTGCGAACCATGCTGAATGCCCGTTCTGCTTCACTGTTTGAGTGTGGCAAACAGAGAACACTTCTCATTAACTTTTGAAAAGTTGGGAGGTCTTGTACCGGAGGGCTCCCAAGCACCATCGACCAGTACTTTAAAAAATTAGATGTGTCACAGCCATATGAACAGTCAGTCATCTGATATACTGAAAACTCATCTATCAGTTTGCATCGCTCCACTCGTGAGCTACAAAAACCGAGACGAGTGCCAATATCTGCTATCACAGTTGAAAAAAGCTGCAGTTTTATAGCTGGATCCAATAAACTGGCCATGTTCTGCAGCAGGGGATCTTTTGCAGGGAAATGCTTTTTCATTTTTAATAGCACTGCAGAGTAAAATTGTTTGTCTCTCTTGAATAGTTTCTGCTCCACTGTAGTACCCCTGATATCGTCCGAATTTTCGTCCAAATATGTTTCGGCATCAGGACCAATGCAAATTTCACCGTCTTCTAAGATGTTGTCCTGCACTTCAAGAATTGCATCAATACTACTTCTATTGCCCAAAAGCTGCCTTGCAATTTTTTGGTTTCAGTACCCTACTGGCATATGCCTGCAGTACTTTGTGGATGTCATTATGTAATGTGAGCAATTTGCTTTCCCTGCTTTGCATTAGCATATTGAAGTTATGAAGTGGTTCAATAGCATACTGCAGGAAGAAGAATGCCAGCTTGATGTCATGGCTCTGCAGTCTGTCAGCTATTAGATCCACTTTAACAGACTGTGGTTCATATGACAAGAAGTACGATCTCAGGGCGGGCCACAAAGCAAGCATTCTTTTTATGACTTTTGCCAAACTCAGCCATTGAGTGGGGGCATACCTGATAATTTTGAGAGATTCAGTATCCACAAACAGTGCAAATTCCTTCAGCTGACACTGTGCACTGCTGGAAAAGTGACAGTAAATGTCAGATATCAATTCCTCTACAGGTACAGCCATTGCCTTTACACCAGATTTGATACATAAATCTGCAATGTAGCACAAACAGCCCATATTGAAAATATGTGGATTAACCTCTTTTAATCTGGATAGCACCGAGTTCCGCTTGCCAATCATAGATGCAGCATTGTCTGATGAATAAGCCACCATGTTGGTCACAGGAATGTCAAACATGCTCAGATTCTCCATTACACAGTCATAAATGGCTTGGCCAGTTCCACTGATAAAAGCAGGCATATCAAGGAATCTTACAACATTTTTACCAGTGGCATGGTCAAAAAAAAAATCACAAGCAACTTGTCATCCCCCATATCTGTACTTTGGTCGAGGTACAAACAGTATGGCACTTTCTGACAAGCTTGTGCAACATTCTGCTGATACTTAGGCCCCATTACATCTCTCAAAATGCAGGCAGCCTTTGTTGGTCCACAGGTCATTTTTTGTACCACCTTCAGATCTATGCAGTACCTCTTCATGTACTTCAGGAAATAATCCCCAGTCGTAAATGACAAGATGTTATGTGATCCTATCTCGCCTACATTCTGACTGATGGGTTCGGAGCCGATCCCTCGGCTCCGACTCGGCACGCTTATGCCAAAGAGCGAAGTCTCTTATTGGCTGAGCTTACTATATCCCAGGATGCACCACTACCAGTCCCCCAGATCTCGTTTGCCGCTAATCTGCGAAGACGTGGTCTCGAGCTGGCTGAGCTGAGTAGTAAATTTACTAACTTTTTTCTGTCAGAATTTTGCTGTTCTTGTCATAAAAAGCTGTTTTAACGGCTATTCTTCACTTTGTGTGTGTTTGGAGTTTGTGAAAAGACTTTGTTGTGTGATTGGGTTGAGTTCGATTTTAGGCCTCCCTCATCTTAGGGCCTTCAGTCAACCCCCTTAAACCTTACAGGGTTTCAAAGTACCCTTAGTAATTTGTGACGGTTTCTTTACTAAATGGCAACTGTAAACCTATTATTAGGTAGTGTCAGTAAACAGAAAGTCAGTGGATAGTGTATTTTCTGTCAGGGATTACTGATTTTTTTGCCATAATGTCTCAGAATCCTAGGCCTTCGGGCTTTAAAAAATGCACCAAATGCAATTTCAAGATGTCCATCACAGACGATCACTCGCTCTGTGTGTATTGTTTGGGTGCAAAACATTTACAAGAGTCATGCAGTGTGGCTTTTTCCTCAAGGGTCCTCCAGGAGAGGAAAAATAAACTTATTCTTAAAGGGTTAATAAACCTTCCTTTGAAGAAGCTTTGGCATCCTCTCCTTCTCCTAAAAAGAAAGGGCTGCTCACCAGTCCGTCCGGATCCGACCGCCAAAAGACATAGGCAGGCTTCTCCTTCGGCTCCAAGGACTTGGAGCCGAGGGCGGAACGCCTGCCTCGATGCCACCAGTCTCGACTCCTCTGGCTTCGAGCCGATGGCTGGGGCATCGGTGTCGTCACCGCTCCACTGGTCTCGGAGCCGGCCAAAGCTGTCTCAGACATCTTCTCCTCGGCCAAGTCCACCTCGGCACCGATGGAATCTAGTGGGTATTCCTCCGGGCCGATAGTCATCGGGTCGCCTCGAGCCGGGTCCCCTAGCCCTTTGGGGCCGTTGGAGAGGCCATCTCAACCCGCTCAGTATCCTCTCGGTCGAGGATGTCGGATTCAGATATACACAGGGTGCTGCAAAGACTGTTCCAGTCCCCAGTCTTTCAAAAATTTGTTTCGCTCCTACCCAGTTGGCTTCGAGCCGATTGCCCAGGCCCATCCCATTGCTATTCCTCCTCCGACCGGGCTCGTCGTCGAGCAGGTGCTGTTGGAGCCGGTGGAGATCTTAGGGTCGGCTCGACCTCTTTACCTCCGGGCAGCCGCCGGTCCGAGTTTGGTACACGGACTTCTTCGGCTGGACCCGGGGATGTTTGGGACCTATGCTTCGGTTCCAGCCCTCTCGTCGGGTGCTTGGCTGCGGGACTTCGTCGGCTATCATGGCTCCGGACGGACACTCCCAGGACTCTGGGGTCCGGCTTTCAGAGCTATGAGGAGTGCCTTGGCCAAGTCTTCTTGCCATCTCTCCGGCTTTACCGGCACCTTCCCTGGGCGTGGAGACTGGGTCTTTGGCAGTTCCCTGTCCGTAGGCAGCGGAGCCCCTGGGCCTGAGGTTACCCCATTGGGGTTCCCCTCCTGAGGGTTCTTCGAGTTGTCTTCAGAGGAACCCCAAGGAAGAGATCGTGCAAGAGGAAGCACGTGGACTCCCCGAGTCTATTACATCGGACACTGATCTTGATGATGCAGAGGGGTCCCCAAATCGCCTCGGATGATGTCTCATTTGCAGACATCTTAGAGATCCTCAAACAACGGCTGGATATCCAAACCCCCTCTGCTGATGAGTCAGTGCTCCTCAAGGCCTTTGGGGCTCAGCCCTCCGCCTCCTGGGTGTCTCCGCCTGACGAGCTTCTGGATTTAGTTTGTCAAGGGCGTGGACATCCAGATACCGTGGAACCAGTCCCTTCTCGCCCTAATAAATTTTTGTCTGCCCCACCCGAGAAGGAGTTCCTCACTAAAGGCGTGGCTGTAGATGCCATGGTGGTGGCATCTGCTACACAACAGGACGTGCAGAGGCTTTCACGTCCGTCCCCATCCTCCTAATAAGGAGTCTAGGAGCATGGACAGGTAATGGAAGCACCCTGACTTCAGCGGCCTTTACTTTAAGGTCTCTGAATTATTTGGCACATTTTACCAGGCTTCAGAGGGATCTGGTCAAGGAGCTGTCAGATTCCCTCTCAGGTAACCTACCTGAGCAGCTAGCCCAGTCGGTTAGCTCTCAGTTGGCTATCCTTACGCCAATTTCTAACTCGTCCATGAGGCTCATTTCCTATGCGGCCATGGGGGTAGAGAAGCGGCACAGCGTGAGCGTGTTCGAGACAAGCCTGGCTCCGCTTGTGTCAGTTCGGAGGCCTTCAAGTCTTCCTTCGCCAACGCTCCCTTTGATGGGTCCTCTTTGTTTGGACGTAAGGTTAAAGACACCCTTACCCCCTGTGAGCAAGAGGGAAAAACTTTATCTGCCGTAGGTGCCCGTTATTCCACTCCCTTCGGCCTTATCCCAAGGCTAAAGGGGAGATGTGGTTCCGTAAATCACGTAAGTTTTTCCCCAACAGCAGGAAGATTCCCCTTCCAGAGGCAGAGGACGGGAAATTTTTCTGGGAGACAGAGGCGGCAGAGGGCCCCGCATTCTGGAGACCGCGAGTCCTTTCGTGGCTCTTCAGCCTCCCACACATCATGAGGGATTGCCTGGCTGTGCTGCCCGAGCCAGTCGGGTGTCAAGCACCTAAAAGCCTGGGAGTCAATCACTCAGGACAGATGGGTGCTTCGGATCATTGCCGGAGGTTACACCATCCCATTCACATACTCACCCCCACCGTCCAAAAATCCCGGACCCACCACCCAGTCAAAGGGAAATTGCAGCCGCAGAAGCTTTAAAGCTGCTAGAAAGGAGTCATCCAACCGGTCCCCACAGACCAGATCGGATCCGAAATTACTCCAGGTTCTTTTAGTGCCAAAGACAGGGACCTGAGACCAATATTGGATCTCAGCAGACTGAACCAATCCGTCCGAAATCCAAATTCAATGGTCACGTTACAATCCATTCTCCCATTGTTGGAGAAGGATGTTTGGATGTGCTCCATAGACCTCAAGGACGCCTATTATCACATACCGATACATCAGGCGTCCAGGAGGTATCTGCGCTTCAGCCTGGGAGTCAGTCATTTCCAATTTTGTGCACTGCCCTTTGGTCTCACCACAGCCCCCAGGGTGTTCACCAAGTGTTTGGCAGTAGTGACTGCTCACCTGAGGAGTCTTGGATTCCAAGTGTTTCCCTATCTGGACGACTGGCTCCTGACTGCCACTACCAGGCATCTACTAATGGACAACCTCAAAGCCACCATCTCCCTGGGTACCCTGGGGATTACATTCAATTGGTCAAAGTCTGTCTTGCTGCCCTCTCAGCGCATAAGGTTCATAGGAGCAGAGATAGACTCAAAATTGATGCTTTCTTCGTGCCGAAAGGATCCAAACTTTACAGGGCCAAGTTCAAGCTCTGATTTCAAGATCCAAAGCCCCAGCCAGGATGGTTCTACAAGTTTTAGGTTCAATGTCTGCCACGGTTCTTTTAGTTCCTCTGGCAAGATTGCACATGAGGATTCTTCAGTGGCTATTGTCGACTCAATGGTCCTTTCAGGACCTTCCCTCAATCATCCCATCATGATTACAGAAACATGCAAACGGGACCTTCGCTGGTGGCTTCAGACATCCAATCTAAATCAAGGAAGTCCTTTGTTATTCCCTCTCCAGTGGTCACCCTGACGACAGATGCCTCCCAGACAGGGTGGGGGGGGCATTGTCTGGGCAGGTTAGTTCAGGGATCCTGGCTTCCAGACGAAACTCTTCTCCACATCAATGTATTGGAGATGAGGGCGTACTTCTATCCCTACAGGCCTTACACAGGTTTCTCCCTCAGGGCATAATCGCCATCCACACAGACAACATGTCGGTGGTCTGGTACCTAAACAAGCAAGGAGGGACCAGATCTTACCCCTTTGCAGAGAGGCCATGAGGGTGTGGGAATGGGCGTAGCTACCAGCCGCTTCTTGGTAGCGACCCACATTCCGGGAAATCGAATATACTGGCAGACAGATTAAGCAGGACAATTCTCTCTCCTCACGAGTGGTCCTTAAACAAAACAGTAGCAGATCAGGTTTTCGGAGATGGGGACGCTGCCCCTTGCGTGCTGACCTATTTGCAACTCCACTAAACACCAAGTGCAAAAGGTTCTCCCCCTTGCCTCCACATGAGGGCGTACCAGCTATGGATGCTCTAGCACAACCTTGGCCAACAGCGCTACTTTATGCCTTTCCTCCATTCCACTTCTCTCCAAAGTCATTCAAAGCTTCTCAATTGGGGTCCGCAATGATACTGATTGCCCCATACTGGCCTCGCCAGGTATGGTTTCACCTGAAGAAACATGTGGACGATCCGTGGACTTTAGACCTAATTCCGGACCTGTTAATTCATCAGTCGGGACAACAGCACCAGTCCTTTCACTCCTTGAAGTTGACAGCTTCCTCCACTTCCGACTTTAGTCAGAAGTCACACATTAGACCCGGAAGTTATTCACATTTTATCTTCGGCCCACAAACCCACCACTAAGAAATTGTACCTCAGTAAGTGGAAGAGGTTTGCTATCTGGGCTCAACTCAAGGGCTTAGACCCTATCACTGCTCCTATCCCAGAGGTTTTGAAATTCTTAACATCCCTGTTTAATCAAGGATCTTCTGTCTCTACTATTAAAGTCCAACTAGCGGCTATCTCTAAATTTCACGAGTCCATGGATCCTCCATTGATGAGCAGCAGACTATGCAAACTTTCATTAAAGGTGCGGGTCTGTTAAGACCCCAGTTTTTCATCCTGCCCTCCGTGGGATCTAGATTTAGTGCTTCGTGCATTGACATCTTCCCCTTCGAACCGGCTGCTACATGTGAGTTAAAATATCTGTCTTGGAAAACTGCCTTCTTAGTTGCAATTACTTCTGCAAGAAGAGTTTCAGAGCTTCAAGCCCTGTCTATTAAACCACCGCACTTGATTTTCCACAAGGATAGAGTATCACTTAGGCCTAATCCATCCTTTGTCCCAAAGGTCTGTTCTAATCTCTGTCTCCAACAGTCTCTAGAGCTACCAGTTTTCTTCCCAAAATTCTCCAATGAAGCAGAATACACTCTCCATAAATTGGATGTTCACAGGCAATTCTTCTATTTAGACAGGACTCAGCAACTTCGTAAGTCAGACCAGTTGTTTGTGTCCTTCTCAGACAATAAATTGGGTAAAACCATCACAAAAGCTACTATCTCCAAATGGATTAGAGATTGCATAACTCAGGCTTATTCTTCTTCAATAAGCAACTTACAACATCTATCAAAGCTCACTCTACCAGAGCTATGGCTACTTCTATAGCTTTTCATTCCAAGCTCGCTATATCGAGATTTGTGCTGCTACTTGGTCCAATCCACTTTCATTTCCCACTATAAATTGGATGTGGCATCTAAAGGACGAGCATCATTTGGTTCCACGGTACTCAGGAGTGTTTTCCAGTGAGCCACCCAGGATTCAGGTGCTAGGACGCTGTCCCATCAGTCAGAATGTAGGCGAGATAGGATCACATAACATCTTTTAGTTATGTACTCACCATAACTTCAGATGTTTGGGATCCATCTCGCCACATTCCTACTACCCTACCCTCCTTCCCCTGCCTTGGAGATCAGAAGAGATTGAACGGTTTGAGTTCTACTGTTTTTATCTTGTTCATCTGACGATGTTATATAATCAGAGCGTGCATGTGTGCATGTATGCGGACAAACTAGATCTGGGGGACTGGTAGTGGTGCATCCTGGGATATAGTAAGCTCAGCCAATAAGAGACTTCGCTCTTTGGCATAAGCGTGCGAAGTCGCGAGGGATCGGCTCCGAACCCATCAGTCAGAATGTAGGCGAGATGGATCCCAAACATCTGAAGTTATGGTGAGTACATAACTAAAAGTTGTGTTCAGCAAGTAGGCCCATAAAGGCTACTTCAGCCTCCAGAATTTTAGCATTGGTTTGCTGAGTGGCAAACATTTCTGTCACCTTCCTCCCAGTCGAATGCTTGGTGCTCCTCTTGTTCTTCTCAGTGTCCATATGCCGCTGCAAATCATTCCTCCCTCCATGTCTGACATTAATATTAGTAGCACAAGTCTTGAAAAATGCATAGCCTGGACCATGCCTGCTTTCCATTACCCAGTCAAAGGTAACTTTCCAGCTACTTTGGAATGTGGTCATTCTCTTCTTTTCAGAGGCAGCATCTTCAGAGAAGAAAAAAAGGGGGGGGGGGTGTAATTAGAAGGCTTCAAGTAATTCACAGGTGTGCCGTGATGCTGCACTTTTACTTACAGTAAACAAAGCTGGTATGATGGCAAACAGTAGTCAAAAAAAATTCTTACCCTTCTGAGTTGTTGCACTGTAACAGTGCAAGAAACTTTGCATTGCACCACCTTCCATTGTGGCTTGTACCATGCTATTCTGTGATTCAGCCATGCCTTTGCTTCTGAAGAAAATTAATGATTCAGATAAAAAGATGAGAATGCAATCTAGGAACTTCTAAATGTGTGTGCAACTCAGAAAGACTGAGTAATACACAGCACCGAACATACTCATGCGAGTAAGCATTATTGGAAATCAATATTGCATCCAGGAAAAAATATTAAAGATAACTCAATGCATCCAAGAAAAAATTATTGCAAATAATTCATAACGTATCCAGGAAAATGTCATTGCTGCAAATGACCATGGATCCAAGGAAAAAGACATTACTGCACATAATTCAAAATGCACCCAAGGTAATTGTTGCAAATGCTTCATAACATGCGTAAGAAAATGCTTACTGCAAATGACTCATAAGAGACCCAAGAGAAAGGTCATTACTGCAAATGTTTCCTAACACTTCCAAGAGAAAGCTCATTATTGCAAATGATTCAAAATGCACACAGGAAGTGCAGACAAGGAGCGTGTTATAAAACATAAATCACGGATACGATTCTGCAGAGTATCAACCTAGTTCTTATTGCCAGAAGTCAGGGCCCTCCTGTGAATCAACTCAGAACCTATATTACTGTGCCAGTTCCACCAGCAACTGTGTCCATAGTTCAACTGTCCAGAAGTTCGTAGAATTTCCAAATGTTTACCCCATACTTTTGGTCTGTTCCTCTTAAAAGTTGTGGTTGGCATGACTTTTGTGGCTAAACAGTGAGGACTGAATTCACTAAATAATGACAGCCATTTCAGTTTCATATTCTAGCAACTTTATAATTTCATAAGAGCAATACTTAAAATTTGTTACTCCCCCCATTATTTTTTGATCATCTTTGGGCACACTTAATACTGATGTCCCTCAAGGTTCCATCTTGGTCCCTTATTGTTGTCTCTCTTCATTATGGATCTTATCGACGACCTCCCTGAATTAAATCACAGTGTACTCATGATATACTTTTTCCAAGCCAATATATGTACCTCTGATCTTCAAAATCAACTAGTAACTCTTCTCTGAACTTTGCTGACGGGCGGAATCCAGTAAACTAATGGCCAACCACATAAAGGTGATGCTCTCGCCCTCCTCTTCCCTCAACTGCTCCAACTACCAGGTATTAACACTGCAGACAATTATTCCAATATTACCCCATCTGTAACCAAATACAATTGCCTTTATTAAATTTGAGTTTGTGTCATGGGTGCACATACATTAACAGAAAAGAAAATAAGCCGCAACAACATTTCCATTATTTTTTCATGCGGTATGCATATATATATATATATATTTTATTTTTTTTATTTTTTCATTCATTCATTCCAATTTTATATAAATTGCTCAGTTCCTGCCTTCATATACATTTCACTCTTCCTCCTCATGATCATTCTGTATATATTGTTCCCACAAATTCCACTTATTTCTACGTAGTTTGCTCCATCACTTTTTTTTAAAGATCACCATCTCTAGTTCTTTTATCTCCTTTACAACATTCCATGCTTCAGTAATGGTAGACTTTACATTTTGACCTTTACATTGTAATAATTGCTGCTTTGACAGCCAGTAGCATTAAACTTAGTAAAACCAAAATATGTCTAGGAAATTCAGATCCTATATCTCATTCAAAAAATAATAATTTCTTTAGTTACAATCATACCATTGCAAACACACCAATGTCTTATTCTTCATATGTCACTATCCTTAATCACACACATTGATATCATAGTTAATAAAATACTCTCCCAACTTAAATTCTGCTATAAAATCTTACATTTACCCTTGCCATCTGCCCCAAGTATCACATCTGCTTTTTCCATAGACCCGCATGCATCTTACGAAAATGTTCATCACCTACCTGAACTATGAGGTCCATTGCAGTAATAAAATGCTTTGTTTGACCGGACCAAGATTTGGACTAAGATTACTTACAACCTCAGCACTGGTAAGCTTACCAGGTACCAGGATAATGATCTGCAATGCCACCATCCTGAAGAATTCCAGCACTATACAAAAGCAAAGGCTACACAGAAGTGCACTGAACAGTACAGTAAGTAACTAGCAATGATTCTGTTTTTCAAACTAATTTTAAACTTTTTCAGTCATTATCTGCAGTATTTCCTCTAACAGGCACTAGGACACAGCAGGTGGGTTACTGTGTGAAACAGCACCTGTGCATAGTGCTTGTCTACAAGTCGTGGCACTGCTGCACACTGTAGGGTAATGCACGGATGTTCAGATGGGAAGTTGCAAGCACGTTACCAGGCTTCTGCAAATCTTGCACATACATGTGGGTTGTAGCTTAGTTATCAGGCTTTGGGCACATTTCCAGGCTTCTACTGTTCATGTAGGAATGTAGTTTTGCACTGACACTCTGTGTGTGAAGACTATTCTGTCCCTTTGTCTTTCACCACTTGCACACTGAAAACCTAGTTGTGTTGGCTGCTGCAGAAGGTAGCCCAGACATTCGACCCAGCAGTTATGCTAAGTGAAAATTATATTATGTCACTCTTCTCACTGTGTCACCCTGCTTCAGGTCTTAAATATTACCAACTGTCTCCATACTTTGGGTCAAGAATATTCCAACCAACTATATCATTCACTGCCATCTCCCACCCACTTACCGCTACAATTGTGGTAAGAGAGAAGGATGGGAATGCCTAGCCAGGGAAGGTGTAGATCTCTTCCAGGCAGTTAAACAAGCTCAATTGCCTGCTGAAATTTGTTAGTGAAGCAGGAGGAAACTGCAGCAATGGCCTATTGAGTAGCCACTACCATATCCCTCATGGAGTGAACTTCAGATATGCTCAGCTGGGAGCTTCTACCATCTGGACACCAGTTTTCATAGCAGAGCACAGCTATCTGCTCTGACAAGCAGTTTGCGTTATATTCATATGCAATTTACACTGCTGTGTTATGCAAACCTCACGACAGTGTGCAGGAGGACTCCAAATCCATGCCATGCAATTCATGCATTTATAAAAGATGTTATGAATTAATCAAACACATCAGTGTGGTTACTGCACTCCATTCTGAATACTGAAAACATATTTTGACTTTTTTTACTTTAAGAACTTGTATTACCATGGTATTTGGTTACCAAAGTTCACGGAAAATATATCTGTATAATGTTTACAAAAAATGTAGTGCTAACGAAGGGTTACATTTTTGATTTGGTCTACCATTAACCTGTTTAAAATCATCCAAAAATAAAAAAAAAATGTGAGCCTCTTCTTATGGTATTATCAAAATGGAAAAGATAGATGTTATGTAGTCCAATCTCGCCTACATTCTTATCTGTGGGTTCAGAGCCGAATATCGGCTCCGACTCGGCCAAACTTTTCTAGCTCGAAGTCTTCTATTGGCTGGGCTAAGAAGGTATCCCATGCTGCACTGCTCTATATCCCCAGATCTCGTTTGCCGCTAGTGTAGCTCAGACGTGGTCTCGCTCTTGGCTGTGGCTAAGTACCTTTTTTCTTCTTCTTGAGAGAATTTGTTACAAACAAAAGCTATTTTAATAGCTATTTCTATTTGCTGTTTTTTGGGTATAATCTGTAGTGTGATTGTTTTTTGTGGTATCCCACTAGCTGTTCCAACGGGCTAGGCCCGTTTCAGTTAGAGGACCTAGTCCGCCCCTTACTTGTCCCCGTGTTTGTTTTTTGCTATCCAAAACCATTTGAATTAGAGGTTTGTGTCTGTCTTCCTTTTGTATGCGAGTTTGGTCTAAAACCGTTTTAGTTAGAGGTTTTTAGCCCTAGTCGTTTTAGTGTGTGTCCCTTCTGAGGATTGTGTGTGCTGTTGTTTGTGGAAAAATTTGTTCCTGCGCTTAGTGTGGTGTTTTGAGTGCCTGTAGTTGTTTTTCCAGTCAGGCAGTGACTTGCTCGTTGTATTGGTATTTGTGATTGATTTTCAAGATGTCCAAAGATTCCAAGGAGCACAAACCTTCGGGTTTTAAAAAGTGCTCGAAGTGTGGTTACAAGATGTCCATCTCCGATGGACATTCAGTATGCGTTTATTGTCTGGGAGCAATCCACCTGCAGGAGTCCTGCAGCTTCTGCCATGCTTTTAGTCCCAGGGTGCTCCAAGAAAGAAAGAATAAGTTAATTCTGAAGGGACTCTTGAAACCCTCGTTCGAAGAGGCCATGGATCCTGCTTCCAGTTCAAAATCAAAATCCACAAAATGAAAGAGATCTCCGGCTCCTTCAGTCTCCTCAGAGCCATCTGAGAAAGTAATGAAACTAGCTTCAACCTCCTCGGCTCCACTGTCCTCGGGGCCGCAGGAAGTGTCTGTGTTGATGGAACCGGCGTCTGCTCCAATTATATTGGAACCTCTTCGGAACCGATCGCCTAGTACTAGACCAGTGTCACTTGAAAGGAGATACCGATCTCCCTCCCTGTCCTCCAAATCCTCCAGGACACTTTCAGATGTGGATGTCGATAGGGTGGTGCAGAGGCTCCTTCAATCACCAGTTTTGGCTAAATTGTTCTCTGCTCCCATCCCAGTCGGCTCCGGAGCCCGTCCCGATACCTTCTTCGATTATTCCTCCTCCAAGTGCATCTCTGTCTTAATGTTCCTAGGTTGGATCCAATGGCCCCTCCGGGCTCATCGGTGCCGATATCAGCTCTGAACCCATCGGCGCCATCCACGGGGTTCGGGACTCTGGATTCTTCAGTCGGGCCCAAGGGGGACACCTCAGGACACCTTTCGGTTTTTAGTCTCCCGCTCGGTGCCTCGGCTCGTGGAACCCCGGCTCCTGTCATTATCTCAGAAGCTGGCCGGTCCTCTGACTCGGGGGGGGCAGCCTTTGAGCCCATGTGGAGTGCACTGGCCAGAGTTTTTGCCTGAGGAGCCCCCTAGAAAGAAAACGTGCAAGAGGAAGCACATAGACTCCCAGGATGAGTCTCTCACCTCAGATACTGACCTCGAGGAATCGGAGGGGGTTTTCTCCGACATCCTGTAGATATTGAAACCGAGGTGACTGTCCGTCCACAACCCCCTCCGTGGAGGAGTCTGTCTTCCTGAAGGCCTTTGGTGCTCAGCCCTCCGCCTCCTGGGTGTCCCCACCCTTCGAGCTCCTGGATTTCATTTGTCTGAGGGTGTGGGAGAACCCTGATTCTGTGGAACCCGTACCCGGGAGACCCAATAAATTTCTGTTTGCTCCCCCGGTTAAGGAGTTTTTGTCCAAAGGAGTCCCTGTGGATGCCATGGTGGTGGCGGCGGCCACTCATAAGGAATTAGCTGAGACTTTTTCCTCCGTCCATCCTCCTAACAAGGAGTCTAGGACCATGGACTGGTATGGGAAGCGTACCCTCACGTCCAGCAAACTTTACCTTATGGTCGCTGAACTACCTGTCTCATTTTACTCTGCTCCAGAGAGATCTCCTCAAGGAGTTAGGAGATACTCTCGCGGGTAATGTCCCTGAGGCGGTGGCCCAGACGTTCAACGCCCAGGTGTCTACCCTCAATTCTATCGTTAACTCCTCCATGCGGCTCATTTCATATGCAGCCGAGGGAGCGAGTAGGGCAGCAAGCTCAGGAGTCGCCCTTAGGAGGCAAGCCTGGATGCGCCTTTATTTCACGGAGGCCTTCAAGTCTTCTTTCACTGACGCCCCCTTTGATGGTTCTTCTTTGTTCGGGACCAAGGTGAAAGACACCCTCACCAAGTGCGAGCAAGAGGGAAAGACTCTGCTGTAGGGGTCCATTTTTCCCTTCCCTCTAGGCCTTACCCCAAGGTCCAGAGTGGTGGGAAGATGTGGTTCAAAAAATCAGAGTTTTTTTCCCGGTGCACAAGGTGAGCCCCCCTCCAGAGGCAGAGGAGGGGGAGGTTATTCAGGGAGACGCCGCCCAAGAGGCAGAGGGGGGCCCCCCCGCAATTGGGGAGAATGCGATTCCTTTCGCGGCTCTCCCTACTGTCGTTCCTGATGGGATACCCGACTGTGCGTTTCCGGAGCCAGTCGGGGTCGAATATCGTTATACCCGGAAGCCTGGCAAAGCATCACCCAGGACCGATGGGTATTACGAATAATTTCAGGAGGTTATGTCATCCCCTTTTCGTCAGATCCCCCTCCAGTCAGAAAAATCACGGATGTTCCACCCAGTCAAAGGGATCGTGCTGCTTCAGAGGTTTCAAAACTGCTAGGAAAAGGAGTCATCCAGCATGCCCCCTCAGACCAGATCGGATTAGGGACTTACTCAAGATTCTTTTTGGTGCAGAAAAGAATAGGGGACCTGAGACCCATATTAGATCTCAGCCAACTGAACAACTATATACAAAAGTCCAAGTTCCATATGGTCACACTACAGTCAATTCTCCCATTGTTGGGAAAAGAAGTATGGATGTGCTCCATCGACCTCAAGGATGCTTACTACCATATCAAAATGGACAGGGCATCCAGGAGTCACCTACGCTTCTGGCTGGGATCCAGTCATTTTCAGTTTCGAGCCCTGCCCTTTGGTCTCACCACAGCCTCCAGGGTGTTCACCAAGTGTATGGTGGTGGTGACAGCTCACTTGAGACGTCAAGGATTCCAAGTGTTTCTGTATCTGGACGACTGGCTCCTCACCGCCCCCACCAGGCATCTACTAATCCAAACCAGGGACGCTACCATCACTCTGTCAACAGTTGGGCATAACACTGAACTGGGAAAAATCTGCCTTGTTGCCCTCACAGCGTGTCATTTTTATAGGTGCAGAGCTAGACACCATTCAAATGCGAGCCTTTCTACCGCAGGAAAGAATCAGAGTCTTACAGCAACAGGTGCACGCCCTGCTACCCCTGAGGAAAGCGAAGGCAAGATGGGTTCTCCAACTCCCGGGGCCTATGGCAGCAACAATTATGTGAGTCCCTCTAGCGAGATTGCACATGAGGCTCCTTCAATGGCTCCTCTTTGCTCAGTGGTCTCTCCAGAGACTTCCACTTTCCCACCCTATTTTTCTCACAGACATATGCAAACAGGATCTCAGTTGTTGGCTTTGCACCAACAATCTGGACAGGGGAAAAACCTTTGTTCCACCACCCCCGGTTGCCACAGTGACCACGGACGCCTCCCAGATGGGGTTGGGGGGGCGTTATCTCGGCAGGACAGTCCAAGGCATGTGGCAAGATTACGAGATACATCTGCATATTAACGTCCTAGAGATGAGAGCGGTGCTACGTGCATTGCAGGCACTTCAGAGCTTTCTACCTCTCGGAACTATCGCAATGCACTCTGACAATATATCAGTGGTGTGGTATCTGAACAAGCAGGGAGGAACCAGAGCAATACCCCCTGTGCAGAGAGGCCATGCGAATGTGGCAGTAGGCAGTATCTTCCCAATGGTTTCTGTTGGTAACGCACATTCTGGGGAAGTCCAACGTGATAGCAGACAGGCTAAGCAGAGCTATTCTGATGCCTTACGAGTGGTCCCTGAATCGTCTAGTTGCAGAACGTATCTTCAGCAAATGGGGTCAGCCTTGCTGCGACCTTTTTGCCAGCCCTCTCAATGCCAAATGCAGCAGCTACTTCACGCTGATCCCCCCACAGGGGGAGTTGCCCAGGGACGCTCTAGTCCACGATTGGCCCTCTGGTCTGTTTTATGCTTTCCCTCCGTTTCCCTTGCTATCAAAAGTGATTCAGAAAGCGCAATCCTCGGGAAGCAGAATGATTCTAATTGCTCCACACTGGCCTCATCAAGTCTGGTACCCCTTTCTCCATCTCTACATTGTGGACACACCTTGGACTCTGGACCCACAACCAGACTTACTGACACACGTCGGGACAGTTTCACCCCTCTCTGCGGACCCTCCGGTTGACAGCCTGGCTTACTCCACTTCCGTCGTTAGTTAGGCTTCATCATTTTTCACCTGAGGTAGTTCATATTTTATCTTCCTCTCATAAGCCCTCTACTAGGAAGATTTATTCCAGCAAATGGAAGAGGTTTTCTATTTGGGCTCATACCCAAGGAATTGACCTTTACACAGCTCCAATTGCTTCCGTCTTGGAGTTTTTGTCTATGCTTTTCCAGCAGGGCTCAGCATCCGCTACCATTAAAGTTCAGTTGGCAGCAATGTCTAATTTTCATGTTGCTAATGAGCCTAGTCTGATGGCTCACAGACTCTGTAAGGCTTTCCTGAAGGGCACTCTGTTACTCCGTCCTCCTGTCTCAGAACCGATCATGCCCTGGTATCTAAATTTTGTTCTGCAAGCCCTTACTTCACCACCCTTTGAGCCTGCAGCTACCTGTAACTTAAAATTCTTGACCTGGAAAACTGCCTTTTTTAATAGCCATCACATCAGCCAGGCGCGTTTCAGAAATTCAAGCTCTTTCTATCAAACCTCCATACTTGATCTTTCATAAGGACAGGGTTTCTCTTAAATGTAGGTAGTACAAAGGAAGCACTCCACGGCTGGCACAGCAAAGATGATTTATTAACTTTACGAACAAACTGGTTAGCGCTTTCACTTTCTAACAAAACGTTTCTTCAGACCTCAACAGACACACTCCCATATTACATTTTTATACAAAATTAAATGCTCATTATCCTATTAGTGTGATAATTACATTATTTAAAGTGCAAGCAGTTGCTATATAATTAATTAAAACATTTATTCTAAACAGTAATCTAAAAGCAATATTGTTAAAGAACCTAAAATCATTCATTTGTATACAATCAAGATATATAAAACCTTGTTGATATATATATATATATATATATATATATATATATATATATATACATTGATATAAATATGTAAAAACTAAAACTGTAGATATGTTTATTGCATACGATCAAAATGCATAAAACCTTGTTGATATATGTATATACACATTAATGTAAATATATAAGGACTAAGACTATGGATATGTTTATTAAATCAATCATGAACTATATGATATGTATAAGTAGATGTGACATAGTGCATAATATAATATAGATTATAGAGTAATGGAATGCTTAAAATATGAATATATGTGCTTTAAAATGTATGTACATGATGAAAATGGGGGAGTTATTAGATGAAACTGGTACCTATGAGATTTTAAATAATATATCTCTAAATAGAGTGATCAGAAATATACAAGAGATGTTATATGACATGTTACTTTGTAATATACTTGACAATGGCTTATACATTTATTTTCTGGTTAAAGAACCAATTCTACCAACATACAGAGGGCTACCTAAAGTACATAAAAATCTATATGACCCCCTTTAAGACCAATAGTTTCTGGAAAGGGATGGGCAACGGAGCCTCTTTCAATTTATTTAGAGAAACAGTTGAAACCTATGTTAACTGATATTAAATCTATAATAAGGGATACTGAAGAATTCCTTTATAACTATGCAGATTATATAGATGGAAACAGCAATATTGAAAGAGATATATTG
The DNA here is from genome assembly GCF_019279795.1 of Protopterus annectens. Taxonomy (NCBI): domain Eukaryota; kingdom Metazoa; phylum Chordata; order Ceratodontiformes; family Protopteridae; genus Protopterus; species Protopterus annectens. The sequence goes on from NC_056737.1 coordinate 14,278,612, forward strand.
GTAACACTGGATGTGACATCCCTTTTCACGTGTATTCCCAACAGCATAGGCATTGAATATGTCAGATTATTACTAATTCAAAAGAATATTCCAAGTAGCATGGTAATGAGATATATAATGCTGCTAGAAATAGTCTTAGAGAATAATGTCTTCACACATAATGGAAGATACTATTTACAAAAAAAGGGTACAGCGATGGGAACACCAGTAGCCAACTCATATGCAAATCTAGTGATGGCATACTGGGAAGAGACGTACATACAAAGAAATAATCCATACACGGAAAATATAAAATTCTATAAGCGTTTTGTAGACTATGTTTTTCTCATTTGGGATGACACAATAGAAAGGTTAAATGAATTTGTGACATACATCAATGGAACAACAGACTTTTTAAGATTCCAACATACTTTTTCAACTGAAAGCATAGATTTCTTAGATGTACGCATCATGAAGAAAGGAGCAAAGATAGACACAGATCTATATAGAAAGGAATGCTGGAGAAATGGTCTACTACATCAGGATAGCATGCGTCCTAGACATATTTTCTCCAACATAGTTAAAAATCAATCATTACGGATTTCCAGGTTGGTGACAGATGAAATAAGACATGATGAACAGCAGGAAATATTAAAAAAAAAATTTATAGGGAGAGACTATGATAGGATTAATACTGAGAAGGTTTTCTTAGAAAACAGCCAATCCAGAAAAAGTAAAGGAAAGCCATATTTACATAGACATGATAGTAGAGAAAAGGAAACAGTAAACAAAACAGGAAATACTACACAAACCAGATTGGTTATACCCTACACCAACAAGAATAATAAAATAAGATAAATAAGAAATAAAAATTGGCAGATGTTAATGATAGATGATAGAATAAAAGAAATAGCAGGTGATAGACCTAACATTACATATAAGAACATGAAATCTTTAAAAAGGTTACTCTGTTATGAACATAATAATTACAGTAAAAAAGATTTCTTACATTCAAAAAGGAAAGGAATATTTGCATGCAGGCACTGCAATCAATGCAGCTACATGTTAAATGGCAATGAATTCATCCATCCAGATAATGGGAAAAGAATCGTCTTTGACAAATATGCAGATTGTAAATCTAGGGACCTTATATATATAGCGCAATGTCAATGTTGTATGTCATTTTATATAGGGAAAACAAACAGAACCCTTAGAGAAAGAGTTAGGGAACACATTTACGCTATAAATAAAGAAAATGAGAATAATGCGTTAGCGAAGCATGTCATTATGGAAGGAACTAGACATAGCTTCAAGTTTATGGCATTGGAGTTGATAGTGAAAACAGATAGGTTAGGTAACATTAAGAACTACACAGAAGAGAGAGAAAATAAATGGATTATAAGACTGCAGGCCAACAAAGGATATGGTTTGAATGATAAGATATCACTAAAACCATTCCTCTTGGCCAGATCATACAAACATTGATTTCACTTCACTTTTCTGTGGGAATAACCACATCTTGAGCACAATGTCATAAATGTTAAACATTATAAATAATCAACTCCACTTTCTATGTTTTAAATAGTTCCTATACACAATCCCTCTGCGGTCATCTCTAGTTGTTATTTCTATTATTATTATTATTAATCTTGTATAATTACTTACATTAATCGATTATTAGGGTTCTATTATGAAACTATTATGTCACAATATATTGTTAGGATATTATCTTTGTTTAGTTTCCTAATATTTTGGGATCCAAAACATGAAACATCTCCACACACACATATATGTATACATCTTAGATAATATACTTTCACAGACATATCAACACTTCCATTTATATACAAGACATATATAAATACATATATATACATTTACCCCCCTTTTTTATATACATAGACAATATTTATAGAAACACATATATATATATATATATATATATTTTGGATATATATATATATATACATAATCCATTCATTTTAAAGCACATATATTCATATTTTAAGCATTCCATTAATCTATAATCTATATTATATTATGCATTATGTCACATCTACTTATACATATCATATAGTTCATGATTGATTTAATAAACATATCCATAGTCTTAGTCCTTATATATTTATATTAATGTGTATATACATATATCAACAAGGTTTTATGCATTTTGATCGTATGCAATAAACATATCTACAGTTTTAGTTTTCACATATTTATATCAATGTGTATATATATATATATATATATATATCTCAACAAGGTTTTATATATCTTGATTGTATACAAATGAATGATTTTAGGTTCTTTAACAATATGTTAAAAGAATTTTATTGCTTTTAGATTACTGTTTAGAATAAATGTTTTAATTAATTATATAGCAACTGCTTGCACTTTAAATAATGTAATTATCACACTAATAGGATAATGAGCATTTAATTTTGTATAAAAATGTAATATGGGAGTGTGTCTGTTGAAGTCTGAAGAAACGTTTTGTTAGAACGTGAAAGCGCTAACCAGTTTGTTCGTAAAGTTAATAAATCATCTTTGCTGTGCCAGCCGTGGAGTGCTTCCTTTGTACTACCTACATTTACAGGGTTTCTCTTAGACCAAACCCTTCTTTTCTTCCTAAAGTGGCGTCCATATCTAATCTTAATCAATCTATTGAGTTGCCAGTGTTTTTTCCCCATTTTTCAAACAAGGCAGAATTCAAATTTCATCAATTGGGTGTACACAGACAGCTACGTTTCTATCTGCACGGAACCAAAGATTTTCGAAAATCTGATCAGCTGTTTGTCTCCTTTTCGGAAAACAGAATTGGGTCCCCTGTCTCCAAAATCACCCTATCCAGATGGATATCAAATTGCATCTCTTTCACTTATTCCTCAGGGGGTAAAGACCTACCATTTCCAGTCAAGGCTCACTCTACTCGGGCTGTATCCACATCTACAGCCTATCAGGCCAGATTGTCTATGGATGATATTTGTGCTGCAGCTACCTGGGCATCTCCTCACACCTTTGTTACTCATTACAAGCTGGACGTGGTATCTAGGGGCAGGTCTTCCTTTGGCTCCACAGTACTCAGGAGTATCTTCCTCCGAGCCTCCCGGGATGTAGGTGCTGGGGACGCTGTCCCACGGGTAAGAATGTAGGTGAGATTGGACTACATAACATCAAGAAGTTATGTACTCACCATAACATTCGATGTATGTAGTCCATCTTGCCTCACATTCTTACTTACTCTCCCACCTTCCCCCTTCCTGGAGGATCTGGAGGTTAGGTCTGGTTTTTAGAGCTCCCTTCACCTTTAGTTTATTCCTCTTTTTACTTGGATGTTATGCATGGGGTATGAGTGTGGTGTTCGCAGCAAACTAGATCTGGGGATATGGAGCAGTGCAGCATGGGATACCTTCTTAGCCCAGTCAATAGAAGACTTCAAGCTAGAAAGGTTTGGTCGAGTCGGAGCAGATATTCGGCTCCGAACCCACGGGTAAGAATGTGAGGCGAGATGGGCTACATACATCGAACTTTATGGTGAGTACATAACTTCTTGTTTTCAAAAAATGAAAATCACTTAACTCAAAACAAACCCCTGTTCCACATCTCCCAGAAATCAAGTTGTATACACTGGGATGAGATTCAATGAGATTTTAACTAGATGCCATGAGTGCATAAAAGCACTGTTTTGGTAGGACTGCTTTCATTATAACCTGGGTATCACAGTTCTGCATTCTACCAAGGACCAATTTAATATGCATAAATTTGGCAAAAAGCTCACTGGCTGAACCAGTTTATCTGATGGTCTCATTCCACCATCCAAATGGCACTAATGCCCTAACATCTGAGCCTAAAAGTGATGCATGAAATGTTACTAGCATGGCGCAATAGGAAATTGGCACAGACTCGACTCAATAACATTTGTACTACCAACTTCAACGTAAATAACACTGAAAAAAAATAAAATTTTGAAATGACAACACATTCTTAATACAGAGCTCCATATCAGTATGCTAGCATTACCAAAGTTATGACAGAGAAGTGCATCACCAGGTTGGCTCAAACACAGAACCAAGCACAGGCCAAGCAGAGTCAGCACTGCCAGCACTTTACATAATCAACAGTAATACACAAGTCAGCAAGCACTATTAATTGTTTTCATCCCAGAAAGGCCACTCTCTTCCTCTTTTCTATTACCATACTTTTCTTTGAGTAGTTACTCACAACCAGCAATCAATAGTTAGCCTACTCAGAATAAACCAAACATAAGGAGTCTGCTGTTACCAAGCTGTTCCATTCTGAAAATCTTACTGCAGAACATTAAGGATAATAGCAACTGACTAGAAACCTTGCCCAGACCTGAAGAATTTATTGAGGGAAAAAAAAAAAGAAAAAATGCATCATCATTACCGGTACTTAAACCAGGCTCTGTCTTCCAACTACTTTAACTAGGATAACATGGGAGTAAAGTTCCTTCCAAAACTGATCTAAATGAAACAAACAGCCTACAGAAAATATCTTGTTACTTTGCAGATACCAAAAGCTAATATACACATTTACTTTAGGAAACCCCATCTCAGAACTGCCATGCACCCTCTGGCAATGAAATTACATGCTACACTTGTAACACTGCTCTCTGCCTCTAGTTTCTTAGACTTAAAATCCTAGACATTGTAATGTCCGCACACAACAAATATGATCCCTGTCTTTATTCTATGATAACTAAAATTACTAAGTTTGTTTTCACATTTTCCCTTGAACTTGAAACACTACCTGTCAATGACTTTGCAAAGATGTGTCAACAGAACTGTGAACAATACAATACACTGTTATGAGCTGCAAGTACAAAGGAAGAATAATTTTCCGTGTCCACATGAAATGTTTCTCCCTACATATCTCAGAATTCAATCCCAAGCTTTCTCTACTGTCTTCTCAAATTCTGCATATGTCTAAAGTAAAGACCATTTACTACATCACAACACACCCCAATTTTGTTGCTGTTATTATCTCACTTCTCATTATGTACTGTAGTCTTTTCCTGTCTTTTTTTAACCTCGCTGTATTACCATGCACTTCAAATCAAAATCAAACACACAGACCTCCCGGGAACAATTCCTTCCAAACCCCAGAGGCACACCACGAAGAACAGAAACGGCACCACGGCAAGGCAAGCTGCAGCTACTGGAGCTCTAAAATTCCCCCTCCACTCTCGAAGTCTCGACTCTAGTCCGAATGGATCAAAGATGAATTAAACTCTTCTTCTCTATGCTCAGGCTGCGCAAAAAACGGCCGCACGATATGCCTTCCACTACCTTCTATTCGCACGAAGAAGCACACCACGCTTACTCAATCCCCAGAGATTGGTAGCCTTCCACCATCCATCGATGCTGTTATATGCAGACTCTAATTGAGCCCTCCAACCACCAGGTCCGCTGCAGCTGCATACCCAACTTCTGCTTCCGCATACAGAAACGTTCGAGGTGCATGCTGGCTGGCTGCATGCAAAACATGTGCAGTAAAGCAACGCTCTGATTGGCTGAGACTTCTACAGCATGAACAGAGCGTGCTTTACTGTAGATCTCTGGTGTACTTGCACCCAAACCGGGCACTTGGGGAAAGTAAGCTTATTTAAGCTTAAAAACGGGTGCTCCCGGTTAATTAGGGACGATTGAGAGCTATGCTTGAAGGAATGCTGCCCTTTTTAGGAAATACTGCCATTATAATATGTGAAGTTTGGACTGCAATATTTCTTACTGTGACTTTCATCTTCTTTCGCTACAAAAAAGTGAGAAAGGCAGATGTATGTGCCTGGGTAGAACCATCTGTTTGACATTTCTCTGAGTAATGGTGACTCTGAGGTGGTGTGTCATACGTCTGGGGGGAGGGGGGGAGTGAAAGTTTTTTTTTTTTTTTGTTTTTTTTGCCTGCTTTGGGTCTAGCCAGCATTTACTGCAGTGACAACTTCCCATAAAAAAAGACCCTTTCCTGAGCTATAGAAGTAAGAGGGATATAACTGAACTATTGCAGGAACCCAGCATGAGGGGTTAAACTCCTGTGGTTGGAGCAGACTTTGTGTTGATGTGAATTTGTGCTGGGGTATGTGGCTGAGAAGATCTTTGAGGGTCTAGGTCATGCACAGGTTATGTAATTATGTAGTATAAGCAACATTATAGGAATTGCATGAATGGATCTGAAGTATTGACTTTTAATGATGTAGTTAACATTAATAGTCATCTAAAACAGACCAAAGGCTGCATGGAACAACACTGGTTTCCCAAACTGACATTGTATGTTGTGAAAGGAAAGGGGATTCCTCGTGGCTATAGTGACAGTTATTAGTGATGAGTTATCTTAGCCATATCTAGATAAACGAAATTGCATGTACACAAGAGAACGTTGGGTTAATGCAAATGTTAGTTATTTATTACATTTGTTAACCAGGAAATGGCTGACTGAGCCAGGAGCCCTTTTTCAGTGGAGGCCCGCTGAGGAATGAAATTACTAAATATTGATATACTTTTGTGTTTCGGTCTCTGTGCCCTGTAGACAATGCTCATAGTAACACAAATTCTATTGACAACTTTCTAAGTTTATAAGAGCAATATTTGAATTCTACCCTTATTTTTGCCCCCCCCCCTCTTATTTAAGGCTTTGTACAGATTTCTTGAGCTAAGAAGTTGAGAGGTATATGTTTATTATTCGATTTAGTGTGATTTAATAAATGGAACTTGTCGGAAGGGTGCAGTTGTCTGTTATCAAAGCTGTGACCACTTTTTGAGTATTGCCATTCAATGGAAATTTGAAGGGTTACAAGTGTCTGTTGTGCATCTTTCTTGCGTGCCAATCGTGCCACATTGCATATTGCTTCACCATGATCTGGCTTGTCAGTCACACAGGCCATGCCTATTCCTGCACGAAACTGTAGGGGGGGGGGGGTTAATGTTCAACAAAACCACAAATGATTATCATTGTGAGAGATCCTACCTTTTGTGGGGGCTGATATGTTGAACTGTGTTACTGGTGAAACAATAGTACAAGAAGTGCTGCTAAGGTGAAATATCCTGACTTCTCACATCTTAAAGCTTGTTGACAGCTTTTGCTGAGCAAACCTTTTCAGAGGTGTACCTTTTGACCACTTTGCTTGCTGTTGGTAATTGTATTTTGTAGTTAGTATTCCTGCTCTGTGATATGTTTAGATGTTCACATATTGGAGCATGTTGGAAGAGTGTATTGTACGCCTTATTGATTGATGTATTCTATTCCAGCAACTAATCGGTGTGTGAGACTGTGTTCTGTCTTATTTTTGATTTGGTTATTAGTTAACAGTGTTGCCAGTGTACCGTTATCTTATTCTTTGCTGTTTCAGTTTTCTTGCATTCTTAACTCTACCAGATTGAACATCTCCCGGTTTCCTTTTTTTCTACCATCTTCACATCTCCTTGTTTCCTTTCTTTCTACCATCTTCACAATCTGTTCTTCCCTATCCTTTCCAGTCTTTCCTAGCATCTTCATAGTTTACTACCTCTTGTAAAGTGTAGTTTAGTGCTTGTTAGAATATTAATTTATGCAGCAAGTTTAACGTGAGGGTATGGCAGTATGTAAGGTGTGTGTGCACATGTTTATATTTCTATATACACGTGTGTCACACAAAATCAAGCATATCTTCGTGTGTGTATGTATGTATGTGTGTGTGTGTGTGTGTGTGTGTGTTCATAGGTGAGTACTAGGCTATCTGCCCGAAGGCATTTATAAGCCTAGCCAGAATGTGTTGGCTGCCCCCTTAGGTTAGTTCCCTGTGCCTCTGTCCAGCAAAGCCACTGAAGTGATCCCTGAGGTAAACTTTGTTTCCCATCCACTCATCAAGGTTTCTTTTGAAGAGTGTTGGTGAGGAGCTCTGCCTAATGTAGATTGGGATGTTCCAAAGCATGGGAAGTCTCTGGGACAGGAATCTATCCCTCCACCACATTCTATTTATTGTGGTAAGATTTAGATCCCTAGAGTGTGTGGCTCGAGGGGATAAGGTTTTCTTTAGGTGGAGCATGTCCATCAATTCTGGGTTGGACATGGCCTTGTATGTCAGGCAGAGATCACCTCTGAGTAGGCGATATGCAACAGAGTACAACTGGAATTTCTTCAGTCGAGCTGCATAGGGCATCTGTTTGAGGCCATTGATCCTCTTGGTGAGGTACTTCTGTTGTCTTTCCAGCTGTTGCAGGTGTCTTGTAAGGTACATCCCAAATGGGGCATTGTACTCTAAGATGGGTCTGATGAGTAGAGGGGCACAATGACCTCTTTTGATCTGGATGCAAACCCTTTTGTGATTAGGTGGGCCATGTGAAAGGATTTTCTAACCACTTTGGCAATGTAATTATCAAAGGTGAGATTACTATCTACTTGGGTCCCCAGATCCCTTATTACGTCTTCTGTATTTAGGGGACTGCCACCTATGTGATAGTTTGTAGGTACTTTGTTTTTTCCAAAGGGGATGACTATGCACTTTTTGGCATTTAGCTTGAGGCCATGATTTTGACACCAGGTATCCATCTCAGTGAGACCCTTTTGGAGGATGTGTGTGTCAGCCAGAGTCAATTATAGCCCCTAGTTTACAGTAGTCTACGAACTTCATCAGCCATAGTCCTCCTGTGCTTGCCTGTACCTCTGAGAAGTATATGCCGAACAGGAGGGGGTCCTAGGACTGAGCCCTGGGGAACACCATTTGTAACCGGTTTAGAGACGGACCTAGCTCCTGCAACTGTCACCATGTGGGTTCTGTCTGTGAGCCAGTTGGCAACCCATCTTGTGACATAGGGATTTATGTTCAGGCTGGTGAGCTTGTCTATAATACCAGAATGGGGAATGGTGTCAAAGGCCTTAGCGAGGTCTAGGTAGGCTGTGTATCACCTTTCCCTCGTCTATAGCCTTGGTAACTGTCTCAAAGAAGTCCACCAGGTTTAGGAGGCATGATTTGCCCTTAACAAAGCCAAACTGGGTAGGGTCCAGTGTTTGGAGGTTCCCAATGTCTCTGTTAATGAGTTCCATGATGATGCGCTCCATAGCCTTGCAGACCAAGCTAGTCAGGCTTCCCAGGGTCTGTTGTGGCTCCACCTTTGTGGAGCAGGATAACCGTTGCTGTGCGCCTCTCTATGGGTATGTAGCATGTGGAGAGGTTGAGGTTGAACAGTGTGCTTAGTTGAGGGGTTAGTTCGTCTTTGAGCTCGTGTAGGATGCAGCCTGGGACACTGTCCAGTCCCATTGATGCTGAGTTTTTGGCTTTGGAGAGGGCTGTTTTAACCTGAGTGTCTGTGATTTCAGGGACTCTACATTCTTTTGGTATGGTTATGGGTCCTTTTGGGGGTGAGATGCGGGTGACATTTACGCTGAACCTGTGTGCCAGGATGTTGGCGATATCGGTTGGCTCAGTGTATTTTGTGCCATTCTGCACCAACTCCGAGCAGATCTGAGCATTGCCACTTAGATTCTTGACATAGCTAAAGAATGCCTTGTGGTTATCTTTGGAGTCCTTGGCAATTTTTCTTTCAAAGCTCGCCTTGGATGATTTCATGAGGGATCGTAGTTTCTTGATGATACTGATCTGGGATGTCTTCCCTTCTTAGGATTTTACTCTCTTCATTACTAGTTTCCTCCTCCTGTTGTATAGCTTGTTTATGGCAGGAGTCCACCAGACTGATTTCCTTTTCTTGGAGGAGTGAGTCTTGGTTTTGCTTGGGATGGCACGATCCATGCATTCTTGTAGCTACCCATAGAATGCATTAGTAAAGGATTTTGCAGCTTGGACAGTGTTATCCTTCAGCATGGGGGCTTTGAAACTTTCCACCTCGGTCTTAAGTAATGTTAAGTTTGCTTTTGAAAAGTTTTTCATGATGGCTTTCTTGTCCGGGGGAGGGGGCGGAATATGGATATCCAAAGTGATTTGTTTATGTTCAGATCTAACCAGCGAGGGGTTGACCTCTGGTGTGGAACACTGGTCACCCAAGTTGGTGATGACCAGGTCCATTATGTTGTCACCTCTGGTGGGAGTGTTGACCAGTTGAACCAGGGCATTTGAGTTTATAAATTCTAGGAAAAGTTGGGCAAGGGAGTTAGTACTTGAGTAGTTCTCCCAGTTAATGTTTGGGTAATTGAAATCACCCAATATTAGGGTGTTTGGTAGAACCTTTGTTTCCCAGTGTTTCCAGAAATGCGGAATGGGGGTCTTGGGACATGGTTGGTGATCTGTAGCAAGCTACAATTTGAATTGCAGTTTTGCCCATTGTTAGTTGCACGTGGATGATCTCTGACGCATCGTGCTGTGCCACTAACCTGGAGGTGTGGGTATCCTTGATGAATATGGATACGCCCCCGCCTTTTGTATTTCGGTTTGGGTTCTGTGGCCGAAATGTATGGTATGAGTTGTAACCTGGTAGTGCTGGTGTGCTCTCTGGAGCCTTAAACCAGGTTTCTGTTACTGCACATATATAGATTTTCTCCATACTGAGGAGTGCCTCGAGTGCGTGCATTTTGAGGTTTAGACTTCTGGCATTGAGTAGCATTACCCTCAGTTTTTTGTTACTTGTGCTATTTACGGCGGTGAGTTTTGAGCCTTGCCTAAAAAAGGCACTATGGGGGTGGCAAGAGCCTTGGCAAGTATTCGAAAGCCTAAGGGTGACCGGTGCAAGCCATCTCTAGAGAAGCAGCGTGACTTGTTGAGCATGTCATCCCAGGTGGACAGACACTGGATCCCCTTTGGATGACACCAGAAACTTAGCCAATTGTTGAAATCGAGAATTTTTTTTTTTATACCGTGGTATCATTCTTGGTGAGGGCAGGATGCTGCTCACGGTCAGGGTCATACCGGCCTAGGCTACATGATCAGAGAGCTCTTCCATGTCTCTTTTCATGTAGTCCAGGGAGGTACGGCTCAGGTCATTCACACCAACATGGACAATGACAGAGTCATATTTGTACTTGTTCTGGAGTGACCTGAGTGCTAGTGTTATGTGGCGGATCCTGGCACCCGACAGGCAGTGAACAGTATTCAGCCTAGTGAGTGGGACGTCAGTGTGCCTGACTATAGAGTCACCTATTACTAGTATGTTGGGTATGTTATATTGCCTTAAGGGCTGTGATTGCATGGCACACTGGTTTTGTGAAGTATGTGTTTCATGGTTTGTGTTGGGGGGGGTGGAAGTTTTTTGGATGTTTGCTTTGGAGGTCTCTGTTGGTTTTGCAGATTTTTATTTAGAGCCTCCGAGTATGTTTTCGTGTATTTGTGTGTTTTTTGCCGGTGCTGGTTTAATGTGTCTATGTAAGACTGGTGGTGTGATGCAAGTTTTTCCCTTCTCCTCTGGACTGTCTGATCCAGTCTTGGGTTGAGAGAGCTTAGCCTCTAGTTTGGCTGTATAACTGCATCTCTAGCATGTATTAGTGTTTGTTGGCAGGAGGAGGGGTTTGTCTGTGTACATGAGGCAGTTGTAACATTGCCTCAAAATGCCCAGATTCACCAGTTGGACTGGAGAGTACATCTGAAACTGCCCTTTGGACATGCTTGGATAGGTACAGTGAACTGCTTGACTGGATGGCTGGTACGGTCGAATAGAGAGACTTGTCCTTCTGTACAGTACAGGAGGGACTAGTGCTAGGGTTTATAAGTGCTTGCTATACGTTTTGAGCAAGTGCCAGGCTGAGAAATGAAAGGCTTGAATGCTTAAGTTGAAAGTTTGTCTAGTTCCAAGGGAAAAATTGAAGAGGAGACTTTGTGGAGCTGGGAATAGTTTTACCCTAGTTAACCAGTGCTGCCCGGCATGCAAAACCAGGCAAATACAGTATTTATAGCATGGAAATGAAAGAAATGGCCAATAAACTACTAATTTCTGGGCTGAAACCCCTTCTCCAGGGACAGATATGCCACTCAAAGCTCCCCTCTCTCACAGGTGAACAGAGAAACTTCCTTCTATCCAAGTAAGGTATGGGCAAACAGAAATTTGTAACACAGCCCTGAATTCAGCACTAACCTGAAAACTGGACTATACCAGCTTAGAAAGGCGGCAAACAAGTGTATGTGTGTGTGTAAATATATATATATATATATATATATATATATATATATATATGTATGTGTGTGTATATATATATATATATATCTGTGTGTGTGTGTATGTATGTATGTATATATATATATATATATATATATATATATTTTTTTTTTTTTTTTCAGAAAATAAAGCAGATGCACTCAAGAAAAAAGCAGTTTAAAAGCACAGAAAAAGGATAACTATTGTTGTACATCACAGATCAGAGTTGTAGTCAATGCCCCAGTAATAAAGTAGGAAGAAACAGAAATACAGTAAAAGCAGATGAATAAAGTGCAATTTTATATATATATATATATATATATATATATATATATATATATATAAATAGTTTACCACTGGACGGATGGTCAAACCCTGATGGCCGAAAGGAATGCAACAAATATGCATATTGCCGAACGCAACTATCGAATTGCAAACGCGCTCCCCCTTTGTGTCCCATGTTAGCACTCATTTTGGATGTAGAGCAGTCGAAAATGTCACATTTGGTGGTTTTGTGACATTCCAACCATTCAACATGCAAAAATTCGGTTATCGGACTCTCATTGTTGGGTTCGACTGACGTGTGTTATGTTATGCGGTGGTAAACATATATCTATATACACACACACATTTACAGGTGTATTTATATACACATACAAGTAGATATATACATATGATTGTACACGTAATGTGAGCACAGGTGATGAGATGCTAATAAAACTTCTGCTCTGTTTTTATTACCTTGTATGTGCGATGTGCGCCATTGATTCAAAATATTTGCTGTACGCAGTGGAGTCTACGGTAATTGTATTTATGCATATTTGTATAAGTAATGCACATATATAATATAATGTGTGTCTTGTGTATATGATTGGGCAGTAATGGTGAACACTGACCTGGGTTAATAGGTTTGCTTGCTGCATAGCATATTAGGGCAAATGGGATAGTTTGACAGCTGCATGCTGCTGTCCTGACATATTTAACTTTATTAATGTAATTAATGCACATAAATTTATATTTAAATGAAATATGAGCCTCACGTTTCTGTAGCTCTGAAAAAAATGTTGAAATAGCAAAATAAATTGTGCACCAGCAGTTCTCTTGGAGGCATTATTATATTAGTTAGTTTTACTTACAAATGTACAGTGCTTTTATTAAGAATAGTAAAGAAAAAACAGGTTATCATATCCTTCATATTTTGTCATATCCCATAAAACAGTGAACCATGAGTATTAGTCATTCAGTAATGTCATAAACAACAAAACAGAGTAATGTACCCGTCAGCACTAAGGAAAACTCACAGAGCAGTGTCCTTGTTAGTGCTGACTTAAAGCAGTCATAAAAACATTAAAATCATATTCATTTTTCTAAAAGGGCATTGTCACTGTACTAATTAACACTGTGATATTGTCTGAATTATGTTTAATTTTAATGTGTATTTAAAAGGAAAAAATGGTCATGTGTTACAGCAGCATTTTAGTATTGTAAGCGATAATGGCATCGCCTTTTTTTTACTCAAATTTTTATTTTGATGAAATAACACAATAATTTAATGCATTCATAACATTCAATAACTATTTACAGTATTTACATTCAGCGTGACAAAAAAGGATTTGGATAAAAAACATTTGTAGTTAAATAAGTTAAAATATAAACTATGATAGGAAGAGTTTGGTTCCATCTGTAGGGTATCAATCAAATTCAAAATTTTCCTCCACGGACTATTAAGCAATGGCTTAGGAAACATTCTTAACTATTTAGTTCTTTTCTCCATTAGTATGCATTTCTTCAGTGATGATAGGAATTCCTCCATTATGGGTGCTACATTAGAGTTCCATCTTCTAGTTATACATTTTCTGGCTATTGCTAACATTGTCCACACAAATATAGGGCATCTTTCTTCATATTACTATTAACAACATTCAATAAAATTAAAGATTTTGTCAAAACAAATATATCAGTATAGGTAGCGTGAAGAAATTTGTTGATCTCATTCCAATATGGTTTAATATTAGTACAGTCATAAAAATTATGAGACCAGTCAGCATCAGTGGACCGATGACCTCTCCAACATAACTTGCTGTTTCAAGGGTTCATTTTTGAGAGTTTCTCAGGTGTCAAAAAGGATCTTTGTAGAAATCGCCAATGACAAATCCTTCAGAATTGTGAGTAGGAAGTTAGTTTAACTGAAAATAAAATTTTTGTTTAATCTTCTATTGATAATGATACTTGAAACCCTTTAGTTAGGTATTGCCAGTAAGAATCTTTAGGAGCTGTCTTGTAAACAAAGTGTTATATAGATATGATAATTCATTCTTAACATTGATATTATATAGAATTCCAAAAATCCAGTTTATAATTTTTGGTACGGTTTTGAAGGATGAGTTGTGCATTATTCCACACAGAGCATCACCTTTCTTAACAGTCACTTGTGCACAGTCTATTGTTTTCAACTATCTCCTGGTTTTGTCAGTTTTTGTTCTTTCCGGTCTAAGCTGAAAGCTGATGTAGTCCAAAGGGCATTTCAGTTAAAAATAAAAAAATAAACAGGTAAGATTTTAGGGTTATGCTGGAAGCTGTATGGGGGAATAGGTAATGTGTAACTTCATGGGTCATAGGATGTTACTACGCTATTGACCCTGAGGCCCTAATAAGCCTAGCCAAGAGATTAGCCCATGTTTAGACAAGTCTGCACTCAATGCCCCTGTTCAACAGGGATACGGGTGGAATCCCAGGGATATATTTTCTGTTTCCCATCCAGTTATCCAGGTTGCACTTAAAAAGGAGTAAAGAGGTACTCTGCTTGACATGGAGAGGGAGTCTATTCCATAGATGGAGGAGTCTTTGGGATACAAATCTGTCCCGCCAACAAGTCTTGTTGATGTCGCAGACAAGGTTGAGGCCGTGCTTGCGAGTTACTCGAGTGGAGCTTGACTTGCGGATATGCAGAAGCCCCATCAAGGTGGGGTCTGGCATCACCTTGTATGCCA
This sequence comes from Protopterus annectens, assembly GCF_019279795.1. Taxonomy (NCBI): domain Eukaryota; kingdom Metazoa; phylum Chordata; order Ceratodontiformes; family Protopteridae; genus Protopterus; species Protopterus annectens. Next base: position 14,293,649 of record NC_056737.1, read on the forward strand.
GACATGGGTCACCTCTGAGGAGTCTGTATGAAACTGAGTAGAGGGATTGGGTTTTTAGCCTTTCTGTGTACAGTAGATGTTTGAGGCCCTGGATTCTCCTGGTAAGGAACCTCTTGTGGTCTCTCTAGCTGTCGCATGTGCTTTGTGAGGTACATGTCGAATGGGGCGTTGTACTCAGTAATGGGCCTTGTAAGGGAAGAATACAAGGATGTTATTACCTCCTTGTCCCTTGAGACCCCCTAGGAGGATGTCTACATCACTAGGGGAATTGATGACAGCACCCACCTTGCAGTCATCTGCAGACTTGGTCAGCCATAGCCCACTGGTTTTGGCCTGCACCTTAGAAAATGATATCCCAAATAAGAGGCCCCAATACCGAACCCTGGGGTATGCCACTTGTTACGGGTGTACTACTTGAGATGGTTCCCCTATTTTGACTAGGTGGGTTCTATCAGTGAGCCAGTTTGCAAGCCATCTGGTAACTTATGGATTGATGCCTAGTTGAGAAACTTTATATGTTATGCCCGAGTGGGGAATAGTATACAAGGCTTTGGCCAGATCAAGGTAGGTGGTGTGCACCATCTTCCTCTCGTCCCATGGCTTTGGTGACTGTCTCAAAGAAGTCAACCAAATTTAGCATACATGACCTCTCCTTGATGAAGCCAAACTGTGTGGTATCGAGTGTTTGGAGGTTGCCAATGTCCTTTTTAATAAGGACCATGTTAATCCATTCCATGGCCTTGCATATCAGGTTAGTTAGGCTGATGGGTCTAATAATTTTCTGGATGGTTGGACACTCCACCTTTGTGTAAAGGGATGACAGTAGCTGTCCTCTACTCAGCTGGGATGAAGCCGGTACTCAGGCTTTGGTTGGACAGGGTGCCTAATGGTGCTGCAAGTTCCTGCCCGAGTTCATGAAGGATGCTGGCTGGGATGTTATCGGGTCCCACAAGGCTATATTTTTTCTCTCAGAGAGCAGTGATGAACTGTTGCCTATTTAAAAGGGGAAAGGGGGCAGGTACTGGGGATGTTCTGATTTACTGATGGAGGGGACAGACAGGTGAAGTTTTTGCTGAATTTGTCAGCCAGCAAGTTTGCTATATCTATGGCATTTGTATATATGGTGTCCTTGACCACCAGTTCTTAACAGATCTGGGTGTTTCCTTAGAGGTTGCAGGCATATATGAAGAAGGCCTTATGATTCTCTCTAGTAGATGTGGCCAATTTGTACTGGGAAGTTTGCTTTGGAGGATTTCACTAGTGCCCTTATTTGCTTGTTCAGGCTGAGACGACATTACTTCCAATTGGGCACCTGCTCCTTCTTGGTCTTTGACAGCAATTTTTTTCCTTTTGTTATAAAGTTTATTTATTGCAGTGGAGGATGACTTAGTCCTGTCGGGTATTCCTGATTCCATGCATGTATATAAATGTAGATCCACAAAACAGTGGAGAAAATGCCCAGTCTCTAAAACAAGGAAAGCCAAAATCCAGACACGTACAATGAAAAGACAAGATGTCTGTTGAACCGGACCTTTATTGAACCTAAAGAACACACCAAATATGCATACGAGTCTGGATTTTGGCTCTCCATGTATATAAATGCTTGTATAGTGCTTCGGAGTATTTTTGGATAATGGTGCCGGTTCCTACACGGGGGGAGGGGGCTTGTGAAGCTGTTTATACCATCCCTCAGGAGGTTGTAATCCGCTTTGGAGAAAGTTTTATGTCTGATCCTAATTAGCGGGGTGTTGGTGGAGATGGTGACTTCGAAAATGACCGCTTTATGATCAGATCTTACTGGGAAAATACTACAGGGATGCTGCAGTGGTTACTCATGTTGGGTCCAAGATGTCACCTCTTGTGCAGGTATCAATTAGCTGTTCCAAGGCATTTCCATTGACAAAAATCGAGGAATCTCTGGGCATTTGTGTTCTGGCATGAGTAGTTCTTCCGATCTATATTTGGGAAGTTAATCACCCAGGATCAGGGTAAAGGGTTGAATCTTGAAAAATTCGAACCGGTCCAAATAGGTGTATTGGGCATCTTGAGTCAGATTTGGGGGCCGGTAGCTACCGATGATTTGAATAGGGGTCTTGGCAATGGTTAACTGCACCAGGAGTGTGCAGTGGTTACTCATGTTGGGTCCAAGATGTCACCTCTTGTGCAGGTATCAATTAGCTGTTCCAAGGCATTTCCATTGACAAAAATCGAGGAATCTCTGGGCATTTGTGTTCTGGCATGAGTAGTTCTTCCGATCTATATTTGGGAAGTTAATCACCCAGGATCAGGGTAAAGGGTTGAATCTTGAAAAATTCGAACCGGTCCAAATAGGTGTATTGGGCATCTTGAGTCAGATTTGGGGGCCGGTAGCTACCGATGATTTGAATAGGGGTCTTGGCAATGGTTAACTGCACCAGGAGTGTCTCCTGTGTCATAGCATGGAGGTGTTCAAGTCTTTAATATATATTGAAACACCACCTCCTTTGGCTTTACTGCACACAGTTTGCAGTCTGAATGTATAATAGGATGAATAATCTGGTAAGGCTGGGGTGCTCTCCGCAGCTTTGAACCAGGTTTCTGTGACTGCACAGATGTCATAATTTTCCTGGGTTAAGAATGCTTGCAATGAGTGCAGTTTCATATTTAGACTCCTAGCGTTTAGCAGCATGACCTTTAATTTGTGTTTTGTTGAAATTGTTATGTTAGTTTTTAACCATCACTTTTACTAAAAAAGGTACAATAGGGGAGGCAAGTGCCTTTGCCAGAAGCCTGAAGCCCAGGTGAGACAGATGCAGGTCATCTCTGACAAAGCATCGTGGTCTGTCGATCATATCTTGCCAGGCTGTCAGGTACTGGATCTCCCTGGAATGACATCAGAAACTAAGCCAATTGTTAGTGAATCACTTTCTGTTTGTATAGAGGCATCATTCAGGGTGACAGCAGAATGCTGCTTAAAGGTAGGGACATACCTGCCTGGGACACAGTCAGCGATCTCAATCATGTCTCTCTTCATATAGTCCAGAGAAGTATGTCTCAAGTCTTTCATGCCAACATAGACTATAACAGAGTCATAAGAGGACCTGTTGTTGAGAGACATGAGTGCATATGTGATATGGTGGATTCTGGCACCTGACAGACAACTAATTGTGACACTCTCCTTATCCAGCCTGGTGAGAGACATCTGTGTGTCTCACAATAGAGTCTCCTGTGACTAATATGTTGGGTTTATGGCGAAGCCGTAGTGGCTGTGAGACGCAAGTGTGTGGACTATAGTATGTTGTGTGGAGGGCTGTGGAGATGGTGTGTGTTTTTGCCTTGGAAATCTCCTTTCTTTGGGTATGTTTATGTGGAGACCTCTGCATATGTAGGTGTGGGTGGTATTTGAGGTGTAGTGATTGTGTTGACAACCTTTTTGGTGCCAGATATACTGTCATGAGGGGAAGAGAGCATGGGCTCTGAGACATGGTGTGTCTGTGCATGTGTTTAGCATGGGTGGTGTAACAGAGAAGAATGTAGCATAGCAGGGATGAGAGCAACCCTGTTATATGGACTCATTATGCAGTGCCATGACACCAAAAAACAGCTGTGGTCTATCATAACCATAGGTGTTGAATCCGTGTATTGTGTTGACATTGGCAAGGCAACTTGGTTCAAAGGTGAACTGTGGGTGTTTGTGAGCTTCACATGGGCTGTGTACCTGAGATTGATACTGCCCAGCTGGGCGGACAGTTATCTTTTTAGGTAACCACCTGGAATCAGTTCATGTTGCTTTCTCCAGCAGATACTGAGCTGAAAATGTTTGCCTGACTTCATTTTCAAAAGCTTGTACAGGAGTTACAATTGCGCTTTGAATCTGATGTTTGGATGGAGATTGTGGTCTCGCTGCTGCAAAACTTATGAGTTATGTAGGAGGATTAAGTCGTTGTACAGGGAATCTGTCTGATTTGTTTAACCCTCCCGCTCAACATTTTCTGTCAGTTATTTTGCTCCATTGTCCAACTGCATCAAGAAAAGAAAACAAGCCATCTAAGCAATATGCAGGTAAACATACATGTTGGCAGAGAGGTTTGCGAAAAGAATCCAGGAATGCAGTACTTGTTGTGAGAGGTGGTAACATAAAGAGTTAATTTCTACCAGTCATAAATGATCTGAAGTAGGCACTTCATTTGTCAGCAACCTTTGGGATACGGATCCGATCTCTGATCCGAGCCGGCAACTTCTACCACAGCATAGATCCGAGCTCCTAGCTCCTCTCTTTACCCATAATCCCCTGCCAACCCTGACTGACCCCTGATCTAGTTTGCCGCGCTTCAAGCTACAAGCTGGATTTGTGAGCTCCTGCTACTTAGTGAAGATTTGTGAGAAAAATTTTCTATTTTTACTCCCCTTTTCTTCGTGTGAGTGAGAGCGAGTGTTTAGGTATCCCATAGCCCTATATCTCTCTCAATTTAATTTAATTTAACTTAATTTGTGGTTATTTTTCCTCCCTGCCCTCGCTGGTCATAGTGTGTGTTTGTGGTGTGTGTAGGAGCCTAGTGAGTGTGTTTCTGTGCTACTATGTCAGAGGCCCCTAAAGCCATCAAGTGCACCGAGTGTGGCCATAAGCTTTCACCGGCGGATGGCCACACCCAGTGCGTTAGGTGCCTTGGGGTTGAACACCTCTCCTCAGGATGGGCGATTTGCGTGGCGTTCAACCCCAGGGCACTTAAGGGACTGGAGGTCGAAGCTGATTCTGGCGGACCTTTTGCCCCCAGATTCGGCTCCGGCCTCCGGTGCTTCTGTGGCCGCTACCCAGCCCTCGGTGGCAGCCACCCCTGCCTCCCTTCCTCCGGTCGGGACTCAACCTCCCACTTCGGCTCCGGAGGAGAGGGAGGCTGGTAAAGCCAAACGGAGAGAGAAGCACCATAAGCGGTGGGCCGAGGACTCCTCCTCTGCCCCGCCCGCCAAACGGGCTTCTCTCTCCAGAGCTTCTGGATCGCCTCCTCGGCTCCGGTCCCCTTGCTTCTCACCGGGACCCAGGGAGGAGGGGACCCGGTCCCCGTCGAGGTCATCGAGGCAGCACTCTAGGTCTGCCTCGGTGGCCTCTTCGAGGTCCACTTTTAGCATGTCAGATGCAGACATGGACCGGTTGATGAGGAGGGTTCATCCAGGCCCAGCTGCAGATGGGAGTGCTCTTGCCTCCCTCCCCTCTGGGGGGAGCTCGACCCCATTTTTTTCTCCAATCGCTCCTTCTCTGACCCACTTTCCAGGTTCGGAGCATTTGGAGCCGAGCCACGTTGGATCCGTGGGGTGGGTCGGAGCCGACAGTACTGGTTACTTTGGCTCCAACTGGTCCCTCGAGTTTGTCGGATCCGACCTCTCAGAGCCGTGGACTGAGCTTTGGATCCGAGGGATTCAGTGTGACTTCGGCTCCATCCCGGTCAGAGCACATGGGTCCTTCGGATCCGATGGTCTCGGCCCCCGGTCCGGTCCCCGCTTCGGATCCGAGTGGGAGTCGACTCATGGATTCTATTGAGAGTGGCTCCCCCTTGGCTTTCGCTGTGGTGGAGAGGGCACTGTTGAGTGCATCCGGGCCTCCGGTCCTGGTTTCGGCTCCCCCCTGCACTCCCTTTCAGCTGGTTCAGGCTCCCATCACTCGGCCTTCGGGGCAGCCTGCTTCAGCGCCTTTGGTGTTCCTTTGGAACATGACATTGCTGGTGAAACTTCCTCAGACAGCCCCCGCGAGGAGGTTCCTTACAAGGCTAAGTGTAAGAGGAGGCACGTGGACTCCCCCCGAGTCCCTTACGGAAGATACAGACTTAGATGAAGGGGAAGGCTCCCCAAGGTCACCCCCCCGAGGATTTCTCCTTAGGAGACATCATGGAAATGCTCAGGATTAGGGGAGGGTGGTCTGCCCCCAAGGCTTCCTCCGATGAGTCCGTATTCCTAGAGGCGTTCGAAGCAGGGCCATCTACCTCTTGGGTGTCCCCTCCCCCCGACCCCCTGGTGGACCAGATCTCCACCAGGGCTTGGAAGGAGCCCGGATACTGTAAAGCCATTCCCCAAGCACCCGGATAGGATCCCGAGTCCCCCTACAGAAAGAACCCAGTGGAGCAGAGGTCACCCCGTGGATGCCATGTTGGTGGCAGCGGCCACCAAGAGGGAGTTGGCTCAGGAGAGCTCCGCGGTCCACCCACCGAGCAAGGAGTCTCGGGCGATGGACCGCCTTGGGAAGCGGGTCTTCAGTTCAGCAACCTTCTCCATGAGGGCGCTGAACTCTATATGGCACACGTCATCCGGATGCAGCGAGATCTAATAGAAGAATACGCTGCCTCCCCCCCAGAGTCCATGTCAGAAGGGGACAAGCAGCTGTACTCCTCCCGAATGTCCACTCTACGTTACATTTCTAACACCTCTATGCGGCTCTTGTCTCATGCCACGGACGGAGCCGGCCTGGTAATGAGGCGCCAAGCCTGGCTCCGACATTGTGATTTCTCGGAACCCTTTAAGGCGCCATTTGCGGATGCCCCCTTTGATGGTTCTGCACTGTTTGGCAAAACCGTTCGCGAACCTTTAGTCCAGAGTGAGAAAGACGGGAAGACGTTTGCCGTCTGAGTCCGCCTATCTGCTCCCCAGAGGTCCTTTTCTAAGAACCAAAAGGGTCAGAAGAAGATGTGGTTCCGGAAATCGCATCAGTCCCAGTCTGCTCCAGACAACCAGTCCTCTCGTGGCAGAGGAGGACAGGGAGGACCCCGCCCTAGAGGCAGAGGGGGGTCCCAGAAATTTTGGGTCCAGAGAACCCTTCTCTGAGAGGCCCACGCAGAACCCCTGAGGGGTTGCCCGGCTGCTCCACTCTGGAGGCAGTCGGGGGGTGTCTTTTGAGGCACCTAGCAATGTGGGAGTCCATAACAACAGATTGCTGGGTGCTTCGCATCATATCCAGAGGTTACCAAATTCCCTTTATTGTAAACCCCAAAACCAGAAGCCTCCCCAACGTACCACACAATCAGAGGGAGGCGGCTGCTACAGAAATTCAGCAGCTTTTACAAAAAAGAGCCATCCAACCCGTCCCCCCAGATCAGCTCGAATCAGGGTTTTACTCCAGGTTCTTTCTGGTGCCAAAAAAGATGGGGGACTTGAGGTCCATCCTCGACTTCTGTCTCTTGAACCTGGCAGTTCCCAAAGAAAAGTTCTGGATGGTCACGCTACAATCTATTCTCCCCCTGTTATGGGAGAATGACTGGATGTGCTCGATAGACCTCAAGTATGCGTACTACCACATTCTTGTGGACACACGTTCCAGGAGGTTCCTCCGCTTCTGGCTGGGAGCCAGTCACTTTCAGTTCAGGGCCTTCCCCTTCGGTCTCACCTCAGCCCCCAGGGTGTTCACCAAAGTCTTGGCGGTTATAGCGGCCCACCTGAGACTTCAGGGAATTCAGGTCTTTCCATGCCTGGACGACTGGCTCCTCATCGCCCCAACAAAGCATCTGCTCTGTTCAGGCAGGGATTACTTCCTCAATCTTGCTCCACGCCTAGGGTTGACTGTCAACATGGCCAAATCCTCTCTGGCTCCTACAAAGGTAATAGATTTCATAGGGGCGAGATTGGATTCCAGACTAATGCTTGCTTTCCTCACTCCCGATCGGCTTCAGAACCTGAGGTTGCATGTTGAGGCCATTCTCCAACTTCCTGCTCCACCGGCGGAATTGATCCTGTGGGCTCTAGGGTCCATGGCGTCAGCAATTCCTCTGCTGCCCCTAGCCCGTCTAAATATGAGGGTCCTGCAGTGAACCCTCCAGGTGCAATGGTCCCTGTCTCGCAACCCCCTGTCCCATCCCAATCCCCTAAGCAGGGCTTGCAGTGGGTCGCTCGTGTGGTGGCTCCAGTCCCCGAGCCTTCACACGGGACGACCATTCTTGATGCCTTCGCCTGTCGCCACAGTGACCACGGATGCCTCTTGCCTGGGGTGGGGGGGCACTATTCAGGCAGAACGGTCCAAGGCACGTGGAACGACATAGAGACCTCCTTGCATATCAATGTCCTAGAGATGAGGGCGGTGCTTTTGCCGTTGCAGGCACTTCACAGCCTTCTTCCGATTGGGACGATTGCGGTACAAACGGACAACATGTCAGTTGTCTGGTACATCAACAAACAGGGGGGAACCAGGTCTTATCCTCTTTGTCGCGAGGCAATGAGAGTGCGGGAATGGGCGATATCCACCAACTGTTTTCTCATTGCAACGCACATTCCGGGACGGTCCAACATCCTAGCAGACAGGCTCAGTCGTTCGATTCTGACCCCATACGAATGGTCTCTCAAT
>NC_056737.1:14306947-14410351 GCF_019279795.1 Protopterus annectens
CTAGGACTAACCACAGTTCCGCCCAAGGCAGCTTTCTTGCGATCTTGTCATCTATATTCCCAAAGCTTAGGAATGAGGATTAGGACTCTGTCCTCCTCTCTAGCTTCTTATCAACTGTCTCACTGCAAACATTGGGTCAGTTGTGCTGCATCCTGAGCTGAATACGAACTGCTCATTGCCCTCATTACATTACCCTGCATATCCATTTATGAATCACCATCTCCATAACTTTCATGTACTGTGACAGCATTATGATGCCTCTGTATGGATCACAGTGTGAATGTCCCATTTGTTCTTGTAAACTGTTACAAGTATGATTCTTCTACACTCACCTGGGGGTATGCCTTTCTCTCCACTTCTACCCTACCTCAGCCAGCATCTGTAAGATATCCACTGTGACCTCTACTGAGCCTGCTGCTTTCCCTGACTTTATTTCCCTCAGTGAAAGTCTTACTTCTTCCAGAGTGGTATCCTGTTTGCCTCTTCCGTAGCCTGTTTCTGGGGAAGTACAGCATCTGTGGGGTTAAGGTGATTGTTAAACTGCTGTAATTACTCCCTCAGTTTACTTTTGATGTCCTGTAGAATTGTAAGCATGTTGTTTTTGCCATACCTTATGAAGTGTCTTTGTCAGTTTTTTTTTATCTGGATGTAGTGGCCTTGCAATATGATGTAGTGTCTTTGTGACAACTCGAGTCTCTTTGCAGTAGCTGATAGAGGGCCTCCAATGCCCTTTTCTATGCTAATGCAACTGCGGTCTTACCTTCCTTGTTGTTCAACCTCTATTCCTTCCTAGTCTGGGTGGTCATTCCAATCTCCCACTCTTTTTGCACTCTGCATTTCTTTCATGGAGATCCTGGACTGCTGCATTACACCACACCCTTTCCTTATGTACCTTTACAGACTTATTAGCCAGGGTAATCCTATGGGCTAGGCTTGTAAAGGCCGCAGAGCCATTAGCCCTAGTACACACCTATGAACCTATGAATGGACAGGCCACAACTCTTTTGGTAGTCCTGACACATTCTGTTTTAAAGTGCTGCCATTCTTCCTGTAGACCTATTTCCACCACATCTTAGGGAGGTGGAGGCATGACTGAATACTTGAATAGTTGTAATCTATCTCCAGTCAACTTCTTGGTCTTCACCCTGGTCTCTGTTGACCTTGGCACCCTCTTCGCCCACTGCTTGCAGCTGATTGTGAAAACCAATGGTTTATGCTGTGGGTCACCTGTTTCACTGAGGAAGACTATGCAATCTATGTTCATACCCCAGTACCCTTTCCTCACTAGGGGAACTTTACTTGAGTTGGATATAGGCCACTCGTGTACATGAACTTGTGACTGTACCTCTTAATGTATGTGTTGGCTGCTATCAAGCATTTGCGAGACAGAAGTTTAGAATGGCCTCTCCATTATTCCTGTTGTCCCACCCATGTGGAGCCAGGCAGTCCTGATTTCATTTTCTGTCTGTCACGATATGTGCATTCAAGTCAACCATTACCTAAACTGATTCATGATGTCCGGCGTTATCTAGTAGGTCCTGCAAACTGATATCTGGCTGCACTCTTTGGCTCACTGTCACAACTCAGCAGTGGGGCATAGGATGAGATTGATTACTGCACTATCAATACGCTGGAGTATGATTGGCATGAGTCTGTCGCTTAGTCAAGCAGTATCTCTCACTGCCTTCTGAACCTTTTCTCTTACGACAATTCACAGAGCATTTCTAGCCTGTTCTCCTATAGGGACGTAGACTGGATTCCAAGCCAAGTGCCTTGGCTGCACTGCCCTTTCATCTTGTCCAGTGGAAACTGTGGATGTCCATACTTCTCTGTAGCATCATGTCATCCATTTCCAGACTGTGTTCTGTCAGTGAGCCTACAATGAGTAGCAACTGACAGGTCATTTTTCACAGGTTCGTTGGTTATGCGTCCAGCTGTAGCTCAACACAGCTGCTAAAGATAACCCAGAATGGGTAACTACAGACTGGCCAGCCATTAGCTTATTGACGTAGGGCTACTGAATTTTATGGGAGGCATACAGCCAATAGAGGGCACATACACACTTTATGGAATTTATTCAAACCTTACCCTAATCTTTGTTTTTGGTAGTGGATGAAAGTTAACAGGAGTAAGCAGCAAAATTTCTAGTTAATACTTATCTTTATACAAGAGAACAAAAACCAAGGATGCACCAACTTGAAGTCTGAAGAAGCATCATAGGATGTGAAAGCGCTTACTATTTTATTCTGTTCCTGTCAATAAAAAGTGGAATATATCATTGGCTGTTGTCGCTTTGGATTTGTCTGCTGATAATTTTTGGATTTCTACATAGCTGTTGGTGCATCCTTGGTTTTTGTTCTCTTGTATACAGCTCTTTTTATCCAAGGTTGCTTCGCTCAGTGGTGAGTTTCTTTTACTGCTAATACTTATCTTTGTTTGCACAAAAAAGGAAGCATGGTGATTATCTTAAAAGGAATACATTTCTTGAAAATATAAACTGAGGGTAGAAGACCTTCTAAATGTGCAGTGAGAGCTATACACATGACCAAGGGTCATATCTTTTCTTCCTAACTGTTCCTGCCCAGTTGTCATTAGTGATTAGAGACACTGATGCCAGGTTGTTAAACATGATTTGATGGACCTACAGTGATACTGCAGAAGAAAGGGGTTTCCAGTGGTGCTTCATACGATTTTAGTAATGCATTACAGGTGGTCAGTATGCACAAATACACAGCAGTGGCTTCACTTCTCGCATGTTCCGGATAAGGTATGCCTGTCTATGTATTCATAGTCAGGAAGAAGAATTTCTCACAAAGTGTGCATCCCTGACATTTGACATTCTGCTATAAACTGTACCTGGAAGCTGCAGAGAGAAGGGGAGTTCTGATGACTGTACTTTAGTATATTGCTCAGTTGTGTAAAAGTGCCACAATATAGTGTGAACAATAGTCAGTGTCACCCAGAATGCCTGCCATCCATTTGTTGACGTGGCTTACTTTGTGATTTTCATAAACAGTCTGGCATTCCTGTAAGGAAACCAGTAATGTAAAGTCAGATGGTATAGTGGAATAGTAATTTCAGAAATATGGCTGTCCATTTGATTGTAGCTACTTTCTGATGAGCTGTCTATGGTTAAATGTAACTTGTTTGGTGACAGAAGAACTAGGTAATTATTGCTGTGTATTTCTTCTTTGGTTTAAAAACCTGTTTCCTAAATGACTCTGCTCATACCGCCTCTGATGCTGTTAAGATTCCTGTGAATGTGATAAGCCACTGTCTGTGACTTAGGCTTCCCATGTGTATGCATCACACCTTCCTCATGTTCTGTTGTTGAACAATCAGTTGAAGTTAATCACTGAGGAGCCATGATGTCTGCATAATGAATTCATCTGCTCAGCATGATACCTGCTAACTCAGCTTGTCCCTTCCTGTACTGAAAGCCAGACTCAGTTATTCATCAGGCTTCACAAGTTATGCACTTGTAGATGGTAAGATAGCTGAAAGGTGTGTTATCAACATAATTGCTCTGGATACTACCTTTACAAAATGTCTTATCTCTGTGTATGCATTGTTGTTGCCATGGGCTGTTTGTACATTTGATGGCTTGCAAGTATTGCACACTTTTTGTTTTTAATGAACCCAAAGCCATACCCAACCCTGTTATACATATACATATTAGTTGGTGTTTGTGTATAATCCTACAAACTTTTGACAGCTGATTTGCTTTGTTCATATTCCTGGGATAAAGGGTCTGTCATGCTTGGTCCCTACTGTAAGAACTACATTCATATGATTGAATTGCAACAGTCATGATTCATCATCTTCTTTCGGCTGTTACCGTTAGGGGACGCCACAGCAGATCATTTGTTTCCATTTCTTCCTGTCTTCTGCATCATGCTCTTTCACACCAACCGCCTGCATGTCCTCTCTCACCACATCCATAAACCTCATCTTAGGCCTTCCTCTTTTCCTCTTACCTGGCAGCTCCATCCTTGGCATCCTTTTCCCAATATACTCAGCATCCCTCCTCAGCACATGTCCAAGCCAATGCAATCTCGCCTCTCTTGCTTCGTCTCCAAACTGTCCAACCTGAGCTGACCCTCTAATATACTGATTCCTAATCCTGTCCATCCTAGTCACACGCAGTGCAAATCTTAACATCTTTACCTCTGCCACATCCAGCTCTGACGCTTGCCTTTTTGACAATGCTACCGTCTCCAACCCATATAACATAGCTGGTGTCACTACCCTCTTGTAGACCTTCCCTTTCACTCTTATTGGTACCAGTCTGTCACAAATCACTCCTGACACCCTTCTCCACCCGTTCCACCCTGCCTGTACTCTCTCCTTCACCTCTTTTCCACACTCACCATTACTCTGAACTGTTGATCCCAAGTACTTAAACTCATCCATCTTTACCAACTCTACTCCCTGCATCCTCACCATTCCTCTACCCTCCCTCTCATTTACACACACATATTCTGTTTTAGCCCTGCTGACCTTCATTCCTCTCCTCTCTAAAGCATATCTCCACCTCTCCAGGGTCTCCTCAACCTGGTCCCTACTCTCACTACATATCACAATGTCATCTGCAAACATCATAGTCCACGGGGCCTCCTGTCTAATCTCATCTGTCAACCTGTCCATCACCACTGCAAATAAGAAAGGGCTCAGACCTGATCCTTGATGTAATCCCACCTCCACCTTAAACGTATCTGTCACTCCCACCGCAGTCCTCACCAATGTCATACTACCCTTGTACATATCCTGTACCACTCTTACATACTTCTCTGCCACTCCTGACTTCCTCATACAATACCACAACTCCTCTCTAGGCACCCTGTCATATGCTTTCTCCAAGTCCACAAAGACACAATGCAACTCCTTCCGACCTTCTCTGTATTTCTCCAACAACACTCTCAGAGCAAATATTGCATCTGTAGTGCTCTTTCCTGGCATGAAACCATACTGCTGATCACTAATCATCACCTCCCTTCTTAATCTAGCTTCCACTACTCTTTCCCATAACTTCAACAATCATAAGGGCGGTGCCTCCACAGACCCTGGAAATTACCGCCCCATTAGCTTGACAAGCCTTATCTGCAAAGCCATGGAGAGGATCATAATGGAACTCATAAATAAAGACATAGGGAACTTGCAGACTTTGGATCCAACCCAGTTTGGCTTTGTCAAAGGCAGATCCTGCCTCTTAAACTTGGTTGACTTTTTCGAGACAGTCACCAAGGCCATTGATGAGGGAAAGGCAGTCCATACAGCCTACCTCGACCTGGCAAAGGCCTTCGACACAATACCCCACTCAGGTATCATCGAAAAACTCATCAGCTTGAATGTAAACCCATACATCACAAGATGGGTTGCAAACTGGCTAAGTGACAGAACCCACCGGGTCAGAGTTGCTGGAGCCATGTCAGACTCAAAGCCTGTCACAAGTGGTGTCCCACAGGGCTCAGTCCTGGGTCCACTCTTGTTCGGCATCTACTTTTCTGAAGTACAAGCAAACACAGGAGGGTTATGGCTGACAAAGTTTGCAGATGACTGCAAACTGGGCGCCATAGTCGAAAACACATCTGACACAGATATCCTCCAGAAGGGCCTCACAGAAACGGATAACTGGTGCCAGAGCCATGGCCTGAAGTTAAACGCCAAAATGCATAGTCATACGCTTCGGGAAAAAAAGGTTACCCCTAGCTACCATATAGGTGGCAATCCACTGAGCACAGAAAAAGTCATCAGCGATCTGGGGACCCAGGTTGACAGTAGCCTTCGCTTGACACTCATGTTGCTAAAGTAGTTAGGAAAACCTTCTATATCACCCACCTGATCATGAAGGGATTCACATCTAGATCAAGGGAGGTCATCGTCCCCTGTACTCATCACTCATTAGACCTATGATTGAGTACAATGCCCCGTTCGGAATGTATCTGACCAGACACCTGCTGCAGCTTGAAAGGCCCCAAAAGTTCCTCACCAAAAGGATAAAGGGTCTCAAAAATATGTCTTATGCTGCCCGACTGAAAGAACTCCAGCTCTATTCAGTCTCATACCGCTTGCTCAGAGGTGACCTGTGCCTGACATATAAGGCCATGTCAAACCCAGATTTGATGAATATGCTTCACCTCAAAAATCTAGATCCTCAGAACCACAAGGGCGGGAGACTTAAACCTTGACACGGTTATAAATAGAACATGCTGGAGGGACAGATTCATCACCCAGAGACTCCCTATGCTGTGGAACAAAATCCCGGTACATGTGAGGCAGAGCACCTCTCTGGCCTTGTTCAAGAGGAATCTTGACCAATGGATGGGAGATTGCAGATATACCCCAGGGATTACTTCAGTGTCACTGCTTGACAGAGGCACAGCAAAATGATAGGCATAGTTTTTATTCAAACTAAAGGGGTGGCGAAAGCCACATAACTATGGGCTAGGCTTATAAATGCCCTTGGGCAGATAGCCTAGTATGAACCTATGAACCTATGAACTGCAACAGTGATGATTACAGAAAAAAAACTGTTGTGTAAACCATACTGTTGGAGGTAGTCTGGTTTATATAGATTCTTGGAAAAAAATGTTAATGTCTGTATATTGATAAACGGAAAAAACATGTGGAAACCTGCAAAAGAAAACAATTTTGAGAGAAAGTAAGAACAGTATGCATACTGGAACAGTGAGAGTAGGCACTGCACAACATGAAGTAAAGAATATACCAAGTTGCATAAAAAAAAAAAAAAAACGTGTACCACCAATGAATATGTGCACACAACAGCAGTAGTAACTACAAACAGGACACATCAGCGGCATGCCTAATGGATAAAAATGCAAAGGGCTGCAATTCTGTCTAAGGCAAAGATGAGTATTCATTTTGGTTACAGTATGAATTTGCAGTTGCAGTCATAGCTAAATCTGTCAGTGGCCCAGATTATCTGTGTTTGCTACGGGCATGTTCAGAGGAATACGTACACACACACCTTTACATTAAGGATTGCTAAAATCATATTTCTACCATGACTTGCTATGAAAGTACTATTCAGATGATAGCAGTAAGGAGAGAAGTGAGGGAATAGTTTGAGGCACACCTGGCTGACTGTAAGCAACTGTGTTTGATGTGTATTGTCATTCAAATTAGCTGAACCTAACAGGCCAGGAAATGTGAAACTCTTCTAGCTGAGGGTGGGAATATGGGAGGAGTAACTTGAGAAGAAACTAAAGCAGATAACAGTTGAATGTCTAAGTAAACTCCTGTTATCTCAGCAATGAGCTGGCAGTTCTGGAAGTTTTTTTCACAGACTGTGTAACGCATTGTAAGGAAACACATTTGTAAAAGTAACTGTGTGACAGTAAATGATACTTTTACTGAGGCCTGTCAAACTTAGCTGCTCTTTCCTCTTCTTCCATTCGAAGTGAATGCAAGTCTTACATGACAGCCCAGCTATGGGCACTGTATTGTCTGAAACAGTGGACTCTGTATTATGGGGAAGATTATTCTTTAGAAGACAACAAGCTCTCATCAGGATGTCTGCCCCCAGGAGGTCAGTCAGGGTTACAAACTGAATAAAATTAGTAGTAACTACTTTTATCTGGTGCATACAGGTTTGCAATGAGCCTAACTTCAGGAAAAGTTAAAAAATATATATTTTTCAATTTTTTCCCGTAGTGGTCCTTTAACTAAGAAGATTTCAGCCTTGAAGAGCCTGAACTACCAGGAGATCTCTGTCCCTTTTATCTGCATCTCTTAGTCTGTTGATAACTGAGGTTGATTCATTATACAGTGCCTCACTTGCCATGGCATTAGAGACCCTGTTGTCCTTGACCTCCTATATCTTCACAAGTGCAATAGTTTAACGAACACCAGAACCAAAGACCTAAATCTTCACTAGGAAATAAATAGAACATGATGGAGAGCGAGAGAAATTCATTACCTTACCCCCCCCCCAATCTCTTGAATAAGATGGTCGTACAAGTCAAGTAGTGCAATACATTATCCTTCAAAAAGTGGACGATTGGAGGGTTATCCTCAAATTTACCCTGGAACTAGTTGGTTTAGCCCCCCCCCTCCCCCCCAAGAGTGAAGGTGCAGCCTAAGGGTGAGGGTATTGGCAAAGCACTGACTGTCATACAAGACTAAATTGCCTTGACTCCTGTGAGTCCTGTGGGAGGGACTTGACTACAATTTCTTAGTAAGAATGCAACAAAGCTGTGACATTAGAATTTGTATTAAGCCTGTTTTTTTTTCCCCCCAGATACTGCAGATATGTAAACAGAATGTTGTGGTGAAAACCTGAATAAGATTGCAGAAAGTGTAGTTAGTGTAGCTAAAAGTAATTAAAGTGTAAAACTTTTTTTTTTCTGTTGGGGGGGGGGTCATTGCTTCTTACAGAAGCATATCAGAATGCATGCCAAGTTGTTGTATAGCTTATGCAGACATGCTTGTTTTACCAGGGAGTTCCCAGTACTCCTATGAGGGAGTATACTTGTCATGGTCTTCAAACTATTGGATCTAAAGAACTTTTGCAGACCGGTACCTCAAACAAAGGAAAGTGAAAACATCAGGAGAAAATAAAAGGACTTGTAATTTGTCTAGCAGCAGCAAGCTCTTAAGTGATCAGGGAAATTCACCAAAAGCTGCAGAAGATTGCTGGACTTCAGGCATTTTACATTGCAGGCATGTATTTATGCAGTGTGTGTGTGAGATTGGTGAGACTGTGTATAGAGAGTGGGGTGGAATGCACAGCACTTTATTCAGTTAATTATTGCTGTTGATTACTTGCAGCGGTTAACATTGCCACCTCACAGCAAGAGGTTCTCCGGTTCGATCCTCTGCTGGGGTGCCTTCTGTGTGGAGTCCGCATGTCCTCCCTGTGGTCGCATGGGTTTCCTCCGGGTGCTCCGATTTCCTCCCACATCCCAAAGACGTGTGTTGTAGGTGGATTGGACACACTAAATTGGCCCTAGGTGTGAGTGCGTGCATGTGTGTGCCTTCTGTGGAAGGCTGGGCGCTGGGCTGACAACTCAACACTGTAAAACTCCACTGCCAATCATAAGCAGACAGGTGATCCGCTGCGGCGACCCCTAACCGGGAAAAGCCGAAAGAAGAAGAAAAGAAGATTGCTGTTGATTACTGGGATAGTTTGACTGGATACAGTAGCCCATTTTCAATGAAAACCTGGGGAGAAAAGCTTTCACATATACTATAATACATAGATACATACTGAGATACAAGCAGACAGAGTAAAGTGCTTTAGGTTGCAAATTTCTAGATGTAACAGCAGTAGAATATATTTGTAAGTAATTATCTGCAGAGCAGATTATATGAGTAATAGTTAAAAAAATTGTCAAGTTTATATATAGAAATAAGAGCTAGGCAATAGTAAAAAATTGCTTAGTTATACTGATTAGAGAGTCTGAAGTGGGAATAGAGAATGGAGAAGTATCCAGTGCATATGCAGAAGTGAAAGGAGAAAAGGGAAGAGTTGTTGAAAGTTGTATTATGCAAACTGTTCAGTGAATGAGAAGAAAGTAAAGTTTGAGAGAGGGACAATAGTGTGACAGGTTATGGTGGGAAGGCTGTAACTACAAGAGTAGGGAGGAAAAAGTGAGAGGAATGTTGAGCTGAATTTGGGTTAGGCAAGAGCAAAAGGAGTGGATTAGGAAAGTGTTACACTATCTAGTAGTGTGTCCTGGAGAGGAGCAAGTGCAGAACCAGGAGTCTACTAGGCGAGTCTTCAGATTTTTTTAAGGCACTTGTGGAAAAGTTCTCTTAACAAAATGGGAATATCTACATGTGCTACAGAGCATCTCTTGCAGAATTGTTTGACTTTTAGTTGTATTAAGTAAGAGTTTCATATTACAACATAGAGTTGGTTGGGGTGTGAGGCTCAGTATTGGTGAGAGATGAACAGTTATGGGGATTTTATGGTTGATTTTGGGTAGTGAGAAGTTGGGAGTATGTAATATAGTGTGATAATATGAGCCTGGGATAGTTTGACTGGATACAGTAGCCCATTTTCAGTGAAAACCTGGGGAGAAAAGCTCCACATATACTATAATACAAAGATACATACTGAGATACAAGTAGAGTAAAGTGCTTTAGGTTGCAAATTTCTAGATGTAACGAGGTGGCCTAATGGTTAAGGTGTTTACCTTACAAACACAAAGTACAGGGTTTGAATCTCACAGGGAATAACTGGCTAGGCTTAAAATGGCTCGCAAGGGCATTTAGCCTAGTACTAAGCTATGAACAGTAGTAGAATATGTTTGAGAGCTTGACAGTGGTGGGACCAACTGAGGAAGCTGGAAGTAAATTTGTCTACTTTATTATAACACTTTTGTAGCTTGTTTAGGTAGATTTTAGTTTGGTAAAATGGGTGCTACATAAAGAACTGTAATAGATGGGGGGATGAGCAGTGTGTTTTGCAGGGAGTCTATCAGGAATACTTAGATTCTATAAAGAGGACTTAATTTTTCATGGGTTATTTTTATAGTGAAGTAATAAAACAGTTTTTCTAATTCAGGAAATGTTTATTCTCCTGGTACCATGGCAAAAGGCCTTCCAGGGAGGATAAATTGCAAACCCAAAAGGAATCTATATATAAATGCACGTAATAGAATGACATCGTAATTAATGGAGTAAAATTCAAAAAAAAAAAAAAAAAAAACCTTTCCAGTTACAAGAATGAGAAAGTTTCCTAAGGTAACATTCTGCTAAATTTAAGAATATATATACTCTTTCAATAGCAGAGTATTTTTAAAATTATCCCATAATGAAAGTCACAGTTAACTTATTCTAAAACCATAATTTTTAAGCAATCTACCTTATGAAATTCAGAAAAAAATGTTTTGCTAATGGACTATTAATATCACCATTACAAATATTCCTAAAGTGTTCTTTAATTCTAACAGAAAAAGATCTGTTTCTCCAGTATCATATCAATTGCAGGGACAGAGAGCTATATAAACTACTGTTGCACTGCAGCAATTAAAATGACCCCTAATGGCACATTGTCTTCCATTAATCACATCAAAATTTTCACATATAAAATGACAAACAGTGGAATTTCCACAAGGGAAAGTGCCTTCTCTTCTAAATCTAAGCATCTCATTTTCAAAAACTGGTAAATGTAAAGAAAAACAAGTATGATAGAACATATTTCCTAAACTTTAAACTTTTGCATACTGAAAAAAAAGAGAATTTTCAGTAATCTTCTTAAATTTATATCAGTCATTAAAATATTCCAATTTTTCTTCACCCCTAAAATTGACTAGGGAGAGCCTTGTACGATGTAACAAAATAAATGTGTTGTACAACATTATTATAAATACCAGTCCTACCAAAATTATTTCCAAAGGCATTATTAATAAATAATTTACGTTTAGAGGTTTTAGCTACTACTCAATACAGCATAAAAATATAATTCATCTAATAACCTTGTATAGAAAATGTATCAAGCAACTTCTTAGACTCAGGAATAAAATTCTGTCTCCTAGAACATAATCTTCTAACCTGGAGCAATTCATTCTTGGGGAGAGAGAAAATCAACTAGTACCAAACAGTCCATGGTTTCTTTACAAAATAATTTACTTTGAGTTTTGTTTTTTATTAGAAAATATTGGTAAAGTTGTTATATTTTAAAGTAACATGTTTGGAAACTGTAATTGTATATTAAGGATACTAATCTGGTATGGTAGTATGTTTTGGCTAATGGTTGAAGCTGACTGTTTATATGCAATTATTGAACACAGATTTGGTTCAGAGGCTGTATTAAAATGTTTGGGTGATTCTCCAAAAACATTGAATCGAGTGAATTTCGCTTATAGTATTTTTTTTATGTTTAATTGACACATTTATAGGCAGTTAAAGGATACTCCACTGCTTACTAGTTTGCACCTTCTTATGTTTATTCATGGATTTGTTTGAAATTGATTTATATCAGTTATTTAAGAAGGATAGTTATTTTCATTTTATGGATTTATTTGTAGAAATGGATTGAATTGCATACTAATAGTTTTGGTTTAAAATTTAGTTATTTGGTGGATTCAAAAAGTATTAATTTTTTAGATGTGACTTTCACATGGATAATAAAAAAATTCAAAGTAAATTATTTTGTAAAGAAACATTAAGTATGGACTATTGTTTGGTACTAGTTTCCATCCAGATAATTTGATTTCCTCACTTCCTAAGAGTGAATTTCCCCAGGTTCAAAGATTATGTTCTAGGAGAGAGGATTTTATTTGAGCCGTATAAGTTGTTCGATATGTTTTCTAGACAAGGTTATTCTATGAATGATGTTTTATGGCATATTAAGTTGCTAAAATTCTAGATGTAAATAATTCAATAAAAATTCCTTTAGAAATAATTTTGGGTGGACTGGTATTTATAATAATATAGAACATACTTATTTTTGTTACACAATACAATGTTCTAGGGGTGAAGCAAAATTGGAATATTTTAATGATGGATGTTAATTTAAGAAAGTTATTACAGTAGGTTCCTTTTTATTTTTCAGTAGGTAAAGGTTTAAGGAATTTGTCATAATTATTTTTCTTTACCTTTGCAAGCTCTTGAAAATTTGATGCTTGTGTTTAAAAGAGGAGCCACTTTCCCTCGTGGAAAGTGCATTATTTCTCCTTTTATATGTGAAAAAAATGATGGGATTAATGGAGTGAAATGTGATATTAGGGATAATTTTAATTGCTTTTATACAGAAGTACTTCATGTAATTCGCTGTCCTTGCAATTTATATAATACTGGAGAAACTTAGAGCTTTTTCTGTTAGAATTAAAGAACACCTTAGGAATATTTATAATGGTGAGATTAACAGCCTGTTAGCAAAGCATTTTTCTAAATTTTATAGGTGTAAGTTACGGTTTTAGAAAACGTCCGCTGTGACTAGTTGTGGTAATCTTAAAAATACTGTGTTATGGAAAGAATACTTGTCATGGTCTTCAAACTATTACATTTTATACTCTCTCACCTTATGGACTTAGTCTTCTAACTGGAAAGTGTTTTGAATTTTACTGAATTAATTATGATGGCATTCTATTACATGTGTATATACAGATTCCTTTTCTGTTTTTAAATTATCCTCCCTCGAAAGCCTTTTGCCTAGGTACCAGGTGAATAAATATATATTGGCTTAGAAAAAGAATTCTGTTTTGGTTTTGTATTTGTAATATGCATTATTTTATAGTTAATGCTGATTATATCTTTTTAACAGCTGATATTAAAAACCTATATACGGTTATTCCACAAAATACGGGGTTTGGTTGGGCCCGAGACTTCCTATTATTAAAAAACTGCCCAGGCAAAGAAGTTGATTTGATAATTACTATCTTAGAATTGGTTCTAGAAAACAACTATTTTATGTTTCAAAAGGACATATTTTTGCAACAATCCGGAGTTGCCATGGGCTCCCCGTGCGGTGGCAGTTTTGCCAATGTAGTGATGGGTTTTTGGGAGCGTACATTTCTTTTTCCACACCATTTATTTTGTAAAATCAAGGTGTGGTATACACGTTATCAAGATGACATCCTTATGGTACTTAATGGCACCCCCGAAGAAGCTATACAGCTAATTGATTAAATGAATTCCTTTTCTTCCTTTTTGGATTTTACTTATGAACTAAGTGATACATCAATTAACTTTTTGGATATCAATATTACTAAAGATTTAGCAAATAATGTTTTTACTACTAAAATACATAGAAAATCCACATACAGTAATTCTTTTTTACATTTCACCAGCAACCACCCCTTCCACCAAAAGAAGGGGGTGGTTAAAGGACAATTTGTCCGTGCTTCTCGAATGTGTTCCACAGATGAAGCTTTCGAAGAAGAATGTTGGAAACTGTGTGAAATGTTTAACAATAGAGGGTATCCAAATCAACTAGTTAGTTCAGTTTACTGGGAGGTAAACAACAAAAGGAAAAATGGACTTATAAGTTCCATCTTTAGAGGAACAACTTACAACACTGAAACATCACACATAAATACAGTGGGTGAGAATAGTCAAAATAACCAGAGTATTACGACCAACTATAATGTCAGCTTCCTCACTCAATTTAATTCAAACGCAGGGCAGATACGAGGAATTCTACAAAATAATTGGGAATGCATTATACAAGATAGACAACTTTATTCCCTATTAGGTTCAAAACACCTTATAGTATATAGGAAGGGATTAACCATAAAACAATAAACTATTAGAGTTTCCTTCAAAAATTTTCAAGCCTAATAAAGGGATGTTTAAGTGTGGTCGTTGCAAATATTGTAAGTTTATTCAAACGGGTTCCACTTTCACAGTTCGAGGTACTAAGTATCATATTAATGACAAGTACAACTGTGAAAGTCAAGGAGTTATCTATCTTGCTAAGTGTAAAGATTGTGCTGCATACTATTTTGGGAAGACAGAGCGTTTACTGAAGACTCGTATTTACGAACATCTATACGCTAGATCTAAACAAAATTTGTCCAATGCTTTAGCTAAACATGTTAAAGAAAACAACTCACATAGTTTCCTATTTAGTGTAGTTGAGAAGGTTCAAAAAAATCCTAGAGGCGGAGCATGGTATTTAAAGTTGCAAGAACATGAACTCCTTTGGCAACTAAAAACAAATGCTTATACTTTCCCAGGAATCAGTGATATGTGTTCCATAAAATGTTTACTCAATATTAAAGCCTTAAATAGATGAAATGATTTTCTTATAAAATATATGCTTAAATTCGCATTTTATTATTATTTTTATTGCGACTATGTGTTTAATATATACACATCATCATTATTATTTTTTAGAATATATTAATATACATATACATATACTTTTTGCCTTACATTGGTATCAACAATTATAAATACTGTAGATCTACATACATTCATTGTATACTTGTTTTAAAGATATACATATATATTTATATATATTTATCTGAAACACTACTGAAATAATTACAATAGATACATATGTTTTTAAACTAGGTTTCCAATACATATGGTATTATTTTTTGTGATTATTTGTTGTTGTTGTTTTTTATATTATATATTGTTATGGTAAAAATTGGTAGTTGGTAGGGCTAGTAACATAAATGAGGGCTAGGTTTTTAAGAATGGAAGTTGGCTTTTGGCAGCCCTTATTTCAAGTAATTTTCTTTAACAAATTGAATAATTATCTGTGAAATGGGTCACCTGGGTGTTCAAAGGCTTATATAAAGTGTCTTGTTATACTTGTTTATTTGTCTGAAGAAGTGCATATATTACTGTACATGAAAGCGCTTACAAGTAAAAGGATATATTTCTTACCTCGACTGGCGTGATTTGTGACCTCCGTTTTTTATTTTTATTTTTTACAAGTTCTTTTGTGTGTTTTGTTTATTATTTTATAGTGTTTTGGATATGCTGATTAAATTTCATTTTGTCATCTATATGGACTGTTTAGTATGCTGAACAAGTTCTGTTTTTGTATTGTCAGAGGAGGAAGATTTTTGATTTTCATAGTATTTAGGGGTGAAGAGAATTATTTTGGATCGAGACATACTCATATAATGCACAGCCAAGTTTCAGTTGAGAAGGATTCCTGGGTTTTTAATTGTAAATCATTAGGTTTTTAGCAATAGCAGATATGAGTGGTATTAGCTTACTAAATGTTAGAGGCACAATTATTTGCCATACAGAGGTTTTTTATGACTGTTAGAAAGCATGGGATCAAGGATGGATCCTTAGGGACACACCAACTGATATGGATAGAAATTATGAGAAAACATTCTGCTATTTAACTGCCTGAGTGTTGTGGGAACAGTATCTGGGGAACTAGGCTAGAGATGAGTTTAGGCACTTGAGAACAACGAGCTAAAATATTTCACTTTTGCCATTATATGAATGATCAATCAATCTGACTAAAGTCTGTACAGTCAAGTAGAAGTAATTTGTTGGGCTTATCTGTTTTGGGGGGAGGGGGGGTCTAATGAATTGCATTGTATCGGATAGTAACTAACTGAAATAATACTGTGAACAATCTCCGAGTAATAGCTGTGTGGTTAATCACAGACATCTGAAGTTTACACAGTCAAAGTGGCTGTATGTGTTTGAGAGAAAGTGATAAAACTGTATTTGTCTAGGAGAAATTGAGTTAGTGGGCTGTGTTGTATGCATTTGGCAAGAAGCTGAAATATCTTACTATGCATATTAGTTATTCATTCATTTAATCACAAACATCCAAGGTATACACAATGTGGCACATCTGTGTGTGGGGAGTTATGATTTACACTATGCTTTAGACAGCAACAAGCTGAAATGATTGTGCTATCAGTTTGTGTGTGTGTGCGAGAGAGAGAAATTGAGACTGTGTGTATGAGGGATTGGAATAGGCTGCAGTGTAGCCTACAATAAGCTGAAATATTCTACTGTGACTTATGTATTCATAAATGTTCATCACAATCCGGCAATAATTGGTAGGAGAGTGTGGGTGGAGGATTTGAAGTGGGATGCATTGTATGCGTCTGATAGCAGCAGACTGAAATAAATTTGTGTCCATTTAAGGTGTAGTTAATGAAGTGGCTATAACTGGTGGACATGTGCAAGTGTGAGCTTGTGTATTTATCACATTGAGTATGTGAGTAATGTGTTGCACTGAATGCTTCTGAGAATATCAAGCTGAAATATATTACTGTTTTCATTGTATTCTGTAATTTGATAGCAATCGGACATTTGAGGTGTACATAGTCAATAAAGTGGTCAAAACTCATTGGCAGACAATGTTTGGAGGAAGTGAATAATGAGTGTACACTGTATGTGCACACCATGCCTGTGTAATGGGCATTGCTTTGCTGTATCCTTACTTTTTATGTTCCACTTCCAGTATAATAATAATAAAAGACCTGGGTAAAATACCAACATACTTAGCTGTATAACTTTGTTTGCTCACTTATGAATATTATCCATATATTTGCATATATAATGTTAATATCTCAAGAATGGTAGCTTCAGCAAAAGGGAACAAGGTGGCTGTCCCAGTCTGATCTGGATTACTATGTGTACTTAATGAAACAGTGAATGCGAGATGATCCCTGTGTATAGAAAATTTTTTGAAAAATCATAGCAAATGTCATAATCTGATGTTTGTTTATATTCTTGTTACCCAGTCCATTAACTCATTATTAAAACAAACACACATACAGTACCAGTATGAAGTGAGACCAAAAGGAAGTTGGCAACATGTCCACATTCTAATATATGCAGCTTTTGTTTTCCTGTTTTATGAATATTGGCAATATTTACACGTTAACAGTAATATTTCAGTAATGGTACAGTTAGCATTAGAAAGAAAGGATGTATGTGGAAGGAGGCATTATTTGGAATACGTGGACAATGAATCTATTACTGTGTGATATATAGTACTTGAGTAATTGTAAAATGATTGAAGATTGAAAATATTTCATAATTTTCATACCCATATTTTCATTAATGCAAACATGGAATGTGATAGTGAAATGATAGGAGGCCTGCGCCTCCTAAGGTGTTCCTTAATTCTGACAGAGGTAACTACAGTGTATTAATATTAACAGTATTGTAGCTTGGGTCCCCAGGTCCCTAATTACTTCTTCCGTACTTAATGGATTACCACCTATGTGGTAATTTGTGGGCACTTTGTTTTTGCCAAAGGGGATGACTATACACTTTTTGGCGTTTAGCTTGAGGCCATGGCTGTGGCACCAGTTGTCTGTTTCTATGAGGCCCTTTTGTAGGATGCTTGTGTCGGCTGGAGAGTCGATTATGGCGCCCAGTTTGCAGTCATCTGCAAACTTGGTCAGCCACAGTCCTTCCGTGTTAGCCTGTACCTCCTAGAAATATATACCGAACAAGAGAGGTCCCAGGACTGAGCCTTGTGGGATGCCACTTGTAACTGGTTTGGAGTCTTACATGGCTCCAGCAATTCTAACCGTGTGGGTTCTGTCCTTAGGCATGCACAGTGGAACAATCGTGGGATTTACATGGCTGAAATTAGTGACACTTATTTGCAAAAAATATTTATGAAACATTTCCCATTGTTCCTCTAATATGTAAAAAGAATGAGTGTGATGCATTCATGGTGGTGGTGGGGGGGGGGCTTTACAAGCAGTGGTTGATGTTCTTCGTGTTTGTGTTGCAGTAATCACATTTGGGTTATCCTTGCCAGGGTAGCCCTCGGTTGGCCCGAATGCCAGAGATTTAGTATTTCTGCATCAGTTGCTGTTGCTTGAGGACTGACATTAGGTCGTCAGTAGTATAAAGTAAGGCAGCCGACGCCATTACATCAGTCTTTCTTGCTGTGGAGGCCGAAGCCGTTCGTATGAGTGCCAGTCAGCTGCTACCTGAGTTTTCTTTTACCGAATTGAAGCTGAAGTCTTCTAAAGCTAAGTACCCCATTGGGGGTCCTTTTTTCTTGCACTAACTGATGTCAGAAAAAGTTAATTGTCTCACCTGTGGAAAACAAATACCACACCAAGACTTCCACTCTTACTGCATCACTTGTTTAGGCCCAGACCACGACGTCCCTCATTGCCGCTTGTGTGCTTTGTTCAATGCCAAAACTTTCCGTCGACAGGCACTTATTGTAGCCAATTTTCAGTTACAGTCCTCAAATTCTGATATGGCTTCAGTAAGCCATCCGACAGCAGATCTTCCGAAAAAATTTTAAAGATAAAGACAGAGACAGACCACACAGGTCCAAACCTAACGACGATGCTTCCGTTAAGCTCTAATAGTCAGTTATCCGGTGCTCAGTGAAGTGCTTTTGCAGCCCCTGATGCCCGCTTCTGTTGATTCACAGGCCGCTACCAAGACCCTTTTGGTGTCTGAAATGCCGCAAAACTCTTCTTCGACTAATGATCCTGCGGTCGTCTCAACCTTGGATGGGTCCGGAGCCACTGAGCAGGCACCGGCTTCCGAGGAAGTCCTTTGCACTACCGAATCTCCACACAAACAGATGTCTTCTTTCGCAACTACCGTTCTTTCTAAAACTACCGACTTTCTTAGGCCCAGGGTACAAATCTCACCCAAGAAACCGACAACCAACACTCAGGTGCCTGCTACCTTGCCTCAGTCTCAAATGCTTAAAATAGTGGAAGATCTTATCACGCTGATCGGGGGAAACAAAGCTACCCCCTCCAAAAGGAAAAGAGATCTGTCCCCTGTAGTTTTGTCTGAACAAGACTCAGATGAATCTGATGCATCTGAATATGAAGACATGCAACCCCTCTCTACTTATGCGAATTCTGATGCAGAGGATTCCATTCCTTCATCCTCTCCCCCAGAGGATTTTTCCTTTGGGGAAACCCTGCATACCTTAAAGGAGCATTTCCAATAAGGAGAGTCAGGACTACCCTCAGTCTAAAAAGAAACCCAGGGAATTCCTAAATCTTCCGCAACACAGACCCTTGGCCATCCCCCAGTTCTGGATGTTGTGGAGGATGTTTTCCTCAAATCCAGCTCAACTCCTGACACCCTTCCTCCTGCTCCCAGAAAACCAGAGGGGTACTATAGAGTCCCTGACTCACACAAATATCTTTTTAAAAATCCTATAGCTGACCCTGAAGTCATTTCTCAAGGGCCAAAAGGGATTAAAGCAACCTCTTCTAAGAATCCCACCCCGTCAGACAGGGATTCCTGAGCATTGGACAGATGGGGTAAGAAAGTATACACCTCAGCTACTCTTGCTTATCAAGGCACTAAATTGCCAGTTCCATATGCTGAAATTTCAGCAACATACCATGGAACTCCTTAAACAAAAAATGTCTTCCTTTCCTGCTTGGGCAGACTCTAAAGATTTACAAGAGTTAGTGCATTCTGCAAGTCAAGTAACTAAACACACCTTGCACTGTGGTTTTGACACCCTAGAAGCTCCATGCAGGGCAGCAGTCACTGGATCTGTCATTAGAAGGCATGCATGGCGTAAGGAACAGCCCTTGGCAGATCATGTCAAATCTAAATTGTTGGATGCCCCTTTGCACAAATATAATTTATTTGGCACTAAAGCAGAAGAGGTCTTAAAAAAGATGGAAGAAAAAGAAAAATCTATGCAAACAGTTCAGGGTTTCTTTCAGGTCCAGCCCCCTAGGGTCAGCAGGCATTGTCCTTCCAAACACTGGTCCTTTCATGCTCCTAGTAAACCGGTCTAGCCTGGGCCCCGTTGAAGCAGACACCCCAGACAGCAGCCCCAGGGAATGCAGAGATCTAAGCAGTGGATTACCTCCACTTCAAAACCAGGGAGTTCTAAGCCACCCCCTTAAGGTAAGAACTCACAATGACTCACCCCCTCCCTCTGACCATCTTCACGTACCCTGTAGGAGGAAAACTCTCCTTTCACTCGAGCACTTGGGCCACCATTGCCAAGGACCACTGGGTTCTGAACATTGTCTCTCAGGGATACAAATGTTCCTTCCACATCCTTCCAGACCCAAAAGGGTTCCTAGATTTACCACCAAATCAGTGGGCAGAGGCTCAAAAGCAAATAATTTCCCCTGCTCTCTATGAGGGCAGTAGAGCATGTTCTTGCAGAACAGATAGGCCAAGGTTTCTACTCCAGACTTTCTCTGCTGCCAGAAAAGAGGGTACCTGGCATCCAGTCCTCGATCTAGCCATTCTAAACACCTTCCTGGTGATCCCAAAATTCAAAATGCTCACCCTCCAGCACCTGCTACCCATGCTCTCCAAGGACACTTGGCTAGCCACCCTAGATCTAAAAAGAGGCCTACTTTCACATTCCTATCAGGGAATCATGCAGGAAATACCTACCCTTAAGGGCAGGATCTAATTTCACTTCCCTGCGCCTCCCTTTGGCATATCTACTGCTCCCAGAGTTTTCACAAAATGTCTGGCTCTGGCCATTGCCTTTTGCAGACAAATATTCACATTTACCCATACTTAGACAACTGCCTTATTCAGGCAGACAGCCAGGAGAAGCCGCTCAGTCACCTGGCCTTTGTAAAGACCCTGCTAGCCTCCCTAGGGTACACAATCATCGAAAAGAAATCCAAACAGGTGCCCAACCAAAGGATTATCTTCTTGGGAACAAGTCTAGACACAACTTCACAGACGACATACCTTACTCCAGAGATACAAATTTTCCTGATAGCCTACTTCTCTCAACTAGCCACCAGGCCCCAGCTAACTGCAAGAAAGATCCTGCAAGCTCTGGGGTTCATGGCATCTTGCATACTCATTCCATATGCCAGACTGCATATGAGGAAACTTCAATGGTACTTAGAGCCTTTGGTGCCAACACTTTCAAGAGCCGGAAACTCTTCTACCTATAGTTCCTTGCCTCAGAAAAGATTTTTTTTGGTGGACAACAGCATGCTCTCACAACAAAGGAATGCCTTTCTCCCCACCCCCCGCCGCCCAGACCCTCACCACAGATGCATCAGACTACCCTTTGGGTGCACACCTGGACGGCAGGTGCATACAGGGCCAATGGAGCCCACAGCAAATCCCTCTGCACAAAAGAGATGATGGCTGTGCAGCACGCCTTGATACCTTTCAAGCCCCTTTTCTCTCCAGGGGCTCTCTTGATCAAAACTGAAAACACCACTGTGATGGGGAGGGACTCACTCCTACCCTCTATGCAGGCTGGCCATGACCCTTTGGCACACAGCCTCTGCCATGCAACTACACCTGTTAGCACAATTCCTACCAGGTTCTCTCAACTCTCTGGCAGACCAATTAAGCAGAAATCTTTTGGACCCACACGAGTGGCAACTCAACAGAAGTACCTTCACCCTAATAACTCAGAAATGGGGAACCACGAAGGTCGACCTCTTTGCCTCCCACACCAACAATCAGCTCAGCAAATTCTGCACCAGGGAGCATCACTGCATGGCTTGGAAAATGGATACCCTGTCCTTACCCTGGGTCAGTCGATCAGTCTATATCTTTCTTCCCCTATCTCACATCCCCAGGGTACTGCTCAAAATAAGGGAGGAAAAACCAAGAACCATTCTTATAGCTCCAGACTGACCCCGGCAGCACTGGTACCCCTTGCTGCACAGCCTATCCTCGCTACCCCCATGGCATCTTCCTCAGATTCCAAACCTCCTGACCCAGAGGGAAGGGGAATTTATGCATCCCCAATTGCAGACGCTCAGTTTGGCAGCTTGGCTTTTTCCCTAACCCCGAACCAGTCTGACAACCTCAGTAAAAAGGCTCCGAATGTTATCCGTGAGGCCAGACGTCTTAGCACCAGGAAGTCTTATTCTGATAAATGGAAAAGGTTCTAGGCTAAGAGAGCCAGTACGGCACAGCCTTCCCTTCCCCTCGTCCTGGATTACTTAGCTGACCTACACAGTGGCCTCTTTCTCCTGTATAGAAATTCATGCCTCTGCTATTTCTGCTCATTTTCCCTCTGAGCAGCCTCTTTTCTCACACCCTTTGATCAAACTGTTCCTAAGAGGGGATAGCAACTTGAGGCCACCCAGAAGGACACCAACACCAGCTTGGGACCTTAACTTTGTATTGGAAAAAGCTCACCCTGCCCCCTTTCGAACCAGCTTCTTCTGCAGAGCTAAAATTTCTCTCCTGGAAGATAGCACTTCTTCTGGTCATCACTTCAGCCAGAAGAGTCTCTGAGCTGCAGGCACTCATGGCTGTGGAACCCTTCATCATCTTCTATGCAGACAAGGTATCCCTCAGAACTAACCCATCCTTCATGCCCAAGGTGGTGTCCAGTGTGGCTCTCAACCAATCCATTCATTTTCCCACCTTTTTTCCAAATCCCCAGAACAAGTGGGAAAGGATTCTTCACTCTAGATGTGTACACAGCTCAGATTCTATCTAGACAGGACTAAATCCTTCAGAAAGTCAGATCAATTGCTGGTTAGCTTTGCTACAGGGGCAGAAGGCAAAGCCATCTCCAAACAAACATTTCCAAATGGATAGCACACTGCATCCATTTCTGCTACAAACAGCGTGGAAAGCCTCCCCCCAAGGGGGTCAGGACACAGCAGCCTTCACCTCTGCAGCTATCCTCAGAGGAGTCCCCACCAGGGACATCCTGGAGGCTGCCACCGGGACATCTGTTCACACTTTTACCAAGCATTACCACGTGCCCCTCTTCTCCAAATCCAGGGCAGGGTTTGCCTCTGCAGTTTTGCAGGGCATCCTAGCCAGCCCCTAGTTTCATTGACTGCCTCCACCCTTTTCCTCAGCTTTGGGAAACAACCGAAATGTGATGACTGCAACAGTGAAACACGAAGAACCATAGTACAGTTGTGTACACTTACCATAAATGTAGATGTTCAAGTGTGTATTCACTGTTGCAGTCCTGGTTTTCTTCCCTCCATCCCCCTTTCTTCTTTCTCCTTTTATTACCTTTCTAACTTATTTACTTTCCTTACAAGGAACTTACTGGTATTTATTTTCCACTGGTGGGGTTTCTTCCACCAGAACCTGGACTCCTACTTGAGGGCTCCTGACAGGTTAGGGCAAGAAAAACTGATGTAGTGGCGTTAGCTGCCTTACTTTATGCAACTGACGACCTGACGTCAGTCTTCAAGCAACAGCAACCGACACAGAAATACTAAGTCTTTAGTATTTGGGCCGGTTGAGGGCTACCCTGGAAGAGATAGCCCAAATGTGATGACTGCAATAGTGAATACACTCAGATATCTACATTAATGGTAAGTGTACACAACTGTACTTTTCTGAAACCATGACAGTAAAACATAGGTAATAAAGATATCCACTCTGCTTGAAGGACAAGTTAATAATAACAATATTCTACTATTCCACTGTTGAGGTTAATATTGCAGGAATGTTATGTTGGGCAAGGGGGCAATGATTGCAGTTTGTGTTAGGCAAAAAAGGTACTAAACGAACTTGAGTCTGTCATAAATATTTGGTGTGTGTGCTGTTAATATTAACTTTACTCTAATATTCAGATTAATATATTTTAAACAGTAAATTGTGAGTTAGGAACTAAGATGGTGTCTTTAAGTTGACATGATCTTGTAGGTATCCACAGTGAAAACACTGTGGGATATACATGGCTTTAAGTACTGGAGAATGTTAGCCGAATGTTATAAAATATACGGAATTTCCCATATTTGCATTAATAAATTGTAAATGGAATGTGATACTGCCATTTCATGCTAAGATAACAGTGATTATACATATTATTTTGAAGTTAAACTGTACTGTTTGAATGCTTTTATTTCTGAAGCCTGTTTAAGTTTAGAGAACTTTGGAGAAAGGCAGAAGACTGTGATTTTAATTGTAAAAATAAGCTCGTATCTTTATAGGTAGATGAATGGATGTCAAGTTATTACCCATGAAATATTGGCGGACATTATTGTAAGGGAGCAAGCACTTAGCCCTTTGCCCGAGGATATCAGAAGCTGATTTATAGACTGAAAATGTAAAATTGCTGAAGGAATGTGCAGAAAGGGTGAACTCTTTCACAGTTGCTCAAGAAGGTGGTTCATGGCACTATACATTGTCCACCTGAGTTCCCTTGCACCAGCCTAAAACAACAGAACAAGTTCCACAGACAAAGATTAAGCTGTCTGTTATTGTACACTTCCAGGTTTTGGGTTAAATGTTTCTAAAGTAACTGAATGGTGCATGGATGGTACAACTGTCCACAGTAATGTAGTAAGAGCAAGTCACAAGGCTACAAGCAGAACTATTATCGCATTAGTTGCGAGTTGTCTGGAGACCACTGCTGTTAGTACTACCACAAGGGTCTGTACCTACACCTGTGGAGGGCATTATTAAAAGGGATACAGCATCAGACATAACTACTTTTAAAAGTCTACAGTGGTTAAAAGGAAATAGTGCTTTACCTGGGCAGTTCTTTCCAGATAAGGGTTTGCTTGAATTTGAAAGAGGGCCAAGAGTTTACTTGAATTTTAACTGGACCAAGGGAAAGAACAGGTGTCTGTTTGATATCCTAGTGTATTTTTATAGGAAATGATTCAGTACTTTGTATGCATGCAACTACATGCAGCAAGGCATGAAGACGAGCATGTAGGGATGGCATCAGGAGTGAGAACCAGCCAATGTCCATACCTCCGACAAATGCTGGTGATATGGCTGTTCTAGATGGGAGAGTTAGGTGGTAGTGGCAAGCCTGAATCTGATACACAGCTGTCAAAAGATACCAGACTTCCTTTGGAAGGAGAACTGGAGAGGATCACAAGGAAATAGTTGAAAGATCATATGTGAAGTTGTTAAATCTCGCCGTTTATTCTCATTGATGGGTTCGGAGCCAATCCTCGGCTCTGACACTGCCTAATGGCAAAAGCTCAAGGTTTGCCAGTAGCTCGAGACCAAGCCCCTTATCCCACAATGCACTGCTGGAATTACCTCAGATCTAGTTTGCCGCAGCAAGAGAGATCTCAGTGATCCAGTCAGCTCGGACCATTTATTAATAAATAGCAAGTTTTAAAAAAATTCTTTTTCTTCATAGATTTTTCTTCATGTAAAGAGTTTGTGTGTTTCTTGTTAAAATAATAATAGGCATAAGTAGTTTGTAGCAGTTAGTGCCCTGTGTTGGCTTAGTCTTATGTGGGCCTTTCCTAGCCCTATTTAGAGTTAATAATAATTCTTGTTGTCCGTATTTAATTAGTGGACCTATTTAGCCCTGTATTTGAATTTTATAGGTTTATCATTATAGTAGTGCCCGGTGTGGGTTAGTTTGCTTACTTTGCTTAGTGTTGGGTCTCTCTTACCCCATTTAGGTTTATAATTTCAACTGTTAGTAGTTTCTTAGTGTTGGAAGCCTGTTTTTATCCTACAGGTTTGCACTGTTTCTAGCATGTCGGATGAAAGGGAAGAGTCTCATCCCAAATCGGGATTTAAGAAATGCCCAGATTTTGGGCAGAAAATGTCCATCACTAACGGACATGTCCAATGTGTTTACTGTCTAGGGGCTAAACACCTCCAAGACTCTTGCAGTATTTGCTACTCTTTTTCATCAAGAGTCCTCTTAGAGAGCAGGAGGAAACTCATTGACAGGGGATTGCTGCAGCATTCTTTTTCTGAGGCATTGGGTAGCCAGGAAGGTGCCAGTACTTCAAAATCTTCAGATTCAGAACTTGTTAAGAAGGCAAGAACTTCAGAGGGTACAGGGTCATCGGTTCCACAGCCCTCTGAACCGAGTGTCCCTTGGTATGGAGCCAGCTCCCAGTATTGGAGCCGGTCTCTGAGGTTCCCTCATCTCCTCTGCTCCAGTCAGCACCTTCGGAGCATTCCTCTAAGTCTTCGGTCAGCCTTTCGGATATGGACATGGATCGGCTAGTGCAGAAGCTTCTACAGGCACCAGGACTTTCTAAATTGTTGGCAGCCCCGACCATTTCGTCGGAGCCAAAGACTTTTGAACCTGATTTGTGTACTCCTCCTCCGAGCCATACTGGACCCTCGGAACCAAAGGAGCCTGAACCGATGATTGCCGAACCTTTGGAGCAGAGACCTGTACTGGTGGTATCGGCTCTATCTACTGACATCCTTGGCACCGACCGAGGACGCTAGGAGCCGACGCTCTCCCATCGGGTCTGGGGAGGGTAGTCGGACGAATTTGTTGGTGCCGACTCTTCCTCTCGGGGCTTTGGCTCGGATGAGCTCTGCTACTACCTCCAGCTCGGAGCCCATGGTTTCGGTGCGGGAGGATCGGACAGTCCTTTCGGGTCCATCTACCCCTTCTCGTCTGAGCCATGGCGCCTTTGATGCCATGAGGGAGAGTCCTGTCTCCCAAGACATCATCAGCATCGGTTCGGCCTTCCCTCTCCCCTCAAGCTCCTGTGTACGCTTCTTCATCTACTGGTCCCCCTAAGTGTAGAGACCCTGAGCCTAAAGTACCCCCACAGGGCATCCCCTGCTCTTCCGAGACCTCCCCAGATCCCCCCACTGAAAAGTACCCAGGAAGAGACTGTGCAAGAGGAGGCACTTAAGACTCCCCACAGGAGTCTTTGACATCCAACACGGATGAGTCAGAAGTGTCCCCTCAATCCCCCTCTGAGGATATCTCCTTTGCGGAGATGTTAGAGATCGTTAGTCAGAAGGGCGATTGGCAGTCCAAAACCCCTACTGAGGATGAGTCAGTGCCCTTGAAGGCTTTTGGGTCTCAGCCTTCCACTTCTTGGGTGTCTCCGCCTTATGACGAGCTCAAGGAGCTGATCTCTTGTAAGGCGTGGGAGTCACCGGAGGCCATGGAACCTGTCCCTCTGAAGCCGAATAAGTTCATCTCTGCCCCAGTGGACAAAGCCTTTTTGACCAAAGGAGTGCCTATTGATGCCATGGTGGTAGCTGCAGCCACCAAAAAGGAAGTGTCTGAAACATCCGCATCTATCCATCCTCCTAACAGAGATTCTAGGATCATGGATAGATAATGGGAAATGCGTGTTTAGTTCAGCAACTTTTTCTCTGCAATCGCTGAACTACTTCACCCATTTTACGAGACTGCAAAGAGTTGATCTGAAAGAGCTAGGAGATGCTCTTCAGGGTATGGTAGCTGCAGGGGTTGCCGACAAAGTCAACACACAGTTCGCTACCCTAAACTCTGTGGTGAACTCGTCCATGAGTCTCATATCTTATGCATCTGATGGTTTGAGTAGAGCCGCTAGTTCTGGCATTGCTCTGCGAAGACGAGCCTGGATGTGTCTCTGTTCCTTTGCGGAGCCCTTTAAGTCTTCCTTTATCAACACCCCATTTGATGGCTCATCACTGTTTGGGCCTAAAGTAAAGGAAACTCTAACCAGGTGTGAGCAGGAAGGCAAGAACCCTATCTGCCGTTGGAGTCCGTTTTTCTACCCCTACTCGGCCCTACCCCAAGGGCCCTAGGGGAGGGAAAATGTGGTTCTGAAAAGCACAGGGAGCCTTTCAGAACACACGTGGAGAACCCCCTCTAGAGGCAGAGGAGGGGGCTATAACTGAAGACGCCACCCGCACGGTAGAGGGGGGTCCGCAGCAACAGGGTGACAGGGGCCAGTTCTTTGGTCAGCCCAACCAGCGCCCCTGAAAGGGGTCCGGCTGTTCGGCTCTGGAGAAAGTCAGGGGTCGCTTGTCTTTGTACCCAGAAACCTGGCTAAACATAATATCAGATAAATGGGTACAAAGTATCATTTCCAGAGGATATTTCATACCGTTCTCTTCCCCTCCCACTCCTGTAAACAGAATCCCAGATGTTCCACCCAGTCTCAGGGAACAAGCAATCGTAGAGGTCCACAAATTGCTAGAAAAAGAGTCATCCAACCAGTCCCAGCAGACCAAGTTGGATTCGGAAGTTATTCAAGATTATTTTGGGTACCAAAGAAAACAGGGGACTGGAGGACCTATCTTGGACCTCAGCAGACTCGACCAGTTCGTAAAGAAAGAAGTTCCAAATGGTCACGCTTCAGTCCATTCTTCCCTTCCTAGGGAAAGGCGATTGGATGTGCTCCATAGATCTCGATGCATACTATTACATAAAGATGAACAGACACTCCAGGGATCACCTGCGTTTCCGGCTGGGAGCCAATCATTACCAGTTTCGAGCTTTGCCCTTTGGTCTCACTACAGCTCCAAGAGTTTTCACCAAATGCATGGCAGTGGTCACAGCTCACCTGAGGCATCTAGGATTCCAGGTGTTTCCATACCTAGACGATTGGCTCCTCACCGCTACCACCAGGCATCAATTGACTCGGGCAACACAATGCACTCTGACACTCTGCCATTAATTAGGCATTACAATCAACTTCGAAAAGTAGTCTGCCTTATCGCCATCGCAGCATACCATTTTTATAGGAGCAGCGTTAGATGCCTCAACCACCACTCTACGTCTTCCAATCGAAAGAGTCTCACTTCTCCGCCAACACATCAACTCACTGGTGTCAAAAGAACAAAGTTACAGCAGCAGAGGTCTTGAAGGTGCTAGGTTTGATGGCGGCAGCAATCCTGGCTATACCACTCGCAAGGATGCATATGCGAATCCTTCAATGGCTCCTCTTTGCTCAGTGGTCTTACCAGAAATTACCGATGCACCACATGATTCTCATCACAGATTCTTGCAAGAGAGACCTTCGGTGGTGGTTGACGTCTCTTCGTCACAATCGGAAGACCTTTTGTCGCCCCCCCCCCCATTTTCAGGGAAAGACAGCCCAAGGCACATGGACGGATGAAGAGTCACATCTGCATATCAATGTTCTGGAGTTGAGAGTGGTACTTGTGGCATCGCAGTACTTTCAGGACTCTCCTCCTCTAGCGACAATTGCAATTCAGATGGACAACATGTCAGTGGGCTGGTACTTGAACAAGCAAGGCGGAACCAAGTCTTACCCCCTTTGCCGAGAAGCCCTCAGGGTATGGCAGTGGGCTGTGTTATCCCAGCGTTTTCTGTTAGCAATGCACATCCCGGGGAAATCCAGCATGATAACAGCCAAACTAAGCAGGACAATACTGTTGCCTCATGAGTGGTCTCTCAACCAACGAGTTGCAGATTTGATTTTCCACAAATGAGGCCAGCCTTGCTGCGACAACTTTGCCAGTCACATCAATAACAAATGCAGAAGCTACTTTGCCGTAATACCACCTCCAGGACATTCCCCCGAGAGATGCACTCATGCACGATTGGCCCCCGGGTCTCCTTTATGCATTCCCACATATTCCATTGATACCAAGGGTTTTACAGAAAGCGAAATCGCTAGGAAGGAAAGTTAACCTCATAGCCCCTTACTGGCCTCAACAGATTTGGTTCCCCTTCCTTCACCATCATCTGCTGGAGAATCCATGGATCCTGGACCCAGTTCCAGACCTTCTGACACACCTGTCAGGGGACCTCCATCCTTCACTGCAGTCCCTAAAGCTGACTGGCTAATCCACTTCCCCTAATTGCCAGGTTTCATTCAATCTCAGATGATACAAGACAAATCCTTTGTCTTCTCACAAGCCATCCACTAGGAAACTGTACTGCAGTAAGTGGAACAGGTTCACAATTTGGGCCAATATACAGAAAATCGACCCTTTCCAAGCTCCTCTGTCCTCCATTTTAGAATTTTTGATAAAGATCTTTAAGGAAGGAGCAGCAGCTGCCACAGTTAGAGTCCAGTTAGCCGCCATATCAAATTTCCACCTTGGATTCGATGGGTTGAACGTTATGGGCTATAAGTTATCTAAGGCTTTTCTTAAAGGTGTTTTTCACATGAGACCTCCTGTCAAAATTCCTTATTCTCCCTGGAATTTGAATTTTATGCTGTCTCAAATAATTCTTCCCCCCTTCAAACCAGCATCTTCTTGTGATCTCAAGTATTTGTCATGGAAGACGATATTCCTAGTGGCCATTACTTCTGCCCGCAGAGTGTCAGGACTTCAAGCATTATCTATTAGACCTCCTTACATGATTTTCCATGCTGATAGAGTATCTCTCAGAGCAAACCCCTCCTTTTTGCCTAAAGTCTGTTCCGAATCCAATATCAATCAGGTTGAGTTGCCACTCTTTTTTCCCAAACACTCTAACAAATTGGAATACATGCTGCATAAACTTGATGTATACAGACAGCTCAGATTTTATCTTGATAGAACTAAGGATATTAGAAAATCAGATCAGCTTTTCGGAGGCCAGAAAAGGTAATCCAGTGGCTAAAACAACCCTATCTAAATGGGTTATCAGATTGTATATCCTTTGTTTATGCAAATGCAAACATGCCATTGACAGACCTAAGGCTCATTCTACCCGAGCAGTTTCTATGTCTTCTGCCTTTCAAGCTAAATTGCCCCTTGACAATATTTGCGCTGCAGCCACTTGGTCTAAGCATCATACCTTTATCGCGCATTACAAAGTAGATGAGGCTTCCAGGGACAGATCTTCTTTGGTTCCACGGTACTGAAAAACATACTTCCATAAGCCACCCAAGATTCAGGGTGCTCGGGATGCTACCCATCAGTGAGAATAAACGGCGAGATTTAACAACTTCACATAAAGAAGTTATGTACTCGCCATAACGTTCCATGCGAGTTGTTTATCTCGCCTTTATTCCCGCGTTCCTCCCTCCTGGCTGACAGTTGACTTAGAGGCCAGTACCATCCTGGTTATTTGATACTTCTTCCCCTTTGGGAAGTGCTTCATTGTAGGAAAAAAAAAAGGTATATATACTCGCAGCAAACAAGATCTGAGGTAATTCCAGCAGTGCATTGTGGGATAAGGGGCTTGGTCTCGAGCTACTGGCAAACCTTGAGCTTTTGCTATAGGCCGTGTCGGAGCAGAGGATCGGCTCCGAACCCATCAGTGAGAATAAAGGCGAGATAAACAACTCACATGGAATGTTATGGGTGAGTACATAACTTCTTTTTTCCATCCTTCCTTACAGAACTTGATTGTAGCCAAAGACTTTCCTGATGTTCAAGGTCAATGGAAATCTATATACTGGGATGGTGAATAGCGAGAATGAATTCTTGAACAAGGTCTAGAGGGAGAAATGATGTACCAGCTTGGTAGTAGCAAAGGTCCATTGGTGGACACTTCTAGCCATAGCCCATGATCTTTCTTTTTCAGGTCATATGGCCATGAAGCATAGGAAACGAAGGCTTATGCTGAATTTCTCTTGGATGGATATTGCAAAAGCTATTGAGAGGGTTCTGCAGTAAATGTGAGGAGGGCCTAAAAATTAGCAATGCAGGAGATAAACTTAAGGCTCCATGTTAAGTTGTCAATCTCGCCTTCATTCTTGCTTGATGGGTTCTGCTAAGCTCGAGAGTCACTTTTACCAGCTCGAGGCAGCCCCATATCCCATGATGCAAGGCGGTAAGTAGCCAGATCTTTATGAGGTCCTCCTTTACCAGCTCCTGGTAAGTGATTCACTTTATTGATATTTAAGCCCCTTTTGTTAAAAACCTTTTATTGTTAGTTATAAGTTAATTATTTAGATTTCCTGACAGAAAATCCCTGTCTCTTTTAATTTTTTAGTCAAACTTTACCCATCCCATCCCTCCTGTTAGTGTGTGTGTTTGTTTTAGGAATACCTTTTGGTATTTCTTTAATTTAAATTTTGACTGGTGTGTGTTTTGTGAAGCACCATGTCAAAGGAGAGGGTCTCAGGAAGTGTGACTCGTGCTGTCAGAAGATGTCTCTGACAGACGGTCACACTTCTTGCCTGTATTGCCTGGGGCCTCTTCACCTGCAGGACTCCTGTGCTATTTGTCATTCCTTCAGCCAGAGAGTCCTGCAGGAAAGACGGGAGGGCTCTCCGCCAAGTCGGCTCCATCAAAATCAGCTAAATCTTCCAAGGCCCAGGCTTCTGTGTCTAAGCTCGCGTTTCGCTCAGGAGATCGGCTCGCTGGAGCCGATTCTGCACCGATGGCTATCGGTGCCGAATCTGCATCGACCACTTCGTGTCGGCTCCACCGTTCCGACCACCATGTGGCACAGGCATCGTGTCGGCTCGATCGGCTCCGACCCGTTACTTTGGTGGCTGTATCTCCTGTCGGCTCCGATAAGTCTTCGGATCTATAGTATCGGTTCCAATGGCTCATTCCAGGAAGAGGTCGGTCTCCTTCCTTGGAGGCTTCACCTCTTCTTCGGAACGGAGCCATCGGAGCCGATCTTCAAGGTCATCCAGACTGTCAGATCATGACCTAGAGAGAGTGGTCAGTAGATTACTTAAGTCACAGGTACTGGCCCAAATGTTACATAGTCCGTCTCAACAGACGACTGTTGGTCCACAGTTCCTCCTTCAACTCTACCCCAGAGCTTGGAGTTGGAGGAATGGTTACTGCTACGGCTGGAGAGACGGATACCCCTTCTGTTCCTTCAGCCTCTACTCTTATCTCCTCTTCGAGACCTTCCTTAGAGGGATTCGTGGTCGGGCTTCCATGGTCTCCTCCGAGGGGTGAGTGGCATCGGACCCTTGTCCGAACCCTTGAAGCCTCGGCCTTGGTGAGCTCGGCTCCGACATCTGCCTCGAGACTTCCGTGGTCCCTGGAGTTCCTAGCTCTCGGACCTGCCTGGGAGGGGAGCATTCGAGGTGATGAAGAGTGTGCTGGCCACTGGTATCAGTCAGCAGTCTGTTGCTCCTCCCTCTATAGTACCTGTTGACATCTCTGCCACTTCTCTTGCTACAGGACCCAGAGATCCTCCGCCTCAGGTTTCCCATTGGGAATTTGATTCTCCTGATGTTTCGAGATCCTCCTAGGAAGAGGACTTGTAAGAGGAAACATGTAGACTGATACTGACTTTGATGAGTCAGAGGGATCCCTAGATCCTCTGAGGATGTCTCCTTCTCAGACATCCTAGAACTTCTTAAACAGAGGAAACTGGCCCACCAACAATCCCTCTGAGGATGAGTCAGTGTACCTAGAGGCCCTCCACCTCCTGGGTGTCTGGCAGCTCCTGACTCTGTAGAGCCAGTCCCTAGGAGGCCTTCAAAATTTATCACTGCCCCGTGTGACAAGCATCCTCACTAAGGGTGTCCCCGCTGATGCCATGGTGGTGGCTGCGGCACCAAAAGGAACCTCCTAATAAGGACTCTAGGACCATGGATATTATGTCACTTCACCAGACTCCAGGGATATCCAGGAGCTGGGTGAAGTAGTTCAGATCCTACAGCTGCAGGGGCTCAAGAAAAATTGCTTTGCACCTTGGAACCCTCATTTCCATTGCAACCTCCCTCCATCGGCTAATATCTTATGCTGCGGATGGGTACAGGTGTGGCTGATCCCTTTAAGGCATCCTTCACAAATTCTCCCTTTGATGGGTCAGCTTTGTTTGGCCCTCAGGTGAAGGAAACCTTGACCAGGTGCGCAAGACTCTTTCTGCTGTTGAGTCCCTTCTAGACCTTATCCCAAAGGACAGAAAGGTGGGGAATCCCAAGGAGTCACACGGATTCACGTGGTCAGTTTACCCTAGAGGCAGAGGGGTAGCAACAACAGAAGAGGCAGAGGGGGTCCAAAAACCAGGGAAAAGAGAGAGCTCTCTGACAAGCCCTTTCAGCATCCCTGAGATGTTGCCCTCCTGTCCCTCCTCGGGAAGATTATCACTGTACCCAGAAGCCTGGCATTCCCTCACTCAAGACAGATGGGTACAGTCGATCATATCCAAGGGTTACATAATTCCTTTCGAGGAAAGTCCCTTCCCTCAAATTCCCTTCCAGATGTACCACCAAATTGCAGAGTTAGAAGTCTCAAAACTACTGCAAAAGAGCCATTCAGCCAGTTACAACAGCCATTCAGAGTTTGGTCCCCAAAAGACGGAGACTGGAGACCAATATTGGATCTCAGCAGACTCAACAAGTCTGTCAGGAAGACAAGATTCAATGGTCACTCTTCAGTCAATTCTGCCCTTCTTACCGAAGGACAACTGGATGTGCTCAATAGATCTTCAGGATATCACATCAAAATTCACAGATGCTCCAGGAGATTTCTCCGCCGGCTGGGGTCCAGTCATTTCCAGTTCAGAGCCCTGCCCTTTGGTCTCACTACAGCCCCAGAGTGTTCACCAAATGCATGGCAGTGGTCACGGCTCACCTGAGACGCACCACCAGGCATCAGCTTATACAAGCCAGGGATTACACAATAAACCTTTGTTCTCATTTGGGCATCTCAATCAACTTCTCATCCTTATCGCCTGCCAGTCTATTACCTTCATAGGCAAACTTAGACACTGTTCGGATGTCAGCTACCCTTACAGATCAAAGAGTTTCAGACATTCAGAGTCATGATCATTCTGGCCAACAAGAAAGTACAGGCCAGAATGGTTCTAAAGGTATTAGGTCTCATGGCTGCGCCATTACTCTTCTTCCCTGGCTCGATTCTACATGCTTCTTCAGTGGATGCTGTTCACACAATGGTCATACCACCAGATTCTGGTGACACAGACATGCAAAGAGCATCTTGCTTGGTGGATCACATCTCCTCAGGTTCACCCAGGGGGGGTACTTTGTACCCCCATCCCCCCACGCCACTGTCACCACGGATGCCTCCCTGATGTACCATCTGCACATAAATGTCCTGGAGATGAGAGCAGTGCTTTTAACGTTGCAAGCCCTCAACGACCACAGACAACATGTCTGTAGTTTGGTATATCAACAAACAGGGCGGAACCAAGTCTCATCCCTGGAAACCAACATTGTAGCGGACAGATTGAGCAGAGCTATTCTCATGCCTCACGAGTGGTCTCTCAAGCTTGCTACTCCCCAAAACAGCAAATGTCCAGACTTCTTCAGCCTCTTCCCTCTATCAGGCCATCCCCAGACCAGGATTGGCCCCAGGGACTTTTATGCCTTCGCTCCATTTCCGCTGATCCCTCAGGTTATACAGAAAGCTACCGCTCTGAGAGCCAAATTGATTCTCATTGCTCTTACTGGCCTCGACAAGTTTGGTTCCTCCATCATCACCTTTTGGTGCAGCGCATCTGGACCCAGTGCCAGATCTTCTGATTCACCAATCGGGTCAGCTGCACCGGTCAATCCCTTCTCTCAACCTCACAGCTTGGTTGCTCCACTTCCTTCCTTAGCCAGGTGATCTCTAACCCAGTTAGAGACATCATAGTAATCCTCTACCAGGAGGATTTATACTAGCAAATGGCCCTGTTCAGGCAGTTCTGGACTTCTTAGCAGAGATTTTTCATGCAGGCTCCTCTTCTTCCACAGTCAGAGTTCAATTGGCTGCTATTTCCAATTTTCATGTCGGATAGCAGATCATAATATTA
This sequence comes from Protopterus annectens, assembly GCF_019279795.1. NCBI lineage: Eukaryota > Metazoa > Chordata > Ceratodontiformes > Protopteridae > Protopterus > Protopterus annectens. Next base: position 14,342,598 of record NC_056737.1, read on the forward strand.
TGTCCATAGGCTCTCAGGGCCTTCTTGAAAGGAATTTTCCTACTAAAGCCTCCAATCAGGAATCCTCCTCCTCAGTGGGATCTAAATTTAGTGCTGACATCCTTGATTCTTCCCCTTCGAGCCAGCTGCTCTTGTTCCCCCTAAATATCTTTCTTGGAAAACTTTATTCCTAGTGGCTATTACATGGAGGGTGTCTGAACTTCATGCTCTTTCTTTCCGACCCTATTTGGTTTTTCACAAAGACAGAGTATCTTTGAGAACTAACCCAACCTTTTTGCTAAAGGTCGCCTAAAGAACAATTTGAATCAATCCATTGATCTCCCTGTATTTTTCCTAACTATTCAGATAGAGCTGAACAAAAGCTACATTATCTTGATGTCCACCGTCAACTTAGATATTATTTGGACAGAACAAAAATTTAGAAAATCTGATCAACTTTTTGTTTCCTATGATAATAAAAAGGCCTTCCTGTTTCTAAAGTGACCTTGTCTAGATGGCTTTCTTGTCATCTCTGAAATTTATCTGCTCAGAGGAAAACAGCCGTGCTCAAAACCTAAAGCACATTCAACTAGGAGCTTAGCTACTTCTACAGCTTTTCAAGCTGGACTTCCTTTAGACACTATTTGTGCACCAGCCACTTGGGCCTTGTTTCCCATTACAAATTGGACTTGGCCTCCAGGGACAGAGCCAGTTTTGGCTCTACAGTCCTCAAGAGTTTGTTCCATTGAGCCACCCAGGATAGAGGTGCTAGTCCCATCAAGCAAGAATGAAGATTGACAACTTAACATTAAGTTATGTACCTACCATAACGTTCCATGTTAGTTGTCTTCTCTCCTGGCCTGGACAGACCTTGTTATAAGAAACTGTTATGCTGAAGACCATTCAGACCTGGTCCTTCTTCCATCTGTAAGTTTTCTTTCTTCCTTTGGGAAGTATTTCATGCTTGGTGCTATTGCCCTTTGTCATCAAACGAGATCTGGGTACCTTGCATCATGGGATATGGGGCTGCCTCGAGCTGGTAAAAGTGACTCTCGAGCTTAGCAGACAACTAACATGGAACGTTATGGTAGGTACATAACTTCTTATTTGTTGCCTTTGTTATTGGGGAGCTGTTTCACATGGTAATCACAGGCGTCTTAGAACCTGAATTGTCTCAGGTAAAAGATGTGTCTTGGTGATGGTCTGTGCTACTAATTATTACGAAGTAGTGGATCTGCTCCTTACTGAGACTGAGAAGATGCAAATGTTTTATTAGAATTATTCAGAAAGATAGAGTTCCCTAGGAAATACGGATACAAGTGCTTGTTTCTTGTCAGATGTGTTGATGTATTTGTAAAAGCTTTGTGAGGTAAACTTTTACCTCCTACAGACTAGTACTTCTGGTGGAAAAGTTTGTCTACTTTTAAAACTGTGCTGAGAGCATTTACAGAACGGTTCTAGAGGAAGGGGACATGCTACTGCCCCTTCTCCTTGCACATTGCGAGGGGCCTCAAGAATGCAAAGGATGATGATCATCGTGTTTCACTGTTGCAGTCCTAACAAATGGGTTATCTGGCTCCCAGTAGCCCTCAGTCAGCCAGAATACCAAAGGTAAGTAAAAATGACGTCGGTTGCCAAGGGCGTCTGATACAAAAGGAGGCAGCCGACGTAACTTCCTCAGTCTTCCTTGCCATGGAGCCCGAAGCAGAAGCTTTTCATGCACAAGTGCCGGTCAGCAGTTTACCTTTGTTGGTTTCTAATTACAAGAGTTGAAGTCCACTGCAGCTAAGTGCCCCATTGGGGATCCTCTCTTCTTGCCTTAACAAATGTCAGAAAAAGTTAATAATTGCCTTACCTGTGGAAAGCAGATTCCCCATAGAGATTTTCATTCCTATTGCATTATTTTAAGCCTTGACCACGACATTCCCAAGTGTGATCTCTGTGCCTCCTTTAATCCACGTACTATCTGTCAGGTTAAAATTTTGTCTAGGCATTTTGGAGTTTGGCCTAAGTTCATTGCTATGGTGTCCGCCGGTCTTCAGGCTTCGGATGTTCCGAAGAAACATAAGGATAAGGACCACGACAGGCCTCAGAAAGCTAAGTCATCGGATGAGGTTAAGTTGGTCATCAGTCAGGCGGTAGCCAGTGAGACGCCTTTGCATTCCCTGCAGTCCCCAGATGTACAACCGCAGGCCTTGATTGAGTCTGAGTCCCTTAGGCCTTTGGTATCCGTTTTGCCTTCCGACCTGTCGCCGGTCGCCTCTTCTGCTGGAGCTGCTAAACGGACTCCGGTGTCTGAGGCCTCTGTTTTGCGTTCTGACAGCAAACTTCTTCCTTCAACCTCTGCTGCAACTTCGGCGGTTGCCAGGCCTCCCGAGTCCTTCAGGCTTGCAGATAAATCTTCCATTCGTAAGCCTGTAAAAAAGCAGGCTCCAGCTTCTTCTCGTTCCCCTCAATCCCAAATGGTTGAAATGGATAATGATTTGTTGACTCTTATTAAGGGTTCTCAGCCTCCTCCTTCTAAAAGGAGTTAGGGGATGTTTCTCCTGAGGTTTTGTCCTGCTCAGGTTCTGATTCTTCCAGCATTTCTGCTGATGAAGAGGAATTTTCTTAGGCTTTTTCTCCTTTTGAGGATTCAGACACAGAGGAGTCCATCCCTTCTGCTTCTCCTCCAGAGGATTTCTCTTTTTGTGATACTTTAAATACCCTCAGAGAACATTTTAAATGGGAAAGTCAGGATTACCCCCAATCCAAAAAACGGATTAGGGAGTTTCTGGATTTACCTTGGCATAAGCCCTCTTGCTACTCCCCCTGTGTTGGAAGTTGTTGATGTTTTTCTGGAAAATTCCTTGTCTCCAAATTCGGTTCCTCCTGCTCCCAGGATACCTGACAGGTACTGCAGAGTCCCTGATTCTCATCTGTTTCTTTTCAGGAATCTGTTGGCGGATCCCTAAAGGAGTTAAGGCCACTGTTACCAGGATCCTGTTCCCTCTGACAGGGAGTCTAGGAACCTAGATAGGTGGGGCAAGAAGGCTTATTCCTCTTGCCACCCTAGCTATTAGGGCTACCAATTGTCTATTTCATATGCTGAAGTACCAGCAGCGCACCTTGGAGGCTATTAAGTCTAGGATAGCAAGTGTACCTCTTTTGGCAGAGAATAAAGACATGCAGGATTTACTGAATTCTGCCAGTCTGGTCAATAAGCATTCTTTGCATTGTGGTTTTGACATCCTTGAGGCCTACAGCAGGGCTACGGCTACTGGATCTGTTGTTAGAAGGCATGCTTGGCTCAGAGAACAGCCTCTTCCAGAACTTGTCAAGGCTAAGCTTTTGGATGTACCTTTGCATAAAGACAGTCTTTTTTGCAGCAAAGCAGAGGAGGTACTAAAGAAGATGGAGGATAAGGCCAAGTCCATGCAAACTGTTAAGGATTTTCTGCAAGTTCAACCCCCTCGCTTTAGCAGGAATTACCCTTCCAAGTGTTGGACCTTTCCTGATACCAGCAGACAGAACCGTCCAGGACTAGAGGTTACAAATCTTTCAGGGGGCAGGGGGGCTACCCCTCAAAGGTCTAGACAGGCTTCCACTTCTAAAGGGGGAAGCTCCAAGCCTGCATCTCAATCAACACACTCTCAATGATGTTTTACAACTTCTGCCTGTTCTTGCTTGCTAGGAGAGTCCTTTAGGGGGAAGGTTTGCCCTTTTTGCAGATGTCTGGGCCACTATCACAGATGACAAATGAGTGCTCAGAACGGTGTCCCTAGGGCATAAGTTTTCTTTCAGCACCTTTCCAGCTCCCAAGGGATTCCCAGGCATTCCTCCAAACCAAAGGACAGAAGTAGAAAAACAAATTTTGTCTGTCTCATCTGGGAGCAATACAATCAGTTCCTGCTCAGCAGGTAGGCCAGGGCTTATATTCCAGGCTTTTCCTAGTTCCAAAAAAGAAGGCACCTGGCATCCTATCCTGGATCTTTCCATTCTGAACTCTCTTCTAGTAATTCAAAATTTCAAAATGCTCAATCTGCATCAGTTGCTACCACTGCTAGAAAAGGATTCCTGGCCGGTAACCTTGGATCTCAGAGGCTTATCTGCACATTCCTATCAGGGAAAGTTGCAGGCAGTACCTTCGTTTGAGTGGGCGAGCAACATTACCAATTCTCTGCGCTGCCCTTTGGCTTATCTACTGCTCCCAGAGTCTTCACGAATTGCCTGGCCCCAGTCATTGCTTTTTGCAGGCAGAAGGAAATTCAGATTTACCCATACTTGGACGACTGTCTGATTCAAGCAAGTTCTCAGGAACAGCTATTAAAGGAGCTGGAATTCGTAAAGAGACTTCTCTCTTCCCTGGGTTACACACACAATGTGGAAAAGTCGAAAATGGTACCATCCAAGGAGATAACATTCCTGGGAGCGAGTCTGAACACAGCCGCCCAGATGATATATCTCACCCAGGAGAAGCAGACAACTCTTTCAGTTTACTTCAAGGACTTGGCAAGTATGTCCTAGCTCCCTGCAAGGAAATACCTGCAAGCTCTGGGATTCATGGCATCTTGTATTCTCATGATTCCATATGCAAGACTGCGTATGAGGAAATTGCAATGGTACCTCAAGAACATTTGGTGTCAACACACAGAGGACCTGGATATGATGATTCCGCTGCTTCGATCTCTGCAGGCAGAGTTTCTATGGTGGGCAACAGCCTGTCTACAAAACATTGGCATGCCTTTTCGGACACCTCTTGCCACTAAGGTTCTGACTACAGACGCATCGGACTATGCCTGGGGAGTACACCTGGATGGCAGATGCATACAGGGAAGTTGGAACACCCAGCAGATGCACCTGCACATAAATCTAAAAGTTGATTGCAGTTCAGCAGGCCTTACTAGCTTTCAAGTATCTTCTTTCTCCGGGGACCCTGCTTGTCAGGACAGACAACACCGCGGTCATGTGGTACATCAACAAGCAGGGAGGGACTCTTACCCCCTGTGCAGGCAAAGCATGAATCTTTGGTCCATGGCAGCATCCCTGGACCTGCATCTCCTAGCTCAGTTTCTTCCAGGAAGGCTCAGTGTTTTGGCAGACCAGTTGAGCAAGGAAACCTTGGATCCTCACAAGTGGCAGCTGAACTGAGCAGTCTTTTACAACATCATTTAACGTTGGGGCACTCCTTAGGTGGATCTTTTCTCCTCCTCAGACAACTGTCTGCGTACCTCTCTTTTGCACCAGACAGCAGCACAGCAGAGCCTGGAAAGTGGATGCTCTGTCCTTCCCTTGGATGTTGCTATCAGTATACGCCTGCCCTCCTCTTCCTCTTCTTTCCAGAGTATTAGTGAAGATCAGGGACGAACGTCCAAGGACTGTTCTCATAGCTGTAAAATATAATAAAAAAATAAAATAAAAATAAAAAAAAATAAAATAAATATTAGTGAAGATCAGGGACAAACGTCCAAGGACTATTCTCATAGCTCCGGACTGGCCCAGACAGCATTGTTATCCGCTGCTTCACAGTCTCTCCCATCTTCCTCTTTGGCATCTTCCTCTGAAGGTAGATCTTTTGGTTCAGGAAAGGGGAAACATTCTACATCCTCATTTTCAGTCTCTCCATTTGGCAGCATGGCTCATTGTATGACTCCTTCCCTTTCTTCCTCCGTTTCCCAACAGGTGGTTGACATGCTGAAGGAGGCCAGGAGGTCTAGCACTAGGAAATCCTATGCTGGCAAATGGGAAAGGTTCTCTCAATGGATGCAGGCTAGAGGGGAGTCTGCTTCTCAACCTACCCTTCCTCTGATCCTGGAATACCTGGCTGATTTGCTTCAGTGTGGTCTTTCTTTTTCCTCTATCAAGATCCATGCTTCAGCCATCTCTGCTCATTGTTCTCTTGAACAGCCCATTTTCTCTCATCCCCTGATGAAAATGTTTCTCAGAGGTGCTTGCAATTTAAAACCTCCCAGAAGAGCACCTACTCCAGCCTGGGATCTTAATTTTGTTCTGGAGAAACTCACTCTTCCTCCTTTTGAGTCATCTGCCTCTACATGTTTAAAGTTTCTCTCTTGGAAGACCGCCTTCCTCTTTGCTATAACTTCAGCAAGGAGGGTTTCGGAGCTGCAAGCTTTGATGGCCATGGAGCCTTTTCTTATTTTCCATGCAGATAGTCTCTTTGAGGACTAATCTCTCCTTTATGCCTAAGGTGGTTTCCAGCCTGACTCTTAATCAGTCCATACACCTTCCTACCTTCTTTCCTAATCCTCGCAATAGAGGTGAAAGGATCCTACATTCTCTTGATGTGCACAGACAGCTCAGGTTTTACCTGGACAGGACTAAGGACCTTCGGAAATCAGCACAGTTATTGGTCAGTTTTGCCCCTGGAGCCCAGGGCAAGGCTATTTCTAAGCAAACCATTTCTAAATGGATTGCACATTGCATTACCTTTTTTTATTCCTTTCATGGCAAAGCTCCGCCTCAGTGGGTTAGGACCCACTCTACTAGAGCAGCTTCCACTTCTGCAGCCTTTCTAAGGGGTGTCTCTACTAAAGATATTTTGGAAGCTGCCACATGGTCTTCTGTTCACACTTTAACAAAGCGTCATCATTTGCCTCTGTTTTCCAGAGCCAGGGCAGGGTTTGCAACACGCAGGGCATTATCTCCAACCCTTGATGCTGTTGGTTCCTCCCCCCTTTTTTCTCTGGGCTTTGGTAATCAACCCATTTGTTAGGACTGCAGCAGTGAAACACGAACATAGTACAGTTGTGTACACTTGCCATAAATGTAGATGTTCGAGTGTATTCACTGTTGCAGTCCTGGTTTCCCTCCCTCCTTCCCCCTTTTTGTGGTTCTCTCCTATTCTCTTTTCCTGAAGTACAATTTGTTATTTGTCAAACTGGTTTTTGGTTTAAGCCTTATTTTCTGGGGGCTCCTGACTGTTATGGCAAGAAAGACTGAGGAAGTGACGGCTGCCTCATTTTATATCGGACGCCCTAACGTCCTTTACAACCATCGGCAACCAACATCATTTTTACTTACCTTTGGTATTCTGGCTGACTGAGTGCTACTGGGAGCCAGATAACCCATTTGTTAGGACTGCAACAGTGAATACACTCGAACATCTACATTTATGGTAAGTGTACACAACTGTACTTTCATACACTGAGTTGCAGTATTATTATATGCAGAGTGAGGGGTTCTCTTGATTTTAAATTGTGATAAGTGGCAGGGTGAAAGCAAGTCTCATATGTTGTCTGTTATAGAGTATGGCTTAGATTAAGTGAGCTCTTAGGCTTGGTATTGGAGCTTCTACCACAAGTACAATAGCAGGAAAAGATCTAGAAAGTCTGGACAACAAGAGCCTTGCATGATTTTTTGGCAGAAGGTATGATGATGCTGTTTATTACTGCTTGACACAGTAGGCTGCTGGCAGAGTGGAGTGGTCGTTTCACTGTTTTGAAGAAGGCAAGTAATGTCAACTACATTGTGAAGTTACCAGATGGGAGATGGAAATGCAAAATCTTCCTTATTAATATGAAGTCCTATCATGCTAGGAAGACACTTGGTACTATGTGGTTGTAGTTTGTCAGCAGGTATTTCCTCCCCAGGTTCAGGATATCAAAGCAGTGCTGTAGTAATTTGGAGAATGTTGATTGGTAAGCCAGGGTGTACTCAACTGTTGAAGCAGCATGTGGACATGACCTAATAAGCTCCTTACAGATTACAATGAAAAACTCCAAAAAAGAAACAAAGTGGTAAACTAACAAAATATGGTCTTAATTATACATTTTATATGGAGAAGACATATTGCACTAGCTGAATTGTTTATTTTATAATGGATTTAGAAGTTTTAAATAACCCCACATGACTTAGGAGATGTAATTTACTGATGATTAATTGTAAATGGTCTAATTGTATCCACTTGTATATAAAGTGGTAAATTGTCTTTACTTTGTCTGATGTAGTTGGAGCATGGTCTCTGACGAAAGTGCTCACAATAAATAGTGTGGTGTGGAGTACTTACAGCCTGCTTGCTTTTTTTGTAAGCTCCTTGCAGGTTGCTTGAGTGAATCGAGCAAGCCATACAAGAGATAACAGATCTGGGAGGTAATTCAGGAATACTATAGTCCCTGGACCTTATAGGTGGTACTGATTCCAAATAAAGATGTTTAGAATACAATAAACTGAATTGTCCATAGATTGAGATACTACCCTAGTCCTAGAATTGGTAAAGCCATAGATTAGTTAGGTGGAGCTAAGTATCAAACTAATATTTATCTGACTTAAGGGTTTTTGGTAGATACCTTTAACATACCTCACTGAAGGAACGACCCCTTTCAAGTTCCACAAGTTCACCAGCATGTCATTTGGAATGAAAATTCCCCAGAAATTTTATAGAAGTTACACTGTAACAGTAGCTAGATATTATGCTATCCTGCTTTACCTGGACGACATTACAGTTTGTAGTTTGTCGTGGCGATTTGCTCAGTGCGTTAGAGGTGTTGATCAAACTAAAAAAGGGCAAGGATTAGTTGATACATTTTTGGTAGGAATTGCAGCTGTACCTTATATTGGTGACTTGGTGTGTGGTGGTAAAATTCAACCATAGCCTGACAAGACAGTTTTATGAATAATATTATATTGTCCAAGGATGTAAAGGGTCTGTCATGTTGAGGAATTGAGTGGTGTATTAAAAGGTTGCACCCTAAACTCAAGCATCATTCAGGGAGAGGTGTCTTAAGAAAATTTGCTTGAGTTTTTATTAAGGGGTGAGGGGGTTAGGACCATATATAATAAACCTGTAACTGTTTTGTAAGAAAAAAAATGCAACAAAGCTGTGGTATATGTATAGTATAAAATAGCATAATTGTTTTTATCTATGTAGACACAGCAGAGATTTAATGAGTTGACTTTCGGCTTTTCCCGGTTAGGGGTCACCACAGCGGAACTCCGGTCCACTCATGATTGGCAGTGGATTTTTATGGTGCCGAGTTGCCAGCCCGACGCCCAACCTTCAAAGAAGGCACGCCCATTCACACTGTTACCTGCATGTCGCGGGGAGGGCATGCAGACTCCACACAGAAGGCGCTCCAGCCGAGAATCAAACGGGAAAACCTCTTGCTGTGCGGCGACAACGCTAAGCGCTGCACCACCGCAGCATCAGTGCACTGCACTATCACTGCAGAGATTTAATATATATAAAAAATTGTAGACAGTCTGTTTTCTACCATAAAAAGTAATAAAAATCAAATTAGGCCAATATAAATCTGACACTGCTCAATGCTTGCAGTCTGAATAAAAATGCCTGAATATGAGATCTTTCCAAACCGTGGGTATTTACACATTTCACAGTACAGTAAGAAAGTTATAGTAATTACACAAAACACTCCCCGTTACCTGGGTTTTCTGCATATCATTCATTCAGACTTTGCTTGGGAGGTAGCTATAGTCATTCTTAATTCCATCATTTCATGATAGATCTAGCATATAAATGACTTTGAACTCCTTGACATCTTAAGTGTCCATAAATAAGTCTAACTACCATGTCCTTGCTGATTATAGAAACCCCTTCTCTCTCTCCCACTGCCCATGATATCTAGCTAAACAAGCTCGTCATTGTCTTTTGAAATGGACATGACTTTCCTGGAATATTTATTTATTTGCAATTTGATTACTGGGGAAGCCCACTGGAAGCGAATTCACCCATTTTCAGTGGAGGCCCGGGCAGAAAAGCTCCAAGATGCATTATACAATTTAGATACAAATGATAGTTAATATTAAAGGTCTTATGTAGAATAGTTACTCATAAATGCATTCAGTATCATGCATAGTTAACAAATTCATTAAGCTTGAAGGTAGGGATCACAGTTTCATTTGAGGAAAACAGATATGGGTTAGGTGTGGAAACAGTTTACATACAAACCTTTTAAGAAAATGTAAATACGCTTTACATACACACATCAACAGTAGAATGCTGTTTACAATATTTACAAGGTTGGGCTGTGTGAGGGTAGCTGTAGGAGGTGAGAGCTTAGAGAGAAGCTGTAGAAATTGAGAGCTTAGATAGGCTCATAGGAAGATAACTATGAGAGTTGTAGAGCTTGGGAACCAGAGCGATTTCAACTTACCAAATGTAGATTGATGAACTTTTACACCACCAGCAACAAAAATGTACTGATCTGATGTCATTTTCATTTGTTCTTAAACCTGTAGTGGTTCAGATCTGAACCTCCGATCCAGCTCAGCCACGTTCTATGGCCCTAGGATCCAATTCTCGAGCTCTTCCCTTTACCCATAATGACCCCATTCCCCCAGATTACCACAAATCTGGTTTTCCGTTCAACAAGACTGGGATTGCAAATCTCTCGAGCTCCTAGTGGGTTAATGAGTGTGTTTTGTGCATTTCTAGCTTCCCTTTCTTAGTTTTCCTTGTTTCTCTTTTTTCTAACCACCCTTATATATATGTATGTGTATATATATATATATATATATATATATATATATATATATATATATACACACACACACAGATGTTTATAGATATATAATGTGTATGTATATATGTAAAGTATTTTATTCATAGTTTAAATCTCTTCTTGTTTCCTTCGTTAGGCTTATCTGCTTTCTCTTTCTTCACTTTCTCTGCCTGTCTTGATAGCATACCTCTCAAGTGTACCTCATTATGAGGAACGTACCTCATTTGGGGTCTTAAAAAGTTTATGTTCCTCAAAGTTCCTTGAAGTTCCGCATTGAAAGACTCTGTCACACATTCAGTGTTAGGATTTTTTTTTAAGTGAAATCCATAGTAAATAGAAATTAATTATATTAATTTATTAAAATATCTTCTTTGTAAGTAAAACCAGCGTATTTTAACCATCCTATGGCCTAACTAGTTGAAGTTGTTAGTAAGCTAATAGAATGTGTTCCACATTTTGCCCATTTGTTCCACATTGAGGGCCAGCGTTCCTTATTTTGGAGATGGAAGGTTGAGAGCTATGCTTGAATAGAGAGCTTTAAAAATGTCTGAGAAACCAGTTGGTTTTAAAAAAATGCATTTTCTGTGGGCACAAGATTCCTCAATCTGGTGTCCACAGGGAGTGTGTTTACTGCTTAGGTCCTAAACATTTGGAGTCTCCTTGCTCCATTTGCATGGGCTTCAATCAACATGCCGTAAATGGCAGGAGGAAAAAGTTAATTCTCAAAGGCCTCCTGCCCTTGTCTGCTTCTTTCCTTGGCACTTCTTCAGCAGCTCAAACTCCCAAGAAGCAAAAGGAGTCCCGAGAACACCGAAAGTGTTCTCCGGTTAAGGCTTCTCCTTATCTTATGGCTGAACCACCAAAAAAAGGTTCAGAAGACCTTGGATCTGTGGCCTTACACTGGCTTTGATTGTTACTGCCATTCAGATCTCCCCAGAGCTGGTTCGTCTGACTCTGGGATCTCCTGGGCTTCCAGCAATCACCAAAAAGATCTCCCAGGGCTTCCTCCACCTCCTTGTCCTTCAAGTCTTCCCGCAGTCTTTCAGAAGCTGAGGTTGATAGAATGATGACATTTCTGAGGATATAAATCCAGATTGGGAGTTCTGCCAGCTCCATCCCCCTGTGGATCTGTGAGCTGTTCTGCCTTTATTCCAGTTGCTTCTTCTCCATTCCAACCACTTGCTTAGGAGTCCAGTGATCCAAAGGCCCAGAGAGTTGAGACGGGGGCGATAGTGCTTGTCACTTCAGTGCAGACTTTCTCCTTGACCCATTTGGCTCCAACCATGTTGGAGCAGAACATCTCTCTGAGCCAAAGCCTCAGTGTCAGATCTGAGGGATTGACTTTGGCTAGGTTTTGCAGCCATCGTTTCCCCACAGAGCTTTGACATTCAACAGCTAGGCACTGACTCCCTCCTCTGAGTGGGAGATCTGTGGGCCTCGCAGGGGGTTGTCTGCTCTGTGAGTTTCCGCTCTGGAGAGATGGCCTTTGACTTCTGCAGCTCTTTCTGCCTTCGAGATGATGGTGGAGGGTTCTCTCCCTACCTGGAAGAGCCCTGAATCTCACTTCCTTGGATCTGTGTCCCACCCCTGCTTTGGATCCTGTGCCTTGGTCCTCTCTTCTGTTTCCTCTAGGACACCCAGCCCAGAAAAGTTTCCAGCCAGTTCCACTTTCTGAACCCCCTGTCTCTTCTGATACCTCTCCAGAGCATCCCACCAAGGAAGTCCCTCGTAAGAGAGAGTGCAGAAGGAGGCACCTGTATTCCCCCCAGGAATATGTCACTGAGAATACAGACTTTGATGAGGAGGAAGCCTCCCCAAAATCTTCATCTGAAGATGTCTCTCTTGGAGACGGTCTTACCCAAAACCCTACCCAGGAAGAGTCAGTGTTTTTGGAAGCCTTCTTGTCTGGCCTATCTACATCTTGGGGTATCCCTCCCCTGCAGACGTTATTGACTTGATCTCTCACAGGGCATGAAAGGAGCTGGATGCCTTGAAACCAATCCCTAAAAAAAAACAGACAAGTTCCTCAGCACTCCTACCGACAGCATTGGACAAAATGTATCCCTGTTGATGCCATGGTCGTTGCAGCAGCCATCAAGAAAGGGCTAGCAGAGCTAAGCTCCACCTATCTACCCCCCTAACAGGGAGTCTAGGGCTTTGGACAGATTTGGCAAGCGAGTTTATGCATCAACGACCTTCACATTGTAATCGCTGAACTGTCCGACACACTTCACCTGACTACAGAGGGACCTAATTAAGGAACTCTCTAGCTCTGCCCTAGGATCCATGTCTGCAGAGGAACAGAAAACCCTTTCCTCCATACTGGCCTCCCTACAGTCTCTCTAACATGTCCATGAGGCTAAATACACATGCCTGAGAGGGTACCTCAAGGTATGTCAGTTCAGGTAATGCTATAAGGCATCATGCCTGGATGCGGCTTTGTGACTTGGCGGAACCTTTCAAGGCATCCGTCATCAATGCTGCATTTGACAGATTGTCATTGTTTGACCCCTCTAAGACCTATCTGCCATCGGAATCCATTTTTCTACCTTGCAAAGGCCTTTCTCCAAGAACCAGAAAGGTGGTGAAAAATGTGGTTCCAAAAGTCTCAAGGTGCCTTTTAGGAATCATACGGCGATTTTTTTTTTTTTCCCCCCAGAGGCAGAGGAGAAAACAAGTATAATGGCAGATGCCCGCATGGCAGGGGGAGGGGGTTGCAATATCAAGGATCTCAAGGTTTCTTCTCGGATCCTTGCAGTGCTCCTGAGAGTTTGACCAACTGTCCCTTTCTGGAGGCAGTGGGGGGGGGCAGTTATCCTTGCACCAAAACACCTGGTTAGCCATAGCAAACAATCAGTGGGTGCAAAGTGTCATATGCAGAGAATATTCCATTCCATTTTTCGATATACCACAGCCAAGGATAAAGTTCCCCAATGTTCCACCCAGTCAGAGGGAGGAAGCAGTATTACAAATTTCAAAGCTGCTAGAAAGTCATCCAGGAGGTCCCACCAGACCAAATCGGATCCTTAATCTACTCAAGGTTCTTTTAGTGCTGAAGAAGACAGGGACCTGAGGCCAGTCTTGGGCCTAACATTCCTAAACAAATCAGTAGACAGTTCGAAGTTCCGGATGGTCACGGTTCAGTCCATTCTACCACTATTATGAAAGGACAATTGGATGTGCTCAGTCAACCTTCAGGATGCATGCTATCATATCAAAATGAACAGGGGCTCCAAAAGATTTCTCTGCTTCTAATTGGGGGGGGGGTCAGTCATCAGTTCAGAGTACTCCCTTTGGTCTCACCACAGCCCCCTGGGTGCATGGCGGTAGTAGCAGCTCACTTGAGACTGCATGGATTCAACATTTTTCCTTACCTAGATGACTGGCTCCTAACCGCATCAATCAGGCATCTACTACTACAAGCCAGGGACTGTCTACTGCATCTGTCCTGTACCCTGGGCATCATGATCAACATGCAGAAATCACAGCTACATTCCGTGGAGTTGATAATAGAAGCATGCCTGGACACAGCCAACTGTCTCACCTACCTGCCTCAGGACAGGATATCCACCTTAAGATTGCACATCAGACAAGTTCTGGACATTCCAAAACCCCCAACAAGTCTAGTTCTCAGAGTATTGCATTCAGTGGCTGGCATGATAACATTGATTCCAACTGCACTCTTACATATGAGAATGGCGGTTCAATGCCCTTCAACAACAAATGGAGCAAGTTCTTTGCCCTGATCCTTCCTCAGGGACAGTCAATGAGAGATGCTCTGGTCCATGTTTGGCCTTCCTGTCTTCTTTATGCTTACCCTCCCCTACTCCTCATACCCACGTTCCTTCAGAAAGTACAGAGGTTGGAATGATCTTCATTGCTCCCTTCTGGCCCCAACAGGTCCGGTTCTTCTTTCTGTGGTCTTGCCTAGTATGCGCTCTGTGGACACTGGAACCAAATTGAGATCTCCTGACCTACCCATCAGGGCAGATTCACCCAGATCTTCCAGGACACTAAAACTAACCGCACGGTTTCTCCTATTCTGATGATGGCTAGAAATACTAGGCTTTCGTCACTGGTTTAGAGAATTTTAATAGCCTCACTTACAGCTTCGACCAGAAAAATTTATAAAAGTAAATGGCAGAAGTTTTCAATATAGGCTCACCAGAAACATTTGAACCCCATTACAGCTCCTTTTCCTGCAGTTCTAGATTTTTTTGCTTCAGTTTTCCAGGACGGAATAAGCTTTTCTACTATTAAGGTGCAACTGGGAGCCATCTCGAATTATCACATTGGAGACCATTCATCTTTTCTGGCATCATCTACACTGTGTAAGACCTTCCTCAGGGGTACTTTTTTACTTAGACTTCTTGTAAAGGACCTTTCTCCTCCTCTGGACTTAACCGTGATGTTACAAGTTCTTGTTCAACCTCCCTTTGAACCTTCAGCCAAGCTAGACTTGAAATATCTTTCATAGACGACTGACTTTTTATTAGCCATCACTCCAGCTAGAAGGGTATCTGAATTGAAAGCTGTATCATCCAAACCCCCATATTTTATTTTTCATAAAGATTGTGACCTTGTGTACCGATCCTTCCTTTTTGCCCAAAGTTGCATCCGAAAACAATATAAATCAGGTCATCAACCTACCAGTTTTCTTCTCCAATTTTCAAAACAAAGGTGAATATACTCTTAATCTTCTAGATGTTCATAGACAACTATGTTTTTACCTAGATAGAACAAAATCTTTCCGAAAAAACGATCAGCTGTTTGTTTCCTTAAATGTTAGATTGAGAAGGCCAGCGTCCAAAGTTACTTTGGCAAAATGGATTACGGATTGCACATCTTGTATAGTCTTCCAAAAGTGTTCCACTGTCTCAACATGTCAAGGCTCACTCTTCTTGATTTATGTCTACATCTTTAACATAGCACATATCTGCTCCACAACTAAAGTCTCTCCTACCTTTGTCAAATCAGACCACAATGGTGTCCTATTTTCTGAGACCCCAATACAGTAGTTAAAACCACCAACCCTACTCTATTTGGGTTTCTCCTAGATATCTTAGAAGTCTTGGATGACCAAATAAAATTTAAGAGCTCTCACTCCAGTACAGAGGACCTGGTACCTATGCCACTGACTTTTACTCACACCTGCATTCCTGCGTTGAGGCATCTGTGCTCAACTACCACCACAATTATGATGGCAAATTCAAAAAATAAGCCACTATGTTGGAATTCTGCTGTCAGAAAACTTTACATTAAAAGAAAAAAAACTCCACAGCTCTAAGGAATTAACACTTCTCTTTTCTGTTTACACCACATATGCATTGACATCGATAGAGGAGGAAGTCTGATGAGCCTGGACAGGAAACGCAAAAACTCTAGTATACAGGCTGGCCATCAGACTTACGCAGGCAGGAATTCCAAGTGTCTGTACTGCAACAGTTAAATATACACCAACATCTATTTATAGTAAATTCTTAGACAAGGGTACCGTGTTCAAATACTAGAATAACTAATGCTTTAAGAGTTTACACTCATTTGTCAGCCTGTATTTATTTCTGCCTTGCTTTTCCTGGGATAAGAGAGTAGCATTTATATGGTAGACATTTCAAGAGTATCCTTCCTGTGTATTCATTGGTGAGTTAAATATTGGTGCAATTGTGTGGTGTTCTTTTGTACATTTAGCAGTGATGGCTAAGGGGTTAGACTGATACTTCTGTTTAGCATAGCTTCTTTCCCATTTCCTTAATATGCATTCTACTATCATGCAAAGAGTTGGACTAAGCACTTGTAACTGGTTAAGATTTTCTTATGCTGGATTTTTTCTCTTATGGCTGCTTTATTGGGTTGGTGGTGTCAAGACACACTTGGTAGTGGTTTGTACTCCAAAAAGAAGAGCAGATGGAGCATGAGGTTACCTCCCTTTAGAGCTGCATTTCTTAACTGATGTCCATTCTATACATGGGAGGTAAATTAACACTGCTCTGTGGACATCTGGTTTTTAACACTGATATTCACTGGAGAATAAATCTAGTGCATTTATAATTGCACTGCAGCAGTATCCCTACTCTTTTGAATATCTAACATTTAGTGAATGTCTGCATGTGTGTAATTTTATGGTAAGCACTCCTATACCAGTTGTTTCTAACATCACTATTAGATGTGTATATGAAGATGTATAACTTGTAGAATTAGCATTTGTTAATGCTTTATGAATAACTTCATATTGTCTTTCTGTACTTTTACAGTCAATGGGAAATTAAGCGTTGCCAGTCTTGTGGTTCAAATGCCACGCATTTTGCATGCTCGTTGATAAATCGGTGGTGTGAAACCTGGGAGTGTAATTTATGTCGGGATATAATTTGCCATTCAGGTAATTTTTTTTATTTATGTATAGTACACCTTGATACATGTTTAAGTACACTCAACTGGTAGATTAGAGAAGCATCTTAGTTTTGGAAAATCTTTAATATCCTACTGTGTACATGGTTTTTATTTCTAAAGTATTTTTGTGTAAGTGTTGCTTGAAAAGAAAAAAAATATATACATGTGCAGTCCCACTGGATGACCTCTATGGTGTAACAAACACATCACAAAAATCTTACTAAAAATGAATCTGTGTCCTCTGAGTTTGCCTTCTTTATATCTGATAACCTCACCTCCTCTATCTCCTTATGAAATTCTTGTCTTTTTTTTTCTCACATTACATCACCTCCCCTGTACTGAAAAATATCCCGTTCCCCCTCGACTCTTAAGCTTCCCTGAAACTTTTTGTAAAATGTGCCTAATATCCCCAACTACTTAATCATTTACTTACAGTATCTATGTAACTCGTAATCTGCGATGTATAACTTACTATAATCTCAAATGCCTCACAGCATAGTTTCTCAATTTTTAATTTTATTGCATTACTTGCTAATATTGTCTCATACATATCATGATTTGAACATCTGTTTGTATTGTTGTTGCTCTTTAATGTATGTGGAGTGTTTCTCCCCTGGCCTGTACTGAACAGGGTTATTTGATGACCCAGGCAGACTTTCCTTAGTAAATAAATGCAATAAACAAATTGCTACCTTCCATGTCCTTTACCATCATTTTTCCTTTTTTTTCTTCATATCAATAGGTTTTCATTTACTCCCCCTTAACCCAATCTCTTACTCCTCTATGCATTAGTTCTACCACAGTCTTACTTTCCAAGTGAGCTCACCCTATTAGATCTTCAATACTGTTTCTTATCCTAGTTACCCTCCTCCTTAATCTTCCTATCCTGAAAACTACTAAGCTCTTTCCCACTTCCACTCCTTGTTTTTGTATCCTTTCTCCCCAGTGTATACCATAATGGTAACCTCCTTGCAGGTGTGCTATCCTTCCCACACTTTATCTCCTTCAACCATTCAGTTTTGATGGCCTCCTTCCTTTTTCCAGCATTTCATCAGTCTCCTTCCCTCATTCCATTCACATTCTGTTTCATCTTGATTCCATAGTCCAAGTATTTTAAGTGACCAAGTTTGTGATGTGTTGAAATGTTATTGGGAATTCCTCATGAAAAATGGGGAAATTATAAAAACTCTTATGGGATGTTCCTTCTATTTCTTATAGGCATGGGCGGAATTTGAAAGATATGCTTGTTCATAGTAGTTTTGTATCTCCTGACATTAATATTGTTAGACATCCATCTGCATTAGGTACTTTTCCATGTAATACTTGTGGTGTTCGTCTGTTTGTAGTAAATTTTAATAATAATTATTAAATTGTATTCTACAGGAACTTTTTCATGTAGTACTGAAGGTGTTGGTGCCCATGCAACTTATTTTATATTGAGGAAACTAAAAGAATATTTAAATTAAGATTGCAGGAGCATGTCAGGGACATTAAGTAACAAAAACTAGAAAGTTCAATAGCAATTAATTTCAAAGAACAACATGACAGTGATTTTTATTGCTTCAGGGTACAGTTTTGAAAAAGTTTGTTGGAATGGGGGAAAATTCATTATTAAAAGATAAACTATTATACAAGGAATCTGTTTTTATATTAAAATACAACAACTTAATGCCTTTGTGATTGAATTGTGAAGTTAATTGGAATATTTAATATAATTTTTTTTTGGTTGATTAATTACTTTTGTGTTTTATATATATATATATATATATATATATATATATATATATATATATATATATATATATATATATATATATATATATATATATATATATATATAATATATATATATATGGGTCTATATTAGAAGATTGAATGTTTAGGTGATCGAACACCTAAACATCGATCTTCTAATATCGAAAGCAAAAAAAAAAAAACGGCTAACGGCCAATATATTGCAGGGAAAGATTTCCCTTTGGCATTCGCCAGATTTTGCCATTTCTGTACTGTTGAGTGATCTCTGAGTTAGTATATTTAGTTAGGGTGTGTGTGGGGGGCAAAGCCCCCCACTTAGTTTGTATGTAAAGTTTTTTTTTTTTTTTTTTTTTACTGGCTGACGTGTTTCCCTTGGGGGATTCGATATTAGAAAATCGATGTTTAGGTGTTAGATCACCTAAACATTCGATCTTCTAATATAGACCCATAAAATACATCCGGTATGTTTTGTTATAAAATGTTACTCCTTGAAGGTTGTTCAGCTGAGGCGCTAGAGACGAATAAAATTTTGTGGATCAGTTGCCTCTTGTTTTATTTAACTTTATTTGTTTGGTGGTTGTGTATATTGGTTTGGTGTTTGACAACTGACCCTTCTACTAACATACCTCTTGTATTTTGGGAAGAGGGTTTCTTGCTGAGTTCTACCCAAAGGACTATGGAAAAGTACATTACCCAAGATGTTTCTGGTGTACCATGTGGTCATTGGTTTGATACTGTTGTTAATAATTCATCTGGATTTTTGGTGAAGTATTTGGAAGAGACAGCGTAAAATGTACAGTCATTTTTCTTTGGTGGGTCAGATTAACGCCAGAATTGTTCCTACAGAGGTTCAGGAGTTTTGTGATCATTTTGAACAGCTGCTTATTAAAGAAACTGAAGTACTTTTCAGTGTTTCGGGTTTGCAACATTATATAGAATTAAATGCATCACCGAGGGGACTTCAGTGCCTTTGAGTCCTACAACCCTATTTGATCTTAATAATGAGGAAGATAAATGTTTTAGGAACCATTGGCTGGTAGCAGCTCACAAATGTGCTATGGAATGGGTGGCAATTGTAGTTGAAAGAGATCGGCTAAAACAACAGAAGTTAAAGGGTAAGTTTTGTGGCTTATATGCTGATATTGCTGCTCATTTTTCTGCTGCTCATCTTGACGGTCTAATTTGCAATATAAACGAGAGACTTAAAAACTCTTGAATTGGAACTCGTGGGACAGAAGAAAATTAAACTTGAGAGATACCCAGGATTATGAGAATGGACAGCCCTTTATTTGGAGGTCCAATCAAAAACCTAGAGAGCAAGGGAAGCCAGCACATCAGAATGGAGGTTTTACAAAGCCTCATTCGGTTTCTTTTGTGTCCTCTGATGGTACGGGTTTCACAAAGGGGCCAGATAACGATGACAATGGATATCCTCCTTTTCCTCCTGCTCAGAACTCAATAGTGTACCAACAATGTTTTTGAGGTAATAGTGGTGATGAATGACAATATATAACAACTGGAAAAGAGAGAGAACTGTTAACTGGACTTCTGCAGCCGTATCTGAAGGACAGTCTCTGCCATTTCACAAAAGAGGTAGATAGCAATGAAGCTTTTGATGTTTCTGCAAATGTTGTGACCAAATTTAATTCTGACTCTATAGTTTTAAATTTGTCACGTTGTACATTATTGAATGAACATTTTAATGTTTTAAATTTGGGTTTTAAATTCATTCCCACAGTATTGCAACACCTACATGTTTTTAAACAAGAGATTATCCAACTAGTTCGAAAGTTGCATTTAAAATTTTTTGTGGTGATAAGTTGATTAAATATACAGAGAAAATTTCTGATTACTCTGATAGTTCTGAGGATAGTTTATTTTCTTGTGTTTCTGATACTGGTGATGACTTCTCTGCCAATGCTTATTGTTTGTTGAATACTTCTTGTATCTTATGTAAAAGCAAATTTATACCACTCTGTTAATGACTGTATCAAGCAATTTTCAGTTATGTTTAACCATTCAGTTGAGAAGTTGTATGATAAATTCATTAAGGATGAACACCATATAGGCTATAATTTGACTAAACGGTAGTAGAAGGCCTTGAAAGAAATTAGCATGAAAATAAAACTGAGCAAGCAAATAAAGTGGTTTTGCGTTCTACACAGTATGTACTCGTGTGTTATGAACTTTTAGGAGATGAGGGTTTATGAAAAAAGTAATATTCATTTGTATAATGATGCATTGTTACAATTTAAATGTTTGATAAGAGCTTTAGACTAGGGTATTTTTCTAAAGAGGATGTGGACAAGAAATTTTCTGTGGATGTTTGTAGTCTTGCAACCTTTTATTGTCTACCAAAGATTCATAAAGATCTTTTGAATCCCCTGGTCACCCAATTATTTCAGTATGAAGATACTTTCTGCACAATATAGGCTAGTTTTTACATTTTCTTTTTCCATTTGTTCCTAAACGTTCCTCTTATATTAAAGATAGCTTTGACTTCTTAAGCAAAATAAGGAATGTACTTGGGTCACCCTAGATGTTAAAAGCCTATATACTAATATTCAACATAAAAATGGAATACAGGCAGTTTTTTTAGATGACAATCCAGTCTCAAATTATATACAGAATTAGTACATTTTTGCCTCTTGAATAATTATTTTACTGCCTATATACTAATATTCAACATAAAAATGGAATACAGGCATTATATTGTTTTTTTAGATGACAATCCGGTCTCAAATTATATAAAGAATTAGTACATTTTTGCGTCTTGTATAATTATTTTACTTTTGATAATGTCCTTTATCACCACTTGCAAGGTACTGCTATGGGGGCACCTTTTGCCCCCATGTATGCAAACTTGATGGCTTCATTTAAAGTTGATTTGTATAAACATGAATTTATGAAAAAGTATGATGTTCTTCATCTCACATTTCTGCAGTCATAACCTGTGGGTAGTCCGCTGTCCTCGGTCGGCCCGAATACCAAAGTGTTAGGCTGGCGTCGGTCATGGTCGCTCAGATCTGACGTCAGTACGCCGTGGTACTAAAGCGCATGACCGACGCCATTTCCTCAGTCTTTCTTGCCGCATGGTCCAAAGCAGAAGCAGCGTTTTGCAAGTGCCGTTCGGCGTCCTGAAATTTTCGTATTCTGAGTTTCAGACCGAAGACCAAGTTGGGCTAAGTACCCCGTTGGGGAATATTTTTGTCTTTTCTTGCCTCAGTTAATTCCGGATGTCAGAAAAAGTGAATAATTGTATTTCTTGTGGGAAACAGATACCTCATAGGGATTACCACTCTCTTTGTATTCCTTGCTTGGGGCCTGAGCACGACGTAGTCGGGTGTCACTTTTGTGCTAGATTTAATAAGCGCACCATTAAGCGCAGGTTAGATTGTGCTAGGCTTGTCTTGATGGCGGTGTAATTACAATATGCCGTCGGATCCTCCGACGCCCGCTACCACTAAGAAGCGTAAGGAAAAATCGTTAAAGTCCAAGCAGGATGAGTCGTCCGTTACGGATGCCGGTTCTTTAGAAACTTCGGTGGAATCAGTGGATCCAGCCGAGGTTTCAGCTGAGTCTCAGGGGGAGCCTTTAGTTTTGCAGGATGTGGCCTCTCAGGAGTCGGGTCAGGCTGAGGGGGCCTCTCAGGTTTCTGTAGTCCCTCCTTTGCATAAGGTGGTTAGGCCTTCTACTTCTGTCTCTAAGGTACCTTCCAAGGTCAGGCCTGGTTTGTCTTCCTCTGGCGTCAGCCCTAGTTCTGCAGGTTCTGTACCTAAAAAGCATATGCTGAAAATGGCAGAAGATTTAATTTCCTTAATCAGGGTTCTTTGCCCCTCAGATAAGAGGCCTAGGGTAGAGCCAGAGGTGGAAGGATTGGAGCATTCTTCAGATTACTCTGTGTCTTGACTGAAGACATTCAGGATTTTCCTCCTTATTCTGATTCAGATGCAGAGGATTCTAGTCCTTCTGCTTCCCCCCCCCAGAGGATTTTATTTTTTTCTGAAACCCTGCATTCCATGAGAGAGCATTTTAAGTGGGAAGGTCAGGATTTCTCAGATTCTAGAAAGAGACTTAGGGAATTTTTGTTTTTACCACAGCATAGGCCCTTGGCTATACCTCCTGTTTTGGATGTTGTTCAGGATGTTTTCTCTGAAGCTTCCCTTAATCCTGATTCTTTGCCTCCTGCTCGGTCAAGCCAGACAGGTATTACAGAGTGCCTGAGGCTCATAAATATTTGTATAAAAGCCCGAGAGCTGACCCAGGAACTATTAGCCAGGGACCTAAGGGTGTCAGGGCTTCTGTTGTAAAGAATCCAGTTCCTATGGAATAAAGATTCTAGAGCTTTGGATAGGTGGGGTAAAAAAGTGTATACCTCTTCCACTCTAGCAATGAGGGCTTTGAATTGCCAGTTTCATATGCTGAAGTACCAAAACTTTCTCCTGAGTCAGTTGAAATCTAAGGTAGATGCTTTGGCAGAGGGCATTGAGTGTAAGGAATTGCAGGATTTAGTTCATGCCTCTGATCAGGTGGGTAAGCATTCTTTGCAGTGTGGTTTTGATGCTCTTCAGGCCACTTCCAGGGTGGCTGCCACTGGATCAGTTATTCGTAGGCACGCCTGGCTTACGGATCAGAATTTGTCAGAGCATGTTAAAGCTCGAATTTTGGATGCTCCCCTTCAGTCTGAAGTTCTGTTTGGTTCTCCTGTGAAGTCAGTTTTGAAGAAAATGGAAGACAAAGCCAAGTCTATGCAAACAGTTAAGGATTTTTTACAGGTGCAGCCCCCTAAGTTTAGCAGAAATTGGCCTACTAAGGGATGGGCTTATCCTTCTTCTGATTTACAGTCTAGGGGCAGATCTAGACGTGGTAGGGGCAGAGCTCATGTTCAAGGTTCTTTCCGGCCTAGGACGTGGAGTTCCCCTGCACAATCTTCAGGTGAGGGCAGGGGTCTGCCTTTTCGTAAACAGACCCAATGACCTGTATCTCCAGCTGCCAGATCCCTCCTGTCTGGCAGCTCCTCTGGGAGGAAGGTTGGCACATTTCAGAAAAAATTGGCTTTTAGTCACTCAGGACAAATGGGTGTTGGACATTATAGATCGAGGCTACAAATTTTATTTTCACACCTTGCCTCCTTTCAAAGGCATGCCAGACGTTCCTTCTCAACAAAAGGTGGAGGCTCACGAACAGATTTCTTTACTACTCAAAATGGGGGCTATCCAGGGGGTCCCTCCGTCAGAAGTAGGCCTAGGATTTGATTCTCGCCTGTTTCTTGTACCAAAGAAAGGAAACACTTGGAGGCCAATTCTGGATTTGTCTATTCTCAACACATACCTGGACATTCCAAGATTCAAGATGTTAACTTTGCAACAACTTCTGCCTCTATTAGGCAAAGATCACTGGATGGTAACTCTGGATCTCAAAGAGGCTTATCTTCACATTCCTATCAGGCCCAGCTGCAGGAGGTTCCTGCGTTTTCGGGCTGGGACTTTACATTATCAGTTCTCTGCATTGCCCTTTGGCTTATCTACTGCGCCCAGGGTGTTCACAAAGGTCCTGGCACCGGTGATAGCCTTCTTAAGGTTAAGGGAATACAAATCTATCCTTATTTGGACGATTGCCTGATTCTGGCTCAAGACAAAGTCGAGTTGCTTCACCATCTACAGTATGTTATGGCAGTGTTAAGGTGCCTAGGGTATTCTGTGAACGAAACAAAGTCCAGTGAGACTGAATACAGCTTCTCAGATGGCATTTTTGACCCCGGACAAACAAAGAAATCTTACCCTTTACTTCCAACAATTGTCTCTACGGTCCAGGCTGACTGCAAGGACAGTCCTTCAAGCCTTGGGGTTCATGGCATCTTGTATTCTGGTGCTTCCCAATGCCAAACTGCATATGAGGAAGCTACAATGGTATCTCAAAAGCGTATGGACTCAACACTGCCACGATTTGGACACTGTCATTCAGATGATACCTTGCATCCAAAGGGAATTTTTGTGGTGGGCTCAGGAATGTCACCTAAACAAGGGACTCTCTGTGACCCGACCAGAGGTGAGTCAGATCTTAACGACAGATGCCTCGTACATGGCCTGGGGAGCGCACTTCAATGGAAAATGGGTTCAAGACACGTGGCCTGCCAGACTACAACATTTGCATATCAACATGAAGGAGATGTTAGCAGTCCAATTTGCATTGATGGCTTTCAAGGATTTACTTCTCCCAGGACAAGTGTTGATTCAGACAGACAACACAACAGTCATGTGGTACATCAGCAAGCAGGGGGGTACCCATTCGTACCCTCTTTGCAGACAAGCTATGATTTTGTGGGAGACTGCTCTCAGTTTGCACCTCACCCTTCAGGCAAGGTTTCTGCCAGGAGCACAGAACTCCTTAGCAGATGTTTTGAGCAGACAGATGGTGGATCCCCACGAGTGGAAATTGGATCATCATGTCTTTCAACAGTTGATGGTGGCATGGGGGACTCCAGACATAGATCTGTTCGCTTCTCCACTGAATTACCAACTGCCAAAGTTTTGCACAAAGCTGTTTCACCCAAAAGCTTGGAAAGTGGATGCTCTATCATTCAGTTGGAACAACCTTCACGTTTATGCCTTTCCCCCTCTGCCTCTCCTTCCCAAGGTGCTCCTAAAGGTCAGGCAGGACAAGCCTTGCATGATTCTGATAGCTCCAGATTGGCCACGGCAGCACTGGTACCCTCTGCTGAGGACTTTAGTACGGGAGCCTCCTTGGCCTTTGCCATTAATTCCACATCTTTTGTCCCAGGCAAGCAATCATTTCCGCAATGTCAGGATTCAGTCCCTGCATCTGACAGCCTGGCATATTCTGTTTTAGACCCTGGGGGGTCGCAGCTTCCTCAACAAGTTTTGAATGTCATTTTGGAGGCCAGACGGCCTAGTACAAGGAAGGTTTATGCTGATAAATGGAGGAGATTTTTTCTTTGGAGCAAAACAAAGAGTTTTGATGTTTCAGTGCCTAATTTGAGTGTTTCACTTCAGTATCTTACAGAATTATTAGACAAGGGTTTGTCTTTCTCCTCTGTTAAAGTTCATGCTGCAGCCATTTCTGCTCACTATCAATGTGACCCGCCATTATTCTCTCACCCTTTGTTCAAGCAATTTCTTAGAGGGGCAAAGAACATAAGACCCCCACGTAGAGCTCCTACTCCTTCCTGGGATCTCAATTTTGTGTTGGAAAAGCTCACTTTACCTCCTTTTGAACCTGCAGCTACTTCAGAGTTGAAGTTTTTGTCTTTGAAGACTGCTTTTTTGTTGGCCATTACGTCTGCTAGAAGGGTATCTGAATTACAGGCTCTAATGGCAGTTGAACCCTTCCTGATATTTCATAAGGATAGGGTCTCACTACGGACTAATCCTACTTTTATGCCTAAAGTTGTTTCTAATGTGGCCTTAAACCAATCTATTCATCTGCCTACTTTTTATGCTGATCCCCAAAATAAGGGGGAGAAAATTTTGCATTCTTTGGACATTCACAGGCAGTTACGTTATTATTTGAGCAGAACTAAAGGGTTCAGGCAGTCCCAACAGTTGTTCATTTCTTTTGCCTTGGGATCTCAAGGAAAACCTGTTTCAAAACAAACTATTTCTAAGTGGATTGGGCATTGCATTGCTTTCTGTTATTCCCATCATGGTAAGGAGGTTCCGGCTGGAATCAGACCTCATTCCACTAGGGCTACTGCCGCTTCTACTGCTTTTTTAAGGGGAGTAGCTACTAAGGATATTTTGGAGGCAGCTACCTGGAGTTCAGTGCACACTTTTTCTAAACATTACCATCTTCCTCTTTATTCCAAATCTAGGGCTGGGTTTGCCACTGCAGTTTTACAGGGCATGTTAGCAGCTCCTAATGCTATCTGATTTTACCAACCTCCCTTTACCATTGCTTTGGGATTCTACCCACAGGTTATGACTGCAGCAATGTGAGATGAAGAACATAGTACAGTTTTGTACCTACCATAAATGTAGATGTTCGAAGATCCACATTGCTGCAGTCTAATTTACCCTCCCTCCTTCCCCTCTGTAGTTTGGGGTGGCTGTGTGGTTTGTGGTGTATCTATTGTTGCTATTTTGGTGATTGGGTATTCTTCTATTTTTGGCTATGGCCTTTCTTTTTAAGGCCTTCTGACATCTGGGGCAAGAAAGACTGAGGAAATGGCGTCGGTCATGCGCTTTAGTACCACGGCGTACTGACGTCAGATCTGAACGACCATGACTGACGCCAACCTAACACTTTGGTATTCGGGCCGACCAAGGACAGCAGACTACCCACAGGTTATGACTGCAGCAATGTGGATCTTCGAACATCTACATTTATGGTAGGTACAAAACTGTACTTTTTGTCTTATTATAGATACATAGAGCTGATATTTATTTGTTTAGGAGGGATGAAGTTAATGATTTTTCTGAATTACAAAATAATGTATATAATTTGTCTTTTGATGGACTATGTTATGGTAATGAGGTTATATTTTTGGATATGTGTTGGAGAGATTTTGAGAATGGTTAGATTCGTACATCTGTATATAGAAAGTATTTGAATGGAGGTCATATTTACGTGGTAATTGCCACCCCCCTCCCCCATTTGATTTCTTCTTTGCCATATGGTGAGTTAAGATTACATAGAATTTTTTATAATGAGAGAGATTGTTATGATGTTTATAAAACAGTTGCTATATTTATAAATAGGAGGTATAATCAGGGTCTGGTTAATGAAGCCCTACAAAAAGTTTTGGGGTTTGGTGAGACGCAGAGTGTAAAAAATAGGAATGTAAAAAAGAATTGGGGAAAAGAGAAAGTGTATTTTGTCACAACTTATAATATTTTAAGTGGCCAAGTTTGTGATGTGTTGAAATATTATTGGGAATTTCTTATGAAAGATGGGGAATTACATAAAATCTTGTGGGATGTTCCTTCTATTTCGTATAGGCATGGGTGGAATTTGAAAGATATGCTTGTTCATAGTAGTTTTCTCTCCCCCGACATTAGTATTGTAAGGCATCCATTTGCATTAGGTACTTTTCATGTAATACCTTTGTGGTGTTTGTCAGTTTGGAGTACGTTGTTTTAATAATATTAATAATGTTAAATTTTATCCTACAGGAACTTTTTCATGTAGTATTGAAGGTGTTATTTATGCCCGGAGGTGCCCATGCAACTTATTTTATATTGCGGAAACGAAAAGATTGTTTAAATTATGGTTGCAGGAGTATATCAGGGACATTAAGAAACAAAGAGTAGAAGGTTCAATAGCAATTCATTTCAAAGAACAAAACAGTAGTGATTTTTTTATTGTTGCAAGGTACAGTTCTTGAAAAAGTTTGTTGGAATGGGAGAAAATTCATTATTAAAAGATAAGCTTTTATATAAGGAATCTGTTTTTATATTAAAATACAACACCTTAATGCCTTTGGGATTGAACTGTGAAGTTAATTGGAAATATTTAATATAATTGTTTTATTGGCTGATTAATTGCTTTTATGTGTTTATATACATACATATATCTATATATATAAAATAGTGTGTTTTGTTGTTAAATGTTGCTCCTTGAAGGCTGTTGAGCTGAGGCGCTAGGGACGAATAAAACTTTGTGGTTCAGTACCCTGCTTTATTTCATTATACCGTAGCTGTACCCCTGCTTGCAGTTTTCCATCCATCCCACACTTGCTTTATCATCTCCTTCAACCACTCGATTTTGATGCCCTCCTTCCTTTTTCCAGCATTTCATCTCAATCTCTTTCCCTCATTCTACTCGCATTCAGTTTCATCTTAATAATTCCCTATTCCAAAAGGCTTTGCATCTTCACTTTTACCATTTCCTAAGCTGAATTTCTGTACGTGTAATCTGTCCAGCCTGCTTCCTTACCTTTATTCTTCAAATATGTAAATTGCTCATTTAACCCTTACTATTATCTCTGTAGCCACTAAACTACTTGTATTCCTTTTCTTATCTCTGTCTTGCATTTCACGTGCAATACATCCATCCACCTTGTATAAGTGATCTAATTCTGGCTGTAGAACCACATTAAACACCACTCCCCCAAGACTATCCTATCTCCTTATCTGGTTAATCTGCGAACTTGTTCCATGAACAGCTTTACTGCCTCTGCCCACTGAAATGTAGACAAAGACCACAAAACTATATCTCTTGCCCACTGTTTTTTTTTTTTTTATAGTAATGGAAAGCCCTTCTCCCATCTTCCCCCTTCCTCCCAGCTTTTATGTTTCTTGCACCAGTTACTCTGACTTCTCTCACTCTGCTTTCCTTCTTGCTGGCCGACCCTCTTTATTTAGTTTTATTTACATTTTAATATTCATTCAGTCAGTCATTTATTTAGTTTTGTTAACAGTGAATGTGAAGTTGTTAAATCTCACCGTTTATTCTCACTGATGGGTTCGGAGCCGATCCTCGGCTCCGACACGACCGATAGCAAAGCTCAAGGTTTGCCAGTAGCTCGAGACCAAGCCCCTTATCCCACAATGCACTGCTGGAATTACCTCAGATCTCATTTGAGATCTCTGTGATCCAGCTAGCTTGGACCATTTGTGAAAAAGAAAACAAGTTTAAAAAAAAAAACTTTTATTTTTGTTTCATAAGATAGTTGTGTGTTAGTGTTTGATAATTAGGTAATAGAATCTATAGTTTTAGATAGTGCCATGTTGGCTTTGTTTGTGTGGGCCTTTAGCCCTATTAGACTTATTAATCTTTTCTAATAGTCAGGGTTTTTCTCTGTGGGCTTCTTTAGCCCTATATCTGTAATCTATAGTTATTTGTTAGATAGTGCCCGGATTGGGCTTAGTTGTTTTGTGGGTCTTTACAAGTTTAGTAAGGACTTTACTGTTTTACTTTTTGCAGTATACTGGTTTGTTTTACTGAATTATGTCAGATGACAAGGAAAAATCCCATCCTAAATCGGGATTAAAAAAATGCCCAGATTGTGGGCAGAAAATGTCTGTCACTGACGAACACATTCAATGTGTCTACTGTCTGGGGGCTAAACACCTCCAAGACACTTGCAGCATTTGCCATTCCTTTTCTTCCAAGAGTCCTCTTGGACAGGAGGAGGAAACTTATAGACAGAGGATTACTACAGCATTCCTTTTCTGAGGTGTTGAGTAGCCATGAGGGTACTAGCACGTCCTCCAAGTCCTCAAAATCCACAAAATCTACAGAACCTAAAGTGGCAAAAAAGGTGAAAATTTCAGAGGGAGGATCATCGGTTCCATAGACCTTGGAACAGAGTGTACCGCTAATTCGGAGCCAGCTCTCAGTATTGGAGCCAGTCTCTGAAGTTCCTCCTCTGCTCCAGTCAGCCCCATCGGTGTATTCAACTAAGTCCTCAGTCAGCCTTTCAGATTTGGACATGGATCGGCTAGTGCAGAAGCTTTTACAGGTACCAGGACTTGCCAAATTGTTGTCGGCCCCGACCAGTTCATCGGTGCCGAAGACCATGGAACTGGATTTGTCTACTTCTCCTCCGAGCCATACTGGACTCTGAGCCGAAGGAAACTGAACCGATGATTGTCGAACCCTTGGAGCCGATACCTGCACTGGTGTCATCAGCTCTATCTACTTGGATGTTCTCTGCACCGACCGAGGACTCTAGGAGCCGACGCTCTCCCATTGGGTCCGGGGAGGATAGTCGAACTGATTTGTCAGTGCCGACTCTTCCTCTCGGGGCTTCGGCTCAGATGAGCTCGGCTCCTACCTCGGGCACGGAGCCCAGGGTTTCGATGAGGGAGGATGGGACAGTACTCTCTGGTCCGTCCACTCCTCCTCGTCTAAGCCATGGTGCCTTCGATGCTACGAGGAGAGTTTTGTCTCCAAAGACAACGTCTGCATCGGTTCAGCCTTCCCTCTCCCCTCAAGCTCCTGTGTCTGCTTCTTTGTCTACCGGTCCCCCCTAAGCGTAGAGACCCTGAGCCTCAAGTACCCCCCACAGGGCGTCCCCTGCTCTTCTGAGACCTTCCCAGATCCCCCCACTGAGGCGGTGCCCAAGAAGAGACTGTGCAAGAGGAGGCACTTAGACTCCCCACAGGAGTCTTTGACATCTGACACTTGACTTAGATGAGTCAGAAGGGTCCCCTCGATCCTCCTCTGAGGATATCTCCTTCGCAGAGATACTAGAGATCCTTTGTCAGAGGGGTGATTGGCAGTCCAAGACCCCTACTGAGGACAAGTCCGTGCTCTTGAAGGCTTTTGGGACTCAACCTTCCACTTCTTGGGTGTCTCCGCCTTACGACAAGCTCATGGAACTGATCTCTCATAAGGCGTGGGAGTCACTGGAGGCCATGGAACCTGTTCCTCATAAGCCCAGTAAATCCATGTCTGCCCCAGTGGACAAGCCATTTTTGACAAAGGGAGTGCCTGTTGATGCCATGGTGGTAGCTGCAGCCACCAAGTGTCAGACATCCACAACTTATCCATCCTCCTAACAGAGATTCTAGGGTCGTGGATAGATATGGAAAACGCATGTTTAGTTCAGCGACTTTTTCTCTGCGATCACTGAACTACTTAACCCAGTTCACGAGACTATAAAGAGATCTCCTGAAAGAGCTAGGAGATACTCTCCAGGGTACGGTAGCTGCAGGGGTGGCTGACAAAGTCAACGCCCAGCTCGCTACCCTAAATTCAGTGGTAAACTCGTCCATGCGTCTCATATCCTATGCAGCTGATGGTTCGAGTAGAGACGCTAGTTCGGGCATTGCTCTTCGAAGACAAGCCTGGATGCATCTCTGTTCCTTTGCGGAACCCTTTGTCGTCTTTTACCAACACCCCATTCGATGGCTTATCACTGTTTGGGCCCAAAGGAAACTTTAACCAGGTGTGAGCTGGAAGTTAAGACCTTATCTGCCATTGGAGTCCGTTTTTCTACCCCTACTCGGCCCTACCCCAAGGGCCCTAGGGGAGGGAAAATGTGGTTCCGAAAAGCACAGGGAGCCTTTCAAGACACACGTGGAGAAACCCCCTCTAGAGGCAGAGGAGGGGGTTATAACAGAAGTCGCTGCCCCCGCAGCAGAGGGGGTCCACAGTGACAGGGGTCAGTTTTCTGGTAAACCCTACCAGCACCCCTGAAAAGGGGCCCCGACTGTTCAGCTCTGGAGGCAGTCTGGGGCTAGTTGTCTTTGTACCCAGAAGCCTGGCTAAACATAACATCAGATACATGGGTACAAAGCATAATTTCCAGAGGATATTTCATACTGTTCTCTTCCCCTCCCATTCCTGTAAACAGAATCCCAGATGTTCCACCCAATCTGAGGGAAAAAGAAATCGTAGAGGTCCACAGATTGCTAGAAAAGAGTTATCCAACCAGTCCCAGCAGACCAAGTTTGATTCAGAACTTACTCAAGATTCTTTTTGGTACCAAAGAAAACAGGGGATTGGAGACCTATCATGGACTTCAGCAGACTCAACCAGTTCGTAAAGAAAGAGAAGTTCCGAATGGTCACGCTTCAGGCCATTCTTCCCTTCCTAGGGAAAGGCGATTGGATGTGCTCCATAGATCTCTATGTGATAGTACGTGTCCTTAAGATGAACAGATGCTCCAGAGATCATCTGCGTTTCCGGCTGGGAGCCAATCATTACCAGTTTCGAGCCCTGCCCTTTGGACTCACTACAGCCCCCAAAGTGTTCACCAAACGCTTGGCAGTGGGTCACGGCTCACCTGAGACGTCTAGGATTCCAGGTGTTTCCATACCTAGACGACTGGCTCCTCACCGCTACCACCAGGCATCAATTGACTCAGGCAGCACAATACACTCTGACACTCTGCCATCAATTAGGCATTACAATCAACTTTGAAAAGTCTGCCTTATCTCCGTCGCAGCATACTGTTTTTATAGGAGCAGAGTTAGATACCTCAACTACCACTCTGTCTTCCTATCGAAAGAGTCTCACTTCTCCGCCAACACGTCAGCTCACTGGTGTCAAAGAACAAAGCTACAGCAGCAGAGGTATTGAAGGTGCTAGGTTTGATGGCGGCAGCAATCCTGGCTTTACCACTCGCAAGGATGCATATGCAAATTCTTCAATGGCTCCTCTTTGCTCAGTGTTCATACCAGAAACTACTGATGCACCACATGATTCTCATCACGGATTCTTGCAAGAGAGACCTTTGGTGGCTGACGTCTTTTCATGTCACAATCGGAAGAGCCTTTGTGTCCCCCCCCCCCAGTAGCCACTGTGACCACGGACGCTTCCCTGATGGGGGGGGGGGGGGCATTTTCAGGGAAAGACTGCCCAAGGCACATGGACAGATCAAGAATCACATCTGCACATCAATGTTCTAGAGTTGAGAGCAGTACTTCTGGCATTGCAGTACTTTCAGGACTCTCTCCCTCTAGGAACTATTGCAATTCAGACGGACATGTTAGTAGTCTGGTACTTGAACAAGCAAGGCGGAACCAAGTCTTACCCCCTTTGTCGAAAAGCCCTCCGGGTCTGGCAATGGGCTGAGTCGTCCCAGCGTTTTCTGTTAGCAATGCACATCCCGGGGAAATCCAACATGAAAGCGGACAAGCTAAGAAGGGTGATATTGCTCCCTCACGAGTGGTGTCTCAAACAGGTTACAGAGTTGATTTTCCGCAAATGGGGCCAGCCTTGCTGCAACCTCTTTGCCAGCCACATCAATTCGAAGTGCAGAAGCTACTTTGCCCTAATACCACCTCCCGGTTATCCCCCGAGAGATGCACTTTGACACAAGTGCCCCCGGGTCTCCTTTATGCTTTTCCACCCTTCCCATTGATACCCAGAGTTTTACAGAAAGCAAAATCGCTGGGAAGGACTGTTATTGTCATAGCTCCCTACTGGCCTCGACAGATTTGGTTCCTGTTTCTCCACCATCATCTGTTGGAAGATCCATGGATCCTGGACCCAGTTCTGGACCTTCTGACGCACCCGTCAGGGGACCTTCATCCTTCACTGCAGTCCCTGAAACTGACTGCTTGGCTAATCCACTTCCCCTAATTGCCAGGCTTCATTCAATTTCAGAAGATACAAGACAAATTCTCTTGTCTTCTCACAAGCCATCTACCAGGAAGTTATATGGCAGTAAATGGAAAAGATTCTCAATGTGGGCCAACATGCAGAAAATTGAC
The DNA here is from genome assembly GCF_019279795.1 of Protopterus annectens. Lineage (NCBI taxonomy): Eukaryota > Metazoa > Chordata > Ceratodontiformes > Protopteridae > Protopterus > Protopterus annectens. Next base: position 14,376,301 of record NC_056737.1, read on the forward strand.
CCTTTCCGAGCTCTGCTATCATCTATTTTAGAATTCTTGACAAAGATTTTTAAGGGCGGGCCAGCAGCTGCTACAGAGTCCAGTTAGCTGCAATCTCAAATTTTCACCTTGGGTTTGGTGGCTCAAATGTTATGGGCCATAAATTATCTAAGACTTTTCTTAAAGGCGTTCTTCACATGAGACGACCTATCAAAATTCCCTATTCTCCCTGGAATTTAAACTTTATGCTGTCTCAAATTATTCTTCCCCCTTTTGAACCAGCATCTTCTTGTGATCTCAGATATTTATCCTGGAAAACAATTTTTCTTGTGGCCATTACTTCTGCCCGCAGTGTGTCAGAACTTCAAGCATGATCTATCAGACCACCTTACATGATTTTCCATGCTGATAGTATCTCTCAGAACAAACCCCTCATTTTTACCTAAAGTCTGTTCTGAATTAAATATCAATCAGTTCATTGAGCTGCCAGTCTTTTTTCCCAACCACTCTAGCAAATTGGAATGCATGCTGCACAAACTTGATGTACACAGACAGCTCAGATTTTATCAGGACAGAACTAAGGATATTAGAAAATCGGATCAACTTTTTGTATCCTTGTCAGAAGCCAGAAAAGGCAATCCAGTGGCTAAAACTACCTTATCTAAATGGCTATCCGACTGTATATCCTTTGTTTGAGAATGCGAACATGCCATTAACACACAAAGCTAAGGCTCACTCTACCAGAGCCGTCTCTACATCATCTGCTTTTCAAGCTAAATTGCCCCTTGACAATATTTGCGCTGCAGCCACTTAGTCTAAGCCTCATAACTTTATCACGCATTACAAAGTAGATAAGGCTTCAAGGGGACAGGTCTTCCTTTGGTTCCACAGTACTGAAGAACATACTTCCATGAGCCACCCAAGACTGAGGGTGCTAGGGACGCTACCCATCAGTGAGAATAAACAGCGAGATTTAACAACTTCACATAAAGAAGTTATGTACTTACCATAACGTTCCATGTGAGTTGTTTATCTCTCGTCCCTCCCTCCTTCCCCCTCCTGGCTGACTGTTGACTTGGAGGCTAGTACCATCCTGGTTATTCAATATTTCTTCTTCCCCTTCGGGAAGTGTTCTTGGTAGAAATAAATAAAAGTGTGTGTGTGTGTGTGTGTGTGTGTGTGTGTGTGTGTGTGTGTGTATGTAACTACTGGCAAACCTTGAGCTTTGCTATCGGGCATGTCGGAGCCAAGGATCAGCTCTGAACCCATCAGTGAGAATAAAGGCGAGATAAACAACTCACCTGGAATGTGTTCTGTTAAGTACACAACTTCTTTTTATCAGCAGTGGAAAGATAAAGGTGCTGAAAATTAACATTATTATATAACAAAATCTTACAAAACTGTAAATAAAATTAGTGATTTCTGCTGTAAAACTCTCAGCCATAGTACAAAAACAGCAAGAAATGAAAATTAATATTTGCACACAGTAATATATGGAAAAAAAATTGAAATGTGCATGCCTTAAGGTGTTATGCCAATTCCTCTTCTGAAAAGGGTGACTGTTTTCTGAATATGCCTGAGGGTGCCACAGCCCATGAGGTGTTTACCTCTTGTTGATGATGTCCTGTACTGTTGCCAATGTCTGTCCAACCCTTTTGAAGGCAGATGTAGGCAGGTGCTAGTATTTCTTCCCAGGCTTACCAGACGGTACAAGTCACATTTGCAGGAACATCTGACCTTCATTCAGAGCCTGTAGTGCAGTGGAGAAAACATATGCGATCTCTCACTTAGGGCTACTGAAGTCGAGGTTAAAATTATTTAAGGAACGTGGTAAGTCGCACAAGAAAACCCTTGAGGTAGAGCTGTTCTACTCCTCATAAGTCCCTGTCTCTGTACTCAGACTTTCACATCTGCCCAGGTCCTGACTTCTCCTTCAGGTCTGATTATTTGACATTAGAGTGTTGATGAACGAACTTTTTTTTTTAAAGTGCCAGTTGGCCATGCAGGGCACTTCACTTCCCTCCTCTTTTGAGCCTGCTAAAATAGAAGAGGGTAACTTCTCCCAAGGAGTCAGACACATGTAACAAGAACGACCACTGAGATACCTTAGTTGGTTGATTTGTTTCACTCTGTATAGCATCGGCCCTTCAGGAAAACTTTCAACTTAATGCAAGAACACCTTGTGAGAGACATAGGAAATGTATGCTGAAAAGAGATGCTTTGAATTCTGGGATTGGAGAAATCTAAATTCACAGTAGTTATCCCAGTTTTTGAGACATTTTAAGATTCCTGCATGCAACCCAGATTCCAGCCCCCCCCCCCCCCCTTAGGAAGCCTGACCGACAAGGTCTCCCTTGATGCCCAGCCTTTATACGTTCTATATTGATAAGGGAGAGTAGAACCTTGGACAGACTTCATTGTGGGGTGGAATCTATACATCAGCCATACTAGCCTTCAAGGCAATTAACTGCTAGATGCGTGTGGCCATATAACACCACAAAATCCTTGGGCAGGTAGAGAACCTAGCTGGTGAAGTTGGAGATGTTTTTTATTAGATCACTGGTGCAGTAGCTGTAACTCTGTGGGATATATCCTGCCAAGGATATCACTCTTCCTCTTAGTTTATAAAGGTTTGGCCTCCTTCCTTCTGTACCATATGTCTGCCTTTAGCATGAGAATAAGTGCTAGTATAAAAGAGAAATAGGAGCACGCCAACAAATCTGAACTTTCTTGCCATATGTTTGCTTACACAGACTTCTCATCAGCCTAGTCACATGAGTATCTATCAATGACTGGCTACTGCTTGGGGCCAGATAAGTATAACAACTGAGGAGCCTTCCTTTTTGTATGGAAAAGTTGTTATAAATTTCATGTGTTTATCAGAAAAGGCAAATGTTTTTGCAGTAAAAACCCTTTCCTTATAAGGACACCCATACTTGTGCTTTTTCTCTAGGTGAGCAGTGCAAAGTTCGGTTCTGTCAGAGTTCCATTTTCCTCACTCCTAAAAATTGAATAGGCTAAATCTTCATAAAAAAGTGCTTTGGAGTTCTGATATGTGGAATCGTGCATTGTACTGTATCAATACCTCTCCCTTCTTCAGAAAGAAAATCTAAATCAGTTTATAAAGAATCTCTAACTTTTACCCTCTTTTCTGAAGTCTGGGGCTGATGAGCTCTGCTTAGATGCTTCTGCAACCCTTGGACCGTCAGTCTGGCTGTCCTGGTTCCTCTGGCATGACTCCCTCGCACATTCCTTCAAACCATACATCAGGCAGAACTTGATGAGCAGGGAGAACCATGCTTTATTTGGCATACATCTAGTAAGGTGAGGGAAGATGTTCATAGGTTCATACTAGGCTATCTGCCCGAGGGCATTTATATTATAGCCCATTTGTTTTGTTTGTGGCTTACCCCCACCCCTTAGTATAAGGGACTATACCCATTTGCTTTGCCTGCCTCTGTTGAGAACTCAGAGACACTCCCTGGTATATCTGGGTATATCTGCGATCCATCATCCATTTCTCTTGAACAATGCCTCACAAGGCTGGCTCACTTATACCGCATATTTTTTCTTTTTATTCCACAGCTGTCTGAGTCTTTAGGTCCCATCCCTCTCCCTAGCAATAGCAGTTAATGGCCGTGTCGAGTTAAGTCTCCTCTGGCTTGGTGTGATTTGATAGATGGATCTAGATTTTTGCATATTTTATGTTAGGCAGAATCTGGTATTTTGGGTGCTTATGTTGCTGCAAGCTCGCCTCTGAGTGAGCGGAGCTGACTGAATAGATGTTTGAGAGCTTCAATCCTTTGGTTGTATGACTTTTTGTCTTTTGACCCTTTACTTTTTTGGTTTTTCAGTTTGTGGCCTGCGCAGCTGCACATTTCAGAGGGGGGATCAGACTGAATCATTGGTTGTGATGATGTATGAGTCTGATGAGTGTGAGGAGCCTATGACCTCCGCGATCTAGATGAGAATCCTTCCTAAATGTGAAGCTCTTCCTAACTTCTTTACTTAAGGTCTTTAGCCTAATGACGAATACTATACGGTGTCTAATGACAAGGTACCTATCAACCTGGGTCCCCAGGTCCCCTGAACTTTTCTTCCCGAAGGGTGTAGCTAGACATTTTTGGTATTTAGGGGTAACCTTTTTTTTTGGCAATTAACTTTGACTCATGGCTCTGGCACCACATTTCCTTCTTTGTCCTTTCTGTTTTTCTCTTTCGTGTCAGATGTGTTTACTATGAAGGGTCATCATGTTCATCCAGTTTTGTAACTTATAGGCGGTTGTTTACATCTACTTGCTTTGTCAGCTCCTCCAAACAAAACAAAGTTGATGCCCTTCCCTGAAGTAGATGCCCAGCAAATTAGTTGACTGTGCTTTCTGTGGTGCACCACCCACTACAGCTGTTCTTGGTGAGACACACAGCCAGCATAAGCTGATGAGATTCTGTCCACTCAGCCAGTTTGCAACCCATCTTGTGATGTGGGTTCGATGTCTTTTGGTTTGAGTTTTCCAGTGTACCAATGGCTTTATGATTATTTGGCTGAGTCGCTGTCCAGATTAGAGTGCACTGTCTGGAAAGAGGGTCCCTCTTTCAGATGGAAAGTGACTTTGGACAAAATCAAATTGGTTTAGAAGGCAGTTTCTGCGGCGACAAATGGTCCATTATATGAGTCTCTCCATGCAAATTCCCCATGTCTTCCAGAATCAGGTCCATGGGCGGTAATTTCCAGGGTTTGCAGGGCCGCAGTGTTTGCAGTGTGGGCGGTAATTAGTGGCATTCCTGAGAGGGGCAGCCAGGTGTGACTATGGACCCTTGTTTCTGTCGCCAGACTCCCTGATGCGATATCCAGAGGTAAGACAGAGTGGAAACATGGATGGACTGGCTGTGGGTGAGATTCCTCGTTGAGTTAGTGGAACAGCAGAGGGGGGGGGCTACATAAATCCCATGGATGCTGCAAGGTCCTTTTTGGCAGTTCTCACTGCACTAGGGGAGGGAGCTGGGGATTGTGTCGGCTGGTATAGATAGTAATGTTGCACATCTCCTGTTTACTCTGAGCCATTGCAGTATGTTGGCCCAGGTTGTATTCTAAGGATGGTGTCTCACATCATTTTTGAACTGGTTCTTGAAGTCTTTCTCTTTTTTAACTTTTTTTCTAAAAATAGCTTTTCTCTGCCATTTGATTGATTTTTTTTTTGTCTGGTTTAGTCTTTAAAGTTTTGCTTGGATGATTTTTTTATAGGAGCTTTTTTTTTCTTTCTTATAGTGTAGCTTTATGGTTTACCAGGCTGGGGACCTTTACTGGGACTTGTAGTTTCTGTTTTGTTTTGTTGTTTTAGTGGGTTTGTGAAACAGGCCATCCAGAGACTGGGCTTTGGTTTGGTATAAAGAGTCTTTGTTTTGTTTGGGATTGCCTTTTCCACAAGTCCCTGCAGGTGCTGGTAAGAAAGGCATTTCCGTAAAGATTCAGCGTTTTGAGTGTTTCCGGCCTTTCTCGGGGACGTCAAGTGGGATACACCTCCAGGTGTGTGTGCTTGGCTTTCAAGAAGTTCTACTTAGGTCTGACTTTTTGTGTGGGGTGTTGGGGGGACCTCAGCGGTGGAGATGATCTGATCCTTTATCGAGATGTAGAATGGTCACTTACAGTTCCATTGTAGCATTTCCATGTTATTGATTGGTTGTTTATGGAGGTATAGCCCATGAATTCCTCTTCTAAGGCCAGAAGGCTGGAATACCCTAAGAAGAAAGCACAAAAACTAAGCATTTGTTCCCAGCTCCTGCCCCTGCAGTGCAGTGTGTTGCCCAGGAGAATTGGTACAATTTTACACAAGGCTTATTCAAAGCCATCCTGTTGCTGCAGCCTTCTCTTCCAGCTTGTACCACAGTTAAGAGAACCCATTTTTCCTGTGGAGAGGTCATTATTTCAGAATCTGATGTGGAGGGTTTGGATTGTGTCTCCCAGTTATCCTCACCTATTGTCTGTATGTCAGAATTTGAAGATGCCCTTTCTTCAAACTCCCCCAATGAAGACATATCTCTTGGAGATAAAATTTCAAAATAGTAGGAATACACGAGTGGAAAGGTAAGGAAAAGTCAGAATTTTTAAGAAGGGATATTAAGAACTACAGTGTATGGATTCCCCAAAGCCAGTTGCTATCTGTCCTGTTTTATGAGTTTTAGGGAATGCCATTACAACAGCTTCTGGGTCCCCAGATTACAAATCACAGTCCCCTGGAAACCGGACAGTCTATAGGGCATCTGTTACTCATAAATTCCTCTATAAAATACTGTGGCATATCCTGCTGTATTAAAATCTTTGGATAAGGCCTATTCTGCTTCTAATCCTGTCCAAAATAAGGACAGCTTTAATAGACTTTGGAAAGGAGGTCTACATATCTTCGACTTCAGAATTTATGGCAGTTAACTGTCACACGTCTAAATATCTAAGCCATTTTTGCTAATATGCAAAAAACCTTTTCTATCCTACTCAGTTCAAACAGTAAATGTACTTTAGCTGAAATGCAAAATTCTGCTTCTCAAGTCAGTAAGTATTCTATTATGACACCATGGATGCAGTGTCTCTGGCTGCTACAGGTGTGGTAATTCATAGGAATGCATTGGTAAGACATTCCTGTTGATGTAAAAAATCTTAGTTATTAAATCTGCACTTGACAAACCCCATCTTTTTGGAAAATCTGCTGCTGAAGTTCTTAAGCTTATCAAGAGAGGAAAATGAATGCACTGAGTCAAGCAACTCTTTCTTTCAGTTATTCTAAAATAACAAAGGGATTACCTTTCTTCTGGTTTCTTCTTTTGAAAGCCATTTAAATCTTCACAGTAAAAGCTTTCCAAACAACAGTTCAAGGGAAAAAAATGGCAGGGTGACTCAAAAAGGAAGGGAGCGATCACAAGAACATCCCATTCAAAAAAAAAAAAACGAGCGACTGTCTTGTGCCTCTTAACCTCCCTTCTCCAGCTTTCTTTCCCGTACTGCAGGTGGTCTGTATCATTGCTTTCATCTCTGGAAACAGATAACCTCAGATGTTCTAAAAATAAGTTAGACTTTAATGGGAATCCCCTTCCATCTCAAGTTTGGGTCCCTCTTCCTTCAAAAAAAGCAATCCATCTGTTCCCCCAAATTCTTTTGGTTTTGTCACAGGGAATGATAGAGCCAATCCCCTCATCCTAGCAAGGCAGAGACTTCTGTTCAAGAATGTTTTTTGTTCTCAGCAATGAAGGCATTTTGGAGAACTATTTTGGACCTTACAATGGTAAATACCTTTCTTTTGGTATCAAAATTCAAAGTGCTCACCTTTTGGAAACCTGTTTCCCCAAGGTTTTTCTAGTTACTTTAAACTTCAAAGATGCTTAACTGCACATTCCAACACACATAAACCATAGGTGTTTCCTAAGATTCTTTGCTTTCGGATTGCATTTTCCTTAACATCTCTGCCTTTGACTTTCTACCCTTCCAAGAGTTTTCATGAAGTGCCTAGCCCCAGTCATAACCTGCTGCAGACTTTAAGGCATTCGTATTTGCCCCTGTTTAGATGATTGCCTCATGTTAGCTCCCTCCATCCAAGGCACTCTTACAGATGTTCGCTAAAGCATTTTCTTTTCACCTGCCTAGGTTTCATACTAAAAGTTGAGTTTAACCCCAACTCACAGGCCAGTTTTCCTAAGATGTCTTCTAGGTATATCTCTGTTGTCAGTTTCCTTCCCCCAAAGGCTCCTGTTATTTCTGCATCTTAAATCTGGCAAATCAAAACATGTCCACTGTAATAGAGACCCTCAAAATTCTGGGTTACATGGCTACTTCCATTTTAATGGTCCATTTTGTGAGATGTAATTTAAGGAAAATGTAATGGTACTGCTTGTCTCTTTGGGTCCATCACCTTCATCCTTTGACCTTCAAAATTCTTTTTCTCAATTTCATTAAGAAGGAACTCTTTTATGGTGTGCCAATGAAATTTAGTAAATGCAGGCCTGCCGTCCATTTTCTCCTTTCTGTCCTCATTCGCAGCAGCCTCTTCAGATCTTTGCATGATGGCCAGTATTTCCATGTGAAGGGCATTTGGGAGCCTCATTTCAGGCACGAATGCACAAACTTCAAGGGCATTATGAACCTGGTAAATGTTGTCAAAACAATAAAATTGTAATGGGCTCCTGACCCATTAGTGATAATAAATAACACAACAGTGATGCAGTATATGACCAAACAAGGGGGATGAAATCTTATCCCCTTTGCAGACTACCCAAGATTTCCTGGGAACTAGCAGGTACAGTATAATCTCTCCCTTCAGGCCACATACATTCCATCCAAGTAGAACAGAACAGCAGACTCTTTGACCAGATCTGGAATTGACTGTTAAGTGTGCGATGCACCCAGAGGTTCTCTTGGAGATTATCTCCCTGTGGGACCCCCCCCCCCAGTATAGATTTGTTTGCCTCCTATTTCAACAGACAAACCAGTTCTCTTACAGGCCACCTTGCAAAAAGCCCTGGAAAGTGGATACATTCTTTTCCACGTGGAATGTTCCTTTGTCTCTTCCTTTTCTTCTGTTATCTAAAGTCTTTCTAATGGAAAAAGAATTGTCCAAAGATACTTCTGGTGACATTCTTTAGGCCCAGACAATGTTGACTCTCCCTCCTTATGCATCTGGCCAGGAGCAGTTTCTGAAAACTACCTCATAGAGTGGACTTGCTCACACAGGACAAATGATCCACCCATTCACCTCATATTCATTGATCTCAATTAGGACCTTTTTCCCTTGAAGGCATTATAACCAGTATTAAAGGAAGCAAAAAAAAAAAACTGCTACCAGGAAATTACCCAATCAGAGAAGTGTCTAGTTGGTGTCATAACAGATCATAAGACCTATACCAAGTGTTCCTGTGGTTTTTCATTACCTGTGTGAATTGCTGTACCAAGGGGTACATCTTTCATCAATTTCTGGTAGTCTTCCCTAGATTCCCCTTCTTTATTTCAAGTCAGTTTTTGAAAAGGTATTGCATATTAGACCACCTAGAAAACAGGTGGCATTTGCCTGGGAATCTAAACTTTGTATTAGAGGAATTAACTCACTCTTCATTTGAACCTGCAGCCAGTTCTTTAAAATTTCACACACAGAAGGCTGCCATGTTTATTTCTCTGACATCTACTTGATGGTTATCTAAATTACATGCTGTGATGTCTACTCAAAATTTGATCTTTTATAAAGATATGGGGAGTCATAGAACCAATCTTTCATTTATACCAAATGTTGTTTCTCAATTTACTTTAAACCAGACCATTCATCCCCCTGTGTTCTACCTAGAAGCGTAAAACGGAGAAAATTCTTTATGCTTTAGACGTTCACAAGCAGTTACGATTTTTACCTGGATATAAGACTAAATAGTTTAGAAAATCTAGCCAGTTTTGTTTCCTTTGGCAAGAAAAAAGTCAGTAAGCCAGTATCTAAGTAAACCATTGCTAGATGGCTATCTCAGGCTATTCAGTTTTGTTACTCAAATCAAGCACAAGTCTCTTTCAGAATGTAAAGTTTGATTCTAGCAGAGGTATGCTGAGGCTTTTGAATGTATTGCAGAGGCAGTTGCTTGTTGTTCAGTGCACACTTTCAGGAAGCACTACAAGCTAGGGCAGGTTTTGCCAGAACTATTCACCAAGGGTTCCTAGACACTGTCCCTTTCTTCTCAAGCTGCAGCAATCATCTCAACGAGTTATGGCTGCTGCAACAATGACTTAACAAAGAATATTTTGTGTTTGTGCAAGTCAAACTACCATAGTACATGTTCAAATGGATCACTGTCCATTTCACTTTTTCTTGCACTTCCTCTAGCTGGGGGTGATAGCCCTCTTTTTACTTCTGCCCTTCTGACAGGACATGGCATAATTACCTTGGAACTTGGGCTTCACTCTCCCTTTTTAAGGGTAAAAGTTCTCATTTTTCATATGCCTGTATGTCCATTTTATACTAGCACACGCACTCAAACTAAGGGTTGACTTGCAGTATGTGAGGAAGGAGTGTAGACCTGATGGATGTCTGATATCCTTGGTCAGGGTATATCCCTATAGAGTTATGTCTGCTCCAGCAGTGATCTATTTGAATATCTGCTGTTATGGCAAATTAACTTGGGCATCTTTACTCTGCATCCCTGAGGTTACAAATCTGTAGAATTTCCCAGATAATTCAAAATGTGGGGAAGCTTATGAGATTGGTGAGTATGGCATGGTCGACACAGCCTTTAAGGTGGTTGTTGTAGAGTGAGTCGTAAAATAATACTCGTGGCTAAAAATCCAGCAACTATAAGATGTAAAAGAACTGCTTGAATGTCCCTCTTAAGAATTTGTTTGGGAACCTTGCCAAAGAATTTGGAGGAAGGGGATAGACTGTGGAAAAGCAGTAAACTAGGTTTTCACCCCATCTGCCTGGTCAATAAGTGGAATGTTACTTTAGTACTTGTCTGTAGAAAGCATCAAGCTTCAAATGTAGGCTAGGAGCAAAAAAGTTTGAAAGAATGGTTCTGAGTGGAGAATGCTAGGACACCTTTGTTCTGTATTTTAGCAGATTAATAAATCAGTGACAAGCTGTTTTGGCAAGGAAGTTGTATCTCAGATTAAAAGTGTTTTAGGCTTACCAGAGTTCTTTTTCCTTGGATTAGTTATGAATTTAAAGTTATTTAAATAATGTTTTTCACTGGTGACAGCCTTATGCAATTTTAAATGGAAAGGTGGTTATTTTGTTGTAGAATACATTCAGTTCTTGTGTACTTCCATTGAGCATGCGAGTGTCGTGGCAGCAATAGAATATTTTCTATCTAAAAGCAAAAGTTAATGGTTGCTTGAGCTGGTTTTTTTTTCTTCTTGCCAGCAATTATTTTAAGTAATGATCCCTTTTTGTCAGAAATGTGACGTCTGTGGATCTTAAATTTAGTGGTTTAACTAAGAACTAGAGGGACTGAAGACTGTTTCTCCCTGTTATGATCTGCACAGAGCACAAAAAATTAAGGTTGAAAGTTGGGAACTACCCTTTCTAATACGGCTCTTTGCCCTTTGAGAATTGCACTGCTCCAAAATTATTCACAAAATACCTGGCTCCAGTATTGGCTTATTTGAGAACCAGGGGGGATACACACTTGGGCAGTTTGCTTCTTCAGATTCTAATGGAAAAAAGTTTGAGAGCCAGAGAATTAGCATGGGTTGTTTCTAGGACCCGGGTTCTTCCTTTAATCTGCCAATATAAATTAAGTGTGGCCAAGGATGCAACTAAAATTTTTCAAGGGGCAGCTTTGCTCTGGAGAACTTATTCCTCTTACAATTGCAAATTGTCTCGGTGACAGAGGATTCCATCAGTGTCCTCTTTTTTCATGGCACCACCGATGCAACTTCATATGACGAAGTTTTATTGGTACCTGAAGGTCTGATGGGATCAGCATGCATGGCCACTTTACAGAATTCTACAGATACTATCTTTCACCCAGCGAGAGTTCAACTAGTGTACGATAGACTTAATGACTGAGGGCCTACTATTTCCACCAACCAAGCACATTCCATCATTAATGATGGATGTCTTTAACCTTGTCAGGGAGTTATAATTTCTAAGGGTTCAAAGCAACTGGAACAAAACTCAAAAATGAAATTGCACATAAGCTTATAAAAGGTATTGGGTGTCATTTTTGGCCCTTAGAACTTTAAAATCCTTTCGGAAACCGGGCAAGCTGTTTCTACAGACGTAACAGCGATGAACTACATAAAAAATGGCACTCGTCTATGCCCCTTGAGCAGATGATAATGCTAGTGTATAACTTTGTAATGAAAGCACACATGGTGTTCAAGGCAGTGTACACCCCCTTGGAACTCAGCATGGTCATGGGCAGCCCAAACAGGGTTTCCTGGCAACCATAACTGACCTCCATAAAAGGGGAAGATAAGGTCCATGATGGATTGATGGGATAATAGACTGAGTTTTCCTCCTGGAAAACCACTGGCTTCCCAGGAAATTCTGGAGACATCCACACAGCGTAACCTGGGTTGAGAAAGTGGCATGTTTTGTGTGCATGTTTGTATGTGCTATTTGATTCTGCAGGCATATCATTCTGGCTTGTTAATAACAAAGGTGCTGCAGCCGATAAGGCTATAAGAATGGAAAATGATTCTGAGAACTCCCACCTGTCCCAGTCAGCACTATTTTTGTTAGCCATTACAAATGGCAAAGGAGATGCCATTTTTCCTACTTCAGTAGCTGGGGTCTACATTTTGAGTAGTCTGGAACTTGTATGTTCAAATCTGAACAAACTCAGTTTGGTAGCTAAGATGATCTGTCCCTTACTCTTCTCAAGCATCTATTCTCAGAAGATTTACTGCATGTAACAAAAAAGGTCAGAAAGCCTAATTTATTTATTTATTTGCAGTTGGTTTACCAGGATAGTCCATTGGGTCACAAAGAACCCGTTTTCAATGGAGTCCTGAGGAGAAAAGCTCCAAGCAGAAAATTACAGTAAAATATCTTGTTACAAATTGTTAGTTATAGTTACAAAAGCCTAGTAAAAACAATTACAAATACAACAGAATAGTGATTAATATACAATCAAAAGAGAGAATAAAATTTACAATATGATAACAGAGGTGACTTTACATATATGGTATGTTACACTAAGAGGTGCATGTTATGCAATCGGTATCCAGGCTTAAACAAGTGAGATCAGAATGTATGAGATAGGAGGAGAGAAGAGGAGAGGAGATTATATGGGATGATAGCAAGAGCATTCCCACTGGGAAAATAGATGTGAGTGAAGAGATTTTTTGAAAGCATGGATGTTTGAGGTGGTGCTTATGGGTGGTGGTAGGGAGTTCCAGAGACAAGCTAGACTATAGGATAGGAGATTTTTTCCTGGGGGACGAGATGGTTTATACAGTTCTATTAGGTTTTGGTTGTTAGATCTAAGTAGTCTATCCGGTCATTGTTTCCCTTTATGCTTTTCACACACCCCTTTCCTTCCAACCATCAAGCCCAGCCCTCTATCAGACTTGGGCCCATTTGCTTCCTATGGCTAAGGAGCGTCAATCTCCTGAGGCAAGACCCATCTGAAGTACCATGATCCTGGCAGGTGTAAGGATATCTGGGGCTCTCATTGACATCCTAGTAAAGTCAGTGTACCTTTGTGAATGCCTAACCACCTCCTTTTGAGTGGTGATGTGAGCACCTGCTTCACTGCAGGGACCACTTATGCTCCTCTATCTTGTGCTGCTGTGTGTGGAGGAAAGGAGTTAGTCATCAGCTTGAGTGATCATGCCCATATCATCCTTTCACCTGTTAATCTTGAGAAACTATTCATGTCCTCCAGCAGTGCTCTTGTCAGGAAAGTTGGCATGGACTGGTTAGGAGCCACCCCTCCTTTCCTCCCCATGACGGATATGCCTGTCCTCCCAGCGTGTAGTCTGCTGGGTTGTAATTTAGACTTTATCCATCTACTCCTCTTCCACAGCTTAATGTAAGGAAGTCTTGCCTGGCAAATTGGAGAAAAATCTCCCCATCTTGCAAGAAGAGTAAAAACGGCCCTTTACAAGTGAGGGATGCCTGTAGTTGTTCCCTAATTGTCAGATTTTTTTTCATCAGACTTGCAATTTCCCATTAAATAATTTATTGATGCAGTTGCTGAATGCCTTCCAGTACAGCTTCCACTCATGAAGAAGTTTCTTTGGTAGGGGTCATCTACCTTCATCCACCACAGCGAGAAACCTCACCTCCTTCAGATGCTAGCTTTTTGCTTACAATACTTAGAATTGTCATGACCAGCAGATCTTGGGCAATATCAGTCATGGAAGAAACCCCTCACACCCTGTTTGGTTTTGCAATTGTCAGTTGAGCAATCCATTCAACTACTTGCATTCTTCCCACAACCAAAAAAATAAAGGAGAAAGAATCCTCCCTCTGGTGGTCATTCACAAACCACTAAAACCGCCTGTACAAAACAAAGGACTATGAATATTTATTGAAATATCAAAAAGTGTCAGATGGATTTCCTTTGAGCATAATTATTTTAGATATTACAACTGTCAAACTGGATTTCTCTGTTTCAGATCAGAAAACATGTTTGTATTCTATGAATCATGGGTGCAGTAATTGTATGTTGCCAGTTTGACTAAAGATAATAGTTCTGCTTTGTTCTAAAACAAAGGAATATTATCGAACATCGCTTGCATAAGAGAAGTATTTAGATGGTTTGTCCTAATTTAGTTACAGGTTTTGTAATGAATACAGTATTTGTGTAAAGGAAAGTTACTGCATGGATGAAGTCATTGGAAAGTGGAACAGTGTATGAGAATATGCAGAGATGTAACAGCATTGGCAGATTCAGAATGATGGTTTCATATTTCTACTGCCAGTTAAGGATATGAATTATAATTGGAAGGAATTTTTTAGAACTCCTATTTTATCAATAAGGGTGATTGCAAGTAGCAGGCATAGAAAATAAGCAAGAGGGGACTGAAATGTATTGGCAAAAATTAGCACTAACTGCAGTTGGGACTAAACTATAGATGGAAAGGTAATAGTGGTCTGGCCAAGTTAAAGTTTGGACCATATATTGGAGACTGTCTTTCCTATCATTGATTGGTAGCAGAGTACAGAAAAAGAGAATGTGATAGTGTTAAGTAAGAGACCAGCTCTGGCTGAGTTTTTATTTGAGCCTAGAACAGAACCTAATATTAAAAAAGGGATAATAAAAGCCTGTAAAATACTATATGATGACTGCAAGAATTAATCAGAAGATGTTAGAAAAGGCTAGGAAAAGAATGGAAAGGCAGAATGCAAAGCAACATTTGCGGGGACATCTGCATGGCTCTCAAGAATGCAACAAAGTCCAGAAAGTTTAGGATTTTTGAATACCACAAGCAGACTTCAGTGAAAATTTCCTCTTGTAGACAGCAACTGCTGGAGAGGCGATGAGGTAGAGAGAAAAAGATAATTAAGTCTGTGTGTGTTTTGTTTGTTTTTTGTGAATGGAAACAAGTTAGCAGATTTAAAAAATTACCCACAGACTGCTTTGTCAGAAATGCTGGTGGAACAAATGGTTGTAACTATGGAAATTCTTATTTGAGCCAGGATAATAGGATCTGAATCGCCTGGACATATTAAAGTCTTGCCAGGTCTAATGCTATTGGCTGTTAAGTAATTTCTAGAACATGGAAATCAAAGTCTAAACCAAAAGAATTCAAGTTAGGATATCTAGAAAAGCGATGGAGCAAATTATGTAAAAAATAAATGGAATCTGTGGCAACATATGCAGAATAATGCTTGAGGAGAAAGAGTAAAATATAAGGGAAGGCCGTATATGAGCAGCAATTTATATGATGTTGGAGTAAATGATCATTGTTAAAAAGAAAACATATGTATATTGTATGAAACTCATGAATATGTACAATGTTTTTCTTTTTTATAGCTGTATGTATGCCCATATTATATTAATGGTATAGATTTACTAAAGGCATATATATATATATATATATATATATATATATATATATATATATATATATATATATATATATATATACTGAAGAAAGATTTCTATGCAAGACCTGTACAGAGAAGGGATTTTCCTGATCTTGGACAGGTCTGTTCTTTATGCCTAATCTCTACTTCCTGTGCTGCCCAGGGTTTTGCAGACAGTAAAGGAGTAGAAACCAAAAATGATACTACTTGTCCTCATTTCATCCAGAGCAGCACTGGTTTACCCTACTCATGTAGCTGAGGATGTAATGTTCTTACACGCTTATCAGTTCATAGGTGTTCACTAGGCTAATAACCACAAGGGCATTTTTAAGCCTAGCCATGCATCCCAAGTCTTCCTCAACCAGTAAGCCTGCTAACTCCATAAACAGGCTCCCTGGTACATCCAACTCTCCAAAAGCTTGGGCTTTTATTGTACGAGTGATCTAACCCAGATCAGGGCAGGTTTGGGCACTGCTGTTTTACAAGGCCTGCTTTTATCCTTTGGCTTGGGGAAGGCAGTAGAGAGGGTCTACTTTTTGTGCTGGTTTTCTCCTTCACTTCTCTGTAAACTGCTTTGGTAATTTCTCCCCCATGTTTTGAATTCTACTATAGCAGTGCTCCATAGAAAAACAATACAGTTGAGTGCACTCACCATGACTGATATTAAAGTGGGATTGCTTTTTTTCCTAAGATTTCCTCTTTGACGGATGGGAGACAGACTATCCCTTGCACCCAAATTTTCAGTCCCATTACACCTGGTAGCTCTGCGTTCCTTTGCTGCAAAGGGGTGGGTATTGTGAAAAGAAGTCCTTCTCCTGCAGTCATTTTGAAAGCTGCATTAGGGACTCTTCTGTCAATATTCTTCCTTCGGGAGCATAAAAGTAAGGTGCGTGTTTACTTCTCTGGACCTGTTACTATATCTTAGTTAGCAAAAAAAGAACTGAAGATTGTGCAAGCTGTGACTGCCCCTTTTGTCTCAGATGCACATATGCATCCTCTGTACTGGGGAGGAGTCAGCCTGCATAAGGATATCTAAAAGGCTGTGGCTGAGGCCACGAGGGTGTCCAAAGGCAAGCTCTGACTGTGCCTACCATAGGTGGAGACTGATAACACCACAGTGATGTGGTCCAGCAGCAAGCAGGGTGGCGCATACTCTTATGAGGTATCCAGATTAGCCATGATGGTGTGGGATACAGTAGTCAGGACTCCACCTACTGGCCACTTTTATTTACTTAGCCTAAAAACAAACTAAACAGGCCTTTGGTCAAGAATTATGAATAAAAGCTGAGCCCAGAAGTGTTTCATGACATCTCCAGGAGGAAGATGCTCCTATTGGTGGGCCACTTTGTCACAGAATCTTTCTCTAGATTCTCCAGTCCAAAGATTAGAGTGATGGATTCTTTTAGTGTGGCATGGAAGGCAGATTTCTTGAATGCCTTCCCATTCTGCCTTTGATCCCCAGAGTGCTGCACAAGGTGAAACTGAATGGGCCAAGCGTTTGCTGATTATCCCTTTCTGTCCCTAGCATTCTCTGCTCTCTACTTTGGACTAGTAACCTAGCAAGGACCTCCTCCTGTACCCCAGCACAGCACACTTCTGACTTAGGTGAAAAAAGTCTTAAGATGAGGACATCCTGTCAGGCAGAGGTTAAATACTATAGGATACTAGGTCATAACTGGCCAAAGGAGTGAGATTTTTGTTTGGTGATCTTTCAGGGAAGTTTTGCCAAAATGATGCCCACAACAATGGTTACTACACCGTGAAGCAGAGCTTTTATCTGTGGATCTTTCCTGTACATTAAATTGCTCTTATCTATTTCAGCATCGTTGCCTATAGAAACTCCACTGATATTCTGCTGCTTATGAAACCATTTTCGAAAAGTATCCTGCATTTGAAGCTATCTACAAAACTAATTCCTCCTACTTGGCATTTTAAATTTGTGCTCCAAAGCTTGCTGCTGGCTCACTTGAGTCCAGTACTTCACTATCTTTTAATTCCTTTCATGGAAAGCTATGTTCCCGGTAGCAGTCACTTCGACTAGAAGAGTTTTCAAGCTCCAGACCCCCATGTACAAACAACTTTATATAATTTTCTAAATGGACAGGATTAGACTTATGATAACCTCATTGTTAATACCAGAGGTCATATGTGTACTAGCACTGACTTAGGCCATCCATGTGCCAACCTTCTTTCCTACCTGTTAGAATAAAAAACTGAATCCTGCATCTCACAGGCATCAGCCAACCACCGCAGGTGTTCTGTTACAAAAGCCAAAGACATACCTATATGTGGACCAACTCTCTCTCTTATGCCAGGAAAAGTAGTTCCTTGGTCTCCAAATAAACCATTTCCAAATGGGACACTGTAATTTTCTGCTTTAAATCTTGTAAATGTGTGATGCACCATTTAGTGTACTCTTCCCCCGGAGCTACAACAGCAATTGCATTCTTTTTCAAGAGCATGACCGCTTAGGGCTTTTGTGAGAAAGCTACTTGGACACCATTTTCAGGTGTTGCAAGCTGGACATATGAACCACAAACTTTGCAGGGTTTTCCCACTGCAGTCTGGCCAAGGATGGTCTAACATCTTTCCTGCTGGTTTGCCTTCAACTATTGTATCCATTTTGAGTAAAAGCAATCTGCATGGTAAACATAGTACTGTTATTTGATCAGCTTACCATAACTGGATATGGTTGAGTAGGTGATCTTTGCTGAGATATATGCTGCCACCCATCTGCCCCTTACCTTGACTGCAAGACTGCTCAGCCAAATGTTTGAGGGCTAAAGGCTCATTTGGGTTTTCTTGGGATTTGCTCTGTTCTCTTTTTTTTTTTTCTATTTTGTTCCACTTTTTTGGGCGGGGAGGGTTATTAATGCACTGACCAACAGGTGCGCATACTACGACACCCTTGTGTGTTTGGCAGCTCAAGGACTCAAAAAGACCCAAGCATCTGTACTGAATGAAATCCCTAATGAATTTATTAACATTTTCTTCTATAAGGAACTAAGAAATGTCATAAGTATCTTTTTTGTTGGCATGACATCAGCCAACGAGAGAGGTACACTAGCAGGGACATCCCAAGAAGGCACCGGACATTGGTCGTGAAGTCCAGCTTGTGGTACAATTCTTTGAGTTAGGAATATTACTGTAGTGGTGACCATTTTCACTTACAGTGAGCTTTACTTTGCTCAGTGCATACATTTTGGAAGGAGAATTATATTGGCAGTTCTCCTATTCTAGCTTATTTGTTCTGCCATGTATTTTCTCAAATGGGAGCAGTGGTCAGAATCAGAAACTCATTTTTTAAATATTATAAATAGATTCAATATTGTATCATCCTTTCCCCCAATTCCATACTAGTTAATTTATATTCCTCACTTAAGTAATTTTATATATTTGTTAGCATTTACTGAGAAAGTCCAACTGGTCAATGGCAGACCCATTTTCAACAAAGGCATGGGGGGGGGGGGGGGGTCCACAGTTAAAAAAAAATCTTATAGAATAGCACATATCAAGTATTACATACAAGATACAAAAATTAGTATGTAGAGAGAGAGAGAGAGAGATCTAGATATCCTTATATTGCACAGAGATGCACTTCAGTTGTACTAAGTAGCAGTGGTAGTGTTCACAACTTCCATTAGGGTAACATACAGGTGTAATAGAATGTGTAAGGCATTACTACCATACAGCCGATTAGTTGGTAAGAATTTCTAGGTGTGGCTAAGCTATTGAGTTTTCGGGTGAAATCCTAGTAGTTTAGATTTTGAATTTTATTCAAAGATTAGAAGAACTAAAGTTAAATTATCCATAGAAGGCACTCGCACAAAAAATTCTGTTATGTATAGACATAGTTATGTATATGTTATGACAGAGCCCCTCACTATCACTCTTCAAGAGGAACCTTGATGGGTAACAGAAAGTTCACACCGGGGATCACACCAACAGCACTACTAGATAGGGGCCAAGGGTACTAGCTGCTAGTACAAGGGTCTAGGGAACTACTAAAGGGGTGGTGAATACCGCACAACGTGGCTGGGCTAATATATGCCTTCGAGCAGATAGCCCAGTACCAACCTATGAACCTATTACTGAACGAGTTAATGCAACATATCTGAGATGTAACAAAAAAAGGAATGGAATATCTCAGATTTGTTCAATTTTATGGTAGTTACTTTTGCAGACTGTGGATACAAGAATTTGAAACTATTCCTACAGCCAACAAATGGATATGGAACCTGTAAGTACAAAATGAAATAATAAATGGAATACATTTTTCTTCAAGCAGGATATTTATTAATGAGCCATTTAAATGTATGTACTTCACTGGCAATATTCACGATTTCTTGTAAGATTGTTTCATTGATATGGACTTGCCCTCAAGTGAATAGATAGCGGTCTTACTTATAACCCGTATCTCCTGAGCTAGATTTTTACTGAACCTTTTAACAGTGTATTATCCAAATGGAAGATTCAGACTCTAACAGTACCAGGAAAAAGTATAAACTTTTCCAGTTGCATTTTTTCCGTGAGAGGAAAGATGGGTCTTATGATGAATTTGTACATTTTGAAGAGGAGGACCCTGAAAGTTAATTCATTTGTATCCCTCTTGGGCATACTTTAGTAACAACAACGATGAGTAGCATTTATTGGAAAATGAGATTTCTGACCCCCCCCCCCCCTTAGGGGTACAATCACCGGCCCTATGGAGGTCGGAGAAACTCAAGGGGAAGAATCAGCAACAACAGCAGAGACAGTCGTGGCAAAACTATCGTCAGGGGACCTGGAAGAAGAACAAGGATCGCTAGCAGGTATGGAATTAAATATGAGTATGTATGAGCAGTTTTTTTTGACTGAAGCAGAACATTTATGTCAGGTGGTAACCAACTGAGCAGGGATTTCAAAGTATATAATTACACTGGGCAAGTGGTGAATGAGAAGTTTGCTGAACTGTTATCAAAAGGCATGTCTTTTGTTTTTACAAAAAGATCTAATTTGTCTGAGATTTTGGTGGGCTTAAAACTATTTATTAGGAAATTTAACCTGTCTCTGAAATATGAGAATCAAGTTGAGTATCAGGCAAATTGCCTAAGAGTGACCAGTATATTTACCACCACCACCACCCGGTCCATTTCTGAACATATACGAGAGGATGTGCGACTTAGACCTGAGACATGGTCTGGGTTATAGAAGACAAAAAGGTCCGCATAACATCCAAGGGGAGGAGTTACAAGCCATCAGGAGAATAAAATCACAAGGCATCCAGTTCATGAAACAAGATAAAGGGGGAGGGGTAGTTTTGATGGACAACGTTACATATATCAGACATGGCTTATAGTAGAATTTACTCTACCCTTTTCGACATGTTTATGCAGGGTCAAATTCAGAAGGAAGAATGAATATTTGTGTATAAAAGAGGCTGTTATCCCCACAATATCTGGAGTTCCTAAGCTCCACAAGGACATAGTTAATCCACCATTTCGTCCAATTGTGGATTCCGGGAATTCCATCATGTCAGCTATTGCAAAATACTTGGATTTTAAGATGAAACCATGTGTTCAAATGGTGAAGCACCTGATAAATAATTCTTGACAGTTGTTACAGATGTGTAACAATATGGGGACAGTCACTCATGGCCTGTTTGTTACAACTTTCTTAAAAATCTGTACTCAGTGATCCCACATGATGTAGGACTGGCATGGTTTGCAGAATTTTTATGTTTCCATGTAGATTTGGATCAAAATAAAATTTATTTGCTTTGTGATCTTATGGAACTGGTTTTGTATAACAGTTGTATATTTTTGAAAACCATTTTTTTTCTGCAAACAAAAGGTGTAGCCATGGGTGCAGCTTCTGGAGTCATGTATGCCAATGCAGTTATGACTACTTGGGCGGAGACGTTTCTGCTAAATAATAGTTGGACCATGTACACTAGGTACCAGGATGACATTTTTCTCATATGGTCTGGGCACCAGGAGGCAATTTCGAGTTTCAAGGAATACATAAACAGCTGTACTGGTTTTCTAAAATTTTCGATGGAGGTGAATGACCAAGCCATTGCATATCTGGATGTGGCACTTAGAAAGGATACCAGTGGGTGTTTGGTGTCTAAAATATACAGGAAGCCCACTTATTCAAATGTCTTTTTTTTACATTTTGAGTTATCGTCTCCAGCAGAAAAGGGCAGATTTAAAAGGATAGTTGGTTTGGGCAGTACGGATGACAACATCATATGATGACTTTGTGGAAGAATGTTTTGTTTTTTTTTGACATAGATATCATGAAGCCTTTGTTGATTCATCTGTAGATAGTCATGATTAAAAGACAAAACAATGCATATGTGCCTTTTTTAAAGCCACAGTTGACTCCCCCAAGTAGGCTGTGGGAGTTATCTAATGGGGGCCTGAAGGAATAACTCGTGTAAGTGGAACTGTTTCGGCTCTGAATGACAAGTATGAGTTCCTTCATCACCACTTTTTCTTCAGGTCAAGCCGAGGTTAGAAGAAGAATTATGAAAAATTAGGTAATCATCAGGGAAGATCATGAGTTGGCTAACAAGTTGGGAGACAGCATAAAAAGTAGAAGAACAGTGCAAAACCAAAACTAATAATCAAACAAGAAGCACTGTTTCGAGGAGGAACCAAGCAGCAAGCTTGGTTCCTCCTCGAAACAGTGCTTCTTGTTTATTAGTTTTGGTTTTGCAGCTTGGTTCCTCCTCAGAAGTTAGGAGACAAGCCAACAATAATTTTCAGGAGAGGTAAAAACTTAAAAGATTTCCTGGAAATGCATGTTACTTCTTCCCCAGACAAGTCTTTACTATGAAAAGATGTGGGTTTTGTAAAGCTTGCCCCTGTGTAAAATGTACCCAGGCATTTGTTATCAATGGGAAGACGTATCAAATGCAAAGAAGTTATAACTACAGTAAAAGAGAGTGGTGCATGCAGCCCTATGTGAGTCTTGCACTGCTTTTTATGTGGGCAGGATGGAATGTTCGTTGAAAGATAGGATAAGGGAACATGTGTATGCTATTTCTAAAGTAAAAGAAACAAATGCTTTGGCTAGGCACATTAAATTGTATTCTACACATAGTTTTAAATTTGTTGTCTTGGAAAAATTGTTTGAAAACCCAAGGGGTGTTCCTTTGGGGTTGCATTTGGACAAAAAGGAATTGCTGCGGCAATTGAAATGCATTGCAAGTGTGAGTCGTAGTTTAAATGAGTTGATATCTGTTCAGACAGTTTTAAAGCTTAAAGCTTTTCAGAGAAGAGCATTTTATTTTATATATATATATATATATATATATATATATATATACACACACACACACACACCCACACACCCACACACACACATATACATATAACCCGCGGTGGTGGTGCTGCGGTAGAGTTGTCACCTCACAGTAAGACGCTGTCTGGTTCGATTCTCAGCTAGAGCGTCTTCTGCATGGAGACATGCGTGAATGGGCGTACCTTCGTTGAAGGTTGTGCATCAGGCCTGGCAAGCCAGTACGTAAAAATCAACTGCCAATCATTAGCGGACCGGAGTTCTGCTGTGGCGACCCCTAACCGGGAAAAGCCGAAAGACACAAACAAAACACATACATACATATAGGGTTCCATTCAGAATTTCAAAGCTCAAAACTTCTAATTTCATATGATCGAGGATCATATGTTCGAAGTTTCAAAACTTCGAAAATCTGAACGAAGATCAGCATACAGCGCAGACTGGGAAATTTCCCTTGTCCTCGCTGTAGTGCGATCTCGGAGTTGGTATATTTAAGTTACGAGGGTGTGGGGGTGCAGGGGAGCTTGCCCCCCTGCATGCACATGTTTTAGTGTGTTGGGGGGGGGGTCACAGTTTCGAGATTCCAAGATTTCGAGATTCTGAACGCGATATTCTGAAACTCGATATTTGAAATTTCGTAGTGAACCCATTTTATATATATATATATCGGCTTGACCTAAATTGTTTTAATGGTTTAATTCTTTTTCATCTTTTCTAAGCATGCTTTTAAGTGGTTCTGTTAGTATTATGTGATATATTATACAATGCTTATAATTGTATGTGGGCTCTTTAAATGTGATACATTGGAAGTGAGTTTTGAATATGATGGAACATTTAAGTGTATTTTATCTGATAAGTCTATCACAGACGAAAGCGCTAATCATGGTTGTTCTACTGAATAAAATTGGACTAGTTGCCGTTTCTGGATCCTGCCACTTTTTATTGGTGAGAAATGTGTTTATGCTCCTGGGGCTTTCAGAGAAGGAAGACAACAGTCAGTTAACAGAAGACCATCAAACAAAGAACTTTAGCAATGATGGATGGTGGAGCAGTGAGTACCATGGTGAGGTCTGGTAGCATGACCCTTAATGAAAGTAGTACAAGAAATATGGATTGAGAGAACTACAAGAATAGTAAATCATTCCAAAAATTTCCTAATGTTTTAAGCTGGTCAGCAAATAGGATCAGTTTGGACTGCAAATTTTTGATCTTTAGCAGATGTATACTGAGCAAGACAAAGTTAGCTCACTGTCACGGATGATTACAATGTTCAGGTGAAGTTTGGTTTCTCTAGTATAGCTAAAGTGTAAATGCAGCATTAATGTACTAAATGTTAAATCCGCTGAAGTCTTCAGAAGAAAATGCTAATATGAATTAACTCATTCCAAGTAATAGTGGAGCTCAGCTGTGATTTTTTTTTTTTAAAGCTACATAGCATCAACAAAGGGTTCAAAATTTGACCCTCTGAAAACAAACTCCTCAGAGGCTTATATCTTGCTGTAAAAAAAAAAAAAAAAAGCTGCAAACCACAGGCTTTCAATTAGTCTGTGTTTTAATTGTTTCATTCTGATGCATTCCTCCTAAGGATAAGAGGTGATTGGCAGCTGATAGTGTTGATCTTTTAGTATTAGTTATAGAATTAGTTTTTGGCTTGATAGAACCAGTAATCTGGAATAAAGTAGGAGCAGATCATTTTACCAATAAATTAGTATTGCAATATGGAAATGAGTGGGCTCCATGTGACTAAACAGATGGAACAGAACAAAAGAAAAAAGGTACAAATGTTCAAAGTCCAGAAACAGAAGTAAGATGGAGTAGGAATGAATCGATTCAAAAAGCTTCATAGGGGAGACAATGACTCGCAGAAGTAGGCAGCATGTTGCCACCACCATCTCTCTCGTGTATGTCAGATCATGACATGAACATGAGGCAGCTTTAGACCATGTATGTACTTTATTACAGAGAGATGTACACATGTTTACAGATTATTACAAACAAAATATCCTCCCTAGAGGCGTGTATGGTTTTGCACAGCACAGTGCAAAGGGTCCTATAATTGTCTATCATCCTGAATTAGTTACATGAAATGCCTGCCTTAATGTTGAGTGTTGCTACAGCAATCTTCTGAAGTAATGCATTGGTATGAAAGCTCTCGTGCAGCTGCACTGTCCTACTTCTACCAGTGAGGCAATCACTGCAGTAGTAGGAGTACCCATCCCCACCATACTGCTTATGGACCTGGGTAAGCATTTAGTTTTCTTTAATAAAGGCTAATGATTTATTCTGTCCTGGAGAGCTGCTATTTGCTTGTAGTGTTGGTGGTGTTATGGCGTTGCAGGAAGACCACTGTTACTGATTTACTGTAAGTTTCACTAAATTCTCACTAAAATCCCATAGTGCAAAGGACCAAAGATGATACTTGCCAGCACTACTTTTATGAATTGCTTGTGTTACTCTGCATTGGTGTGGCTATAGTGAAAGGCTTATTGTACTCAAGAAGTGACCGCTTCAGATTGGATCATAACTACCACTGATGAGCAGAATCCCCAGCGCTGAGTATTTTTCAGCAATCCCAGTCACAAATATTGTGTCTTATGGTTACTGCACATGTCTCTACAGGTGTCCTTTCTCAAGAATTGCTTTATGTATGTTAATATGATCTGTACCAGTGTTTTCATATTTTCAAGAAAATAAATGTTTTTTTTTTTTTTTTTTTTTTTTTGTTTTAGGCAGTTTACAAAGATTACACTCCATGTCCCCTTTTCATTCAGAAACAAAGAAAAATTCAAAGCTTGAAGTTCCCTTTTCGCCTTTCATGCACCCTAGATTATCTGGATCAGACTGTAGTTTTAGCAGGTTAGTGTTACAGATTTCATTTTAAAGTAATCTGTTAGTTTGTGAGAACTTTAAACTGATAACTGGTGAAAGAAAATAAGTCTCTGTGAATTGTATGTAAAGTGGCTTATATTACTTTTATTACACAGACTAGCATGATCTGAGTTTTTAAGAAATATTTTTAGTTTGAGCATGCAAGCTAGGAGAGCATAAGGAAATACTAGTGTTTTGATTATTTTTGTAAAGTGCTGCATGTCTTTTTAAGTGCTATATTTAACTGTCCATGTCATATACGATTGACTTTCAATCTTGTGTAAACCTAGAATATTGGATTCAAATTTAATTGAGCGTGCCATAAAACCACAACTTCAGTTAATGTTTTCTTTAACCAGGTAATTACACTGATTACAGGTTGACTCTTCAAACATAAGCATGTTTTGCTTTAGAACTGTAAACAATGTAGCAGGTATCAAACTTCTGTCACACTCCATACGAGTGCTAGAGAGGTTGCTTTAAAAATGAGCCCACAGTAGTAGAAAGAATGAGAGATGAGCAGTTTGGATTCAGATTAGAATGCTGCAAGACTGATCCAGTGCCTGCAACGAGACCAAAATTGGAGTAGAAGGTAGAGATTAGGAAAAGTCCAGCTGGGACAGTCTGTGACTTGAAGAAAGGATATGTCAAAGTTCCAAGAAAGCTGCTTTGGGCAATTCTTTGGTTCAAAGTCCTGGAAACATTGATAAAATTAGTTCAAGCGATGTATAAAGACCCAGTTACACAAGTAGGAACAATGTTCAGACCCTCAGAACAGTTCCAAGTTGTATTGGGGGAGCAACAGAGTCAGGCTCTGGGATTACTGCTGTTCATACTGGTGATGGACAACGTTAGCATGCGGGTTGGAGATGACAGATCAGTAAAGCCGCTGTATGCAGGCAATGTGGCATTGCAAGCAGACTTTGAACAATAACATCAGCAAAGAATGGGGGAAATAGAATGCAAAACTGAATGAAGAAATTTAGTACAGGTGAGACAGTTTTCACAGCAGCAAGTAGGAGAAATCAACAAAAGTGAAAACTGAGATAGAAGCTAAACTAGTGGAGCCAGGTTAACAGTTTTAACCATCTGTAAAGGGTGGTTGAGGAGAAGGGAAGCCAGAACAGGAGGTCAAAGCTAGCATTAGAGGTGCTACAGCCAACATGCCCAATGCGTCAGGGGTAGTGCATGACAGGGGACTACCAATGAAGCTGAAAAGTAAAGTGTCTAAAACGGAGGTGTGACCAGTACTTTTTTATGGTACCAAAACCTGGGCAGTGAAGGCAAAGCAGTTGAGGATGCTAGAGGTGATTGAGATTAAGTACTTGACATGGGTGGTAGGATGCCCAGTGTTGAACAGGCAAGATGATTGTAGGCAGAAGCCAGAGTAGCTCCAGTTTCAGAGTAGGTCAAAGAAAACAGATGGTGGTGGTTCTGGTAGATGTAGAGGAAAACAGAACATAGTTTGTTGAAGATGATTTGGGAGGGAAAAGAATGTGGAAATGGGGATGTCCAACAGAGATATGTACCACGTGAGAGAAGAAGGGTAAAGAAGGTAGGAGACAGACGCTGAATTGAGAGAGGTGGCAACATTAACTCGACACTCTGACCCATTACAGAAAATGGAGAAAAAGGGAGTTGATGGTGATTGCTTCAGACATATTTTCACTAAAAAACCTTCAGTGGTGCTTGCACTGCAGTTCTCAGTCATCCCCCTCAATGTAGGTGACCACATCTTCTCAGGAGGTCTACTTTACATCATTTTTTTTAAAAGGCTTCATCTTTGAGGAAAGGAAGATTGTGGAGAATCTGAGGGAAATGGAGTATTCTAGCACCTTTGCTTTCCTCTCTTTTTCAGAATCCACCTCTTCCTAGAAGTTGCAGTTCCCCAGTCCAGGGAGTGTTCTTTCCTCAGAAAATATAACATTTGAGGGAAATGCTTGGTGAACTTCTAAGGACCGTAATTACAGTCCTTGGAATAGCACAACTGCAGGTGTCCCTAGGGACTAGTATATACTAAGTCTGAGGTTTTTATTTATTTTATTGCATTTGTTTACCAGGAAAGTCCACTGGGCCTAAAAGAGCCCATTTTCAGTCAAGGCCAGGGGAGAAAATTAAACATTAATTGGTAC
This sequence comes from Protopterus annectens, assembly GCF_019279795.1. Taxonomy (NCBI): domain Eukaryota; kingdom Metazoa; phylum Chordata; order Ceratodontiformes; family Protopteridae; genus Protopterus; species Protopterus annectens. Next base: position 14,404,060 of record NC_056737.1, read on the forward strand.
AGAAGTAGAAACAGTGTTACACCATATTTATTTTATTGCATTTGTTTACCAGGAAAGTCCACTAGGCCTAAAAGAGCCCATTTTCAGTCAAGGCCTGGGGAGAAATTTAAACATTAATTGGTACAGAAGTAGAAACAGTGTTACACCTAGTGATTGCAGTAATACATACAGAATATATACATAAAAGCAGGAATTTAGTTGGTTTGATTACAGTAATATATACATAAAAGCAGTAATCTAGTTGGTTTGATAACAGTAATATATACAGAATGTATGCATAAAAGTAATTTAGTTGGTTGCCAGATGAATTCACTCAGAGAGGTATAAACAGATATATTTAATCGGTGGTATTGTACCAGTATCAACTGGTGTTTCCATATTCATAAAGGATGCGCACACCTCCAGACTGGCAGCCCAACATAATGCATCAGAGATGCTTCAGGTGCAGCCAACATTGGATAAGACAGCGATTCAGGTTGTAGCCTGCTATAGGTCCCCAGCCATGTCTCAAAACTCACACTCCACATTCCTAAGCACCCTGGAGAATATTAGGGTCCAACCTAACATTCTCATACTGGGCGGCATCAACTACCCCTTAACTGTGAAAACTACTCATGTACCAATACACTTGCCCAACGTTTCCTGCAATTCATTAATTCCAATGTCCTGGACCAGCTCTTTCTTACTCCCACTAGAGGTAGCAACATCCTTGGCCTGGTCATTACTAACATGGGCGACCGTCGCTCTATACCAGTAGTCAACATCTACCTGGTTAGATCTGACCACAAATTAATCGCATTGGAAATCCACATCCCCACCCACCCCCGCAAAGGTAGCCACTATGAAAAACTTCTCCAAAGCTAACTTTAGGCTCCTAAAAACAGAGGTGGCTAACTTCATGGCACCCATGTAATTGGAGAACAGCTGCATGACTGCCGAATCATACACTAATGCCCTGTGCGAACACGTACACAAATGCATGGATCTCGCCATACCCAATAGAAAAAAAGGAAGCCAGTGTGGTGGTCCCCTGCCATAAACTCTACAACAGAAGGAGGAAACTGATGCGGAATAAGGTGAAGTCCCAAGACTGGAAAAACTCCCTTATCAGTCTCAAAAAAAGTTGAGATCCCTCATCAAATCCTCTAAAGCTAGCTATGAAAACAGAATTGCCGCAGATAGCAAAGACAACCACAAGGCCTTGGCCTTCTATAGTTATGTAAAGCATCTCCACTGGCAATACCCAGATTTGCTCGGAGCTATTGCACAATGGCACCTCCTATACCGAGCCAACAGATATCGCCAATATACTGGCCGACCGATTCATTGCCAACTTTACCCTTCTCTCCCCCCACCAAAGGACCAATCACAATACCAGTAGATTGCCAGGCACCCAGTATTACTGCTGCACAGGTTAAAACAGCATTGTCCAAGGTCAAGAATACAGCTTCTATGGGACCTGGTGTTGTTCTTGGCTGTGTTCTACATGAACGACAGAGTGAACTAGTACCTCACCTGTGTGCCCTGTTCAGTCACGGCCTCACCTCGGGCTTTGTCCCTACCGAATAGCGCACTGCTAGTCATCCCTCTCCACAAAGGAGGAGCGACTACAGACCTTGGGAACTATCACCCCATTAGCCTGACGAGTCGGATATGCAGACCTATGGAGCACATCATCATGGACCTTATAAACAAGGATATAGGGAATCTGCAAACTCTGGATCCCACACAGTTTGGTTTTTGTGAAGGGTAGATCATGCCTGCTGAACCTGGGCGACTTGTTTGAGTCAGTCACCAGTGCTGTGGATGCAGGCAAGGTGGTTCATACAGCCTACCTTGATCTGGCCAAGGCCTTTGATAGCATTCCCCACTCAGGAATCCTAGAAAAACTCACTAAGCTTGGCATCAACCCCTATATCACTAGGTGGGCTGCAGACTGGCTCACAGAACCCACAGTGTGAAAGTAGCTGACTCCAAGTCAGACTGCCAACCAGTCACGAGTAGAGTCCCACAGGGTTCGGTCCTGGGTCCTCTCCTGTTTGGTATCTACTTCTCTGAAGTCCAGGCCAAACACAAAGGGACTCTGGCTGACAAAGTTTGCAAACAATTGCAAGTTGGGAGCCATAATTAACTCCCCAAGTCATCCTACAAAAAGGCCTCACTGAGACTGACTGGTGTCAGAACCATGGCCTTAAGCTCAATGCCAAAAAATGTCATCATCCCCTTTGGTAAAAACCCAGTTCCCATGAACTACCACATTGATGGTAGTCCACTAAACACAGAAGGCATTATAAGAGATCTGGGAACAAAGGTTGGCAGCAGCATCTCTTTTGACCACCACATTGCCACTGTAGTCAGAAAGTCTTATGTGGCAAATGTCATTACTAAGAGTTTTGCATCCAGAAAGAAAGAGGTCATTGTCTCCCTCTACTCTTCCCTCATTAGGCCACTCCTAGAGTACAATGCCCCATTTGGCATGTACCTCACTAGACACCTGCAACAACTGGAGAGGCTGCAAAAGTACCTCCCAAAGAGGATCCGAGGCCATAACACTTGTCATGTATGGACAGACTCAAAAAAGTTTATCTATTCTCGGTCTCATAACGCCTACGTAGAGGCGATCTCTGCTTGACTTACAAAGCCATGTCTAACCAGCTCTGTTAGAAATGCTACATCTAAAGAAATCCCAATCCCTCCGCACTACATTCTCATCCTCATTACCACAATCAACAGAACAAGCTGGAGGGACCGGTTCATAACACAGAGGCTCCACATGCTATGGAATAGACTTCCCATAAATGTCAAGTGGAGCGCCTCACTCGAGGAATCTTGGGTGGATGGGGGAATAGAAAATTCTCCCCAGGGAATCACTCTACTGGCTCTACTCGACCAAGGCACTAGATCGGGTGGCACAATGCTAGGGTAATCCTATGGGCTAAGCTTATAAATGCTCCAGGGCCATTAGCCTAGTAGACACATATGAACCTATGAGCAAGTGATGATACTTTCTCCAAATTTATTATTTTTTTCATCAATCACTAGTAGCAAAAAGCATAAGAGTTTAGTTATCATATACGGAGAAGAAGAGGTTAGGTTATAGAGCAGGTATATAGCCAGGAAGACTTGAGATGATTTTTCAGTTTTTGTTCGAAGGTGGTGGTACTGCCTGTATTTCTGAAGAAATGTTCCTCGTAACGTGAAAGCGCTTACTGTTTTTATCCTACAATAAAGTGTTGCCGTTAAGCCGTGGAGTGCTTCTTTTGTTTTCTAATTCGCTAACCGAGACTTTATCTTGAGAGGCACCTAGCCCAGGACTGGTTTGTTTTATCTGATATTTCAGGCAAGCATTTGCATCTATATAATAGTAGGTATATAAAAACACACGCGTATTCGAATGCAACGTTTGACATCTATATAATAGTAGGTATATAAAAACACGCACGTATTCGAATGCAACATTGTGTGAAAATTTCAAAGCAATCGGTGAACTTTTGGAGATTTAAGATTTTGAACAAACAAACATTTACATTTTTATTTATATAAATATATGCACACAGATCTTGGAAATGCTTCATAAAGGCATAACACACCTGTTGTTCTACATCCTCCCTCTTTGAGAAAATGGTTAGACATTATCACTGATATTAATAAATATACAATTTACACAGGAATAGTTTTCATCATGCAATTATACAAAGCTAGATACATATATACAACTATGTCCAAGTTGCTGCGTACTTCGCACTAGGCTTTAAAATGCGACCATGTCATGTGACAAACTTTGGAATCTTGTTTTGCAACTGGGATTGTCTCTACTGATTGTTCAGTCTTGGCAACAGTGGAATCATCTGCCATAACAGTATCAGGAGTCAAGACACATTCTGAAACAGGAATATCATTTGGATTGCTCTGAGAGCTTTATTTAACATTTGTTGACCGGGAAAGTCCAACTCAGACAGAGCTTATTTTCAGCGGAGGCCTGGGGAGAAACGCTCCAGACTCATGTCTTAGGAATGTGGAGGGAAACCAGAGTACCTGGAGGAAACCCACGCGAATGCAAGGAGGACATGCAGACTCCACACAGAAGACACCCCAGACGAAAATTGAACCAGAGACCCTCTTGATGTGAGGCCACGTTAACCACTGCACTGCCCGAGTTAGTGTCTTTATCACAGGTGATATCGGTTCTGCTACAAGAGGAAGATGCCTGCGATTTTCTCCTGTACTCCACACCCTCGGATTTACCAAATAGGATCTCTGCTTTGCACAAATAGTCGTTACTTGACCAATCTGGTCAAAGCCTTTCACCATTTGTATCCTCGCTGTCTGTCCTTTTTTCAGTGGACAAAGAAATCTGCTCGATTTGTCATAGGTGGACTTCTGGAAAGAATGCTTTCTAGATAACTGGGCTTTGATTGTTTTGTTGTTTTTAGCTTTAGGCCTCAAACTAGAACTGATGGACGATGTTCTAGTTTGCCCTGAAAGAAGTCTGTGAGCAGGTAAGCCAAGGATATCATCATGGGGTATGTTTCTGAGATTGAGTAGAGTCAAAAAAATTGGCATTATCACACTGACTTCTCAAGTAATTGCTTTGCACTCTGTACTGCACGTTCAGCCAGTTAATTTGATTGCAGGTACTCTGGACTACTAGTAACATGTCCCAAGTCACATTCTCTGGCAAATTTCTGAAACAGTTGACTGGTAAATTGAGTACCATTGTCAGAGATTTTCTATGGACTGAGAAAATGACGTTTCAACTTAGTAATGACTGTAGTAGACGCACATATATTGGAAATGATTCTTAAAGGTGCAACACACCTGTTCTACATGCCTGCAGTGATAATATTGTTAGGGTGAGACACTAATATCCAGTCTGTTGTGGAGCCCCAGTTGTTATTTCTGTGGGGTCTTTCTGATGATGTCTTCATTTAGTTGGGAGAAGTTGTAAAGGTTTGTTTTTTGAGGGGTTGTGGGTAATGTCTAGCCAGTCAATGCTTCCATCATCTAGGATGATGGTTTCATTATCTCTGTTTTGGGATGTCCAGGCAAGTATGTTTTCTAATATTGATATGTTGTTTCCTGAAGGAATATACAGAGCAATTATGCAAATGTTTTTATGGGTAAGTTTTAGTATAGAGATTAGTACTTCGGTTATGGAGAACTTGCTTCTGTTCTGAGTAGGGAATTGACGTATATTTGCTAGGGAAGAGTATTGCTGCTGCTACTCATCTCTTGCATTTGCCAGAGAATGGGACTTAGGACATATTACTCGGGCATGAATAGCCTGATATATTTTACATATGATTTCAACCAGGTTTCGGTAGCTACTATATCATCATGGTTGTTTTGTGAAATCCACCCCTGGAGTTCAGGTATCTTGTTTCTAAGGCTTTGGAGATTTACGGTTGATAGCATGAGAGATTTGTTAGGTTTTCTGCAGCTGGGGGGGGGGGTTTGGAGGTTGGATTGTACATCTGAGATATAATGCTTTGGCAAATTATGTGGGTTATATCTTATAATTTTTTTTCCCTAAAAATGGTGTAGTTGCTGGTGGTGGTGTTGATAATGGGGGGGGGGGGGGGGTTGGAGAGGTAGAATTTTTCCTTTGGATAGCACAGAGGTATTAGCAGTGAATAAGCTAGGGTGGACGTCTGAGTAACTTGATAAGTGGGAGTTGTGTGTGGTGGTTGTACAGGTGGGTGTAGGAGGTATGTTGAGTGTCTCGAAAGTTGTGATTATTGTTAGGAGAGAGAGAGTGAGAGAAGTAAGATAATTGAAATAGTAGTGAGACATGTCAGCTTAAAATATCAGTGTCTAACAAAAGATTAATCTAAGTAGCTCTGGAATACTTTAATCACTGGAAGCACACAAACAGGGTTATTTGGCAGTTATAGAGAGAGTTGTGATTAGTATAGACAATGCAGATAAGTAAAAGCAAAAATTTATTAATTTAAACAGTAACTGCTTGGGACTGGAAGACTGTGTGTAAGACTGATTCAAGGTATTATGGCCCATTCTATCGGCAGTTGGCTGGAACCCTTCACTGTTGTGCATACACCCTTTAAGCTGTAAAACTTTACAAAAACTAAGTTGTAATTCACCTATTAGAACAGAAAAGCTGTAGGATGTCAGGTTCTTGCTTCTCTGAGGTTTTATTTAGTTATGATAGCCAGCTTCAGTGGATTAAGTAGATTTTCTTTTATGCAGTTAATCCCGTGGGTGGGGGGTCGCACAGAAAAGAAACCCATGCAAATTATAAACCTGGGAATGGGTACAGGATGAAAATTAATTT